>NW_024524377.1:10131320-10449512 GCF_017590135.1 Pyrgilauda ruficollis
CAAGTGGCAAAGTGCAAAATATGCTCATAGTTAACATTTTAAGAAGAAGATAAACCCCAAAGGAAAACTACATGGTAAACTGGATGTATTGACCTCAAAGAGGAAGCAGAATGTCCTGGAATATCTCTCCTTGTCATCTTACCTGAAACATTCTGTCTAGCCTGTAATTCAGTAGGCAAGATGTGACAATCTTCTTTACAAGTACAACAGGTTAAATTACTTCAGAGTTGTTTCTATAAATATAGCATGCCAATGCTTACTGACTGATTCTGCCACCAAGAAGCTTTATTTGCATTCAGCAATGAAGCAGTTGAATTTTTGAGGTATTTTGTTGTCAAATTTCAATTAAGTTGTACAGCTGTCTACATCACAATGTAAAATGTAAATTCATTACATGTGGCAAAAGTCTTTACAAAAATCTTGGAGCTGACCACAGCCTTTGCTGATTGTCTCACCCACACTAAAAATATTGTATGATACAAAGTATTGTATAAGGCTGTGTAACAGACAGCTATGTCTGTACTCAGGTTTGATAGGGAGCAAGCCACAGTAATATTATTCCCTCATTCCTCTTTCCTGAGCCTCTTTAAGTCTTATGTCTATGTACATATTTTCTGGGCCATTTACTCTATCCTATACTGAAGAACACTATTAAACAGGTAACACGGCAAGGATTGGAAAAATTTATATATGTCCTATCAGTATAAACAAATCTGTGGACAGTGCTCAGGAAAGCTCTAAAGCTGCTGGAGCATTTCATTAGCCTGAACACAGGTACTGTTCACTTAAACAGGTCTGCAAGGATGGCATCTCTTTCTCTACCAGTTTATTCAGAGATGACCCAGCATGTAGTTCAGTTCTACACTTCTAAGCTCATATTTCTTAACATGCTCTTGCTCTTTTTTGCTTCAGGATACATTTTCATTTAGTCATGACAGCATAACCAGCAGTCTATCTTTCGCTTTCTGTGGGCCAGTAACTTTAGCGTGCTCCATTAATTAAAACTATGGGTATTATTAAGTGGAACAGCCCTAAACTCATGAGAGTATGAAAAAAGTAACATTGACTCAAGGAGATTGCTCTGATTGCTCTAAGTGCATTTTCAAAGTGCCTTTTTTTTTTTTTTTTTTTTTTTTTTTTTTTTTTTTTTTTTTTTTGTGGAGATCTGCTTGATTATGTTTTTGAAGTTCAGGATCACTATAAACAAAACATATTGAGCTGATAACCTGAAGCAAAACCTGAACAAGAAAGACAAAAGGGTCCTAAGCATGGAAAACTTTTGTAAATATTTCAGTATCGTTTAGGTGATTAAAACATACTAACTGCAACATGAAATTTAGAACAATTATTTTAGTAGACTAAGGAGTTCGTTCAACTTTAGAGTTAAGTCTACTTTGATGATTAAATACAGGGAAAAGAACCAGAAGACAAAGTCTATTTTCAGCATTAGCACTGACTCACTGTGTGATATTAAGCAAGCCACTTAATTTACTGTCACACTCTGTCTCACCTGTAAAATGAAGGAGCCTGCCTCACAAGTGCTGTGTGGGATTACTTAATTAAACATTTGCTCTGTACCTAACATTTCTTGAATGCAAGGTGCCGGAAAATTTATTTTTGAAGACATATATAAACAGGATACAAGAGCAGAATCAGATAGTTTCTGTAAAGGAAAATACACATCTCTTTCATTTGATTCATTATTTTCTTTGGATTTCTAAAGCATGACAACACAATAATTAACTACTGGACCTGTTGGTCAGCAACACAAGTGAGCTAATTGGTGAGCTCAATATTGGCAGCAGCCTGGGCTGCCGTGATCACACACTAGTGGAGTTTGCAGTCCCCAGGGATAAGGGTTAGGTGAAGAGTAAAGTCAGGCCCTTGAGCTCTAGTAAAGGGAAAAAAAAAATCCAGCTCTTCAAGGAGTTAGCAAAAGGAGCCCCCAATAAACTCTCCTCAGAGAAAAAGGAACAAAACAGAGCTGGCAGACTTAGACATTTTCCATAGAGCAAGAGCTCTCAATACCCAGGTGTAAGAAATCAGGAAAGGACATGTGGGACAGGGAGGAGATTTGAGATATTCAGCATGGTTTCATCTAGGGCAAGTGGCCAACCTAGTGGCCTGACTACATCACATATTCTACAGTTCTAAAGCTATGAGTCAAGCCCTTGAAATAAGTTTATAAGTTGGAAAAAAAAATCATTGCCACAAACTAGACAGACCAAACTCTAAGTAGGAATAAAAATATATCATTATTCTTCAGTAGATCACACAACTGAAATACTAAGTTGAGTTTTTTCTATGATGTGTAAGCAAGTTTACATCTAATGGAAGTGAATGGCAGTGATTTAAATTCAGAGAAAGGAAATAATGTTTTTCTAAAATATAATTTTTACTCAACTCATGGCCACACAACTTTGTTGGAACCAAGTTCTCAGTGAATTCAAGAAACAAACATTCGTATGGAAACAAAACATCCACTGTGATATTCTATTAAATGAAAGAGTTACAAACCCCTCACATTGCATGGCACAAACATTTATTAACTGGTAGACATGTAAAAGTACTAATTGGTAGGCATGTAAAAACATCACCTGGAAAGCCTGTTTGACAGCTGATCTCTCTGGACTGAGCTGGATCAGGTCACTGCAGGAGGCAGAAGCCTGGAGGAGGTGTTCTGATGGTCATCTCCGGTACAGCAATCTCCATGCTAATGAGGCTGAGCAGCACACAGCACATCTTTAGCCTCCTGCTACTCTTATCATAGCCATGTTATAGAAAATGTCCGGTTTGCTCTATCATAAAACTAACTACACATCAGCAATTTTTTAACCAAAGAGTTTTTCCTCACAGTGCAGTTTAGCAGACAACAAAAAGCAATGCTTTTTACTAACACTGTGCTGTGACCCCGTGAAGGAGCTCATCAAAACCAGTGAGCAAAGTAAAAACACAAAGTAATGTCATCAATGACACATGCAGAGGTTACGCATTTCCTGAATAGTTGCTCACATCACCAAGGACTTTTTTGAAGACAGTTATTGTTATCTTAAGCATTCACAGAAATATCATTGCTGCTTTCTGTTGGTTTCATCTAATCCTAGATCGAGGCCTTTATGTAAATCATGGTCATAAGTCCTTCACAACCTCGAAATGAAGTTAGTGCTTGGTCTTCTATGAGAACAACAGACACAGGAAAATTCAGATGCTCTATTCTTTTAAAAGCAGTTTTCTTGGTTAATAAAAAGTTCTACAAGTTCATTTGGCAGCTATAAATGCACATCATTTATTTACTTTCATTATAACAGTTTTTACGCTGTGAAACATGGATCATACTACCTTACTCATACGTATGTTAAATATAATAATAAATCACGACCATAAATTTATTATTTATATATTTAACTAGTTTCTACTAAATTATCACACCAGAGACATCTAGACAAAACCTTAGTCTCTCCACCAATGGTAGCAGAGCCTTTAGCTCTGCATTTCAGAGCTACAGACCAAGATGGAAAAAGGCAGCAGTAACACCACCACAGGTTATAGTTATACTAAAAAGAGTCAATGACTCACTTTGAATGTGTATTTGGCCTGCATGCTTTAGGGATGAGTGAAGATTACTGAAGACAACTATTTCTTTTATTCTGCTTTCATTTTGCTTATTACTAGTTAGTACTACTACATTCCTTATATGAAACCAGATTAAGAATAAACAAGAGGTGCTTGTCATCCAGCATTAATACAATACCATGTGCTTGGGCACAGCTACTTGTACATACATTTTAGCAGCTGGTTTTTTCCTGTCTCTCTGTCCATAAAAAATAGGTATGTTGCCTGGCACAATACAAGTAGCTTTTCTACACCTAGCCCACACCTTAATCCCATCTCTGCACCCTGAGAGCCTCCCATGTCGCTGCTGTTCCTTTTCTCACCCCAGCTGGGCCAGGGAACTCCCTTCTCCACTTCAGTGTCAAATACTGTCAGCAAGTTTTCCTGTTACTTTTGTGTCCCAAACTGCACATAAACGTAAATACACAGAGCAATGATTGCTCTCTGATGCAACTTTACAAGCTGGATAAATTGGTTGCTTTCTCAGCTGATACTCACTGTGCTTAAAGGATCCTTCGTCCTAGAGCAGCAGTTTCTTAAGGAGTATGAATCAGGCAGTCAGGAGGTGGCAGAAGGAGCTCCACTGCAGTTTTACAGGCCAATCCACAGGATGACTGTAGCTGGACTCCTCCTAGTGCCTCAGAAAGTTACAAGAAAAGGGAAGGGCTCAGGATATGATATCATGCACTTATTCTAAAAACAAGGAAACTGTTGTAGATAATTTTAAAAGTAACAGCTTAAAAATCCTGAATGGCCAATGAAAGAAAATTACTTTTCTAATTCATCTTTCCTACCTTTTCCAGTGAAAAGTTTAAATAAATAAAAATTACAAAGTTAGAAAACTATGTTTTCATCATTAGTAGGACTAGCCTAAGAGACCTATTACAACTGAGCCACCTCAGAGCAACGCTTGCTGCTGCCCGTGTCAGAGCTCAAGCTTTGAGCTTGTTGCCAGCTCTGTCGAGGCACATATACCCAGGCCCAACACAGCTGGGTCTGCAGCCACAGCTGGGCCTGTGTAAGCAACAGGGACCCACGTGTATCCACTCCTTGCCAGTATCCTGACTTGTTCATTGCCTTTCTCAGCAAAAGTAAAATCTTTTAAAGCATCTAAGTGATTAAGGAATCCAGTTAATATTTTCTAAAGTAATGTAAGCAAACAGGTTTTTAAATCTTATGGGAAGTCAATGTGATTTTGTGCAGATTTGCAGGGTTAAGTTTTACTCCTTAGATCCTTTTCTAATTGCAAGTCTGCTTCAGAAATAATCCATTTGCAGGGATATATTACTATAAATTTATTTACCAGGTCATTGTTTACAGCTTTTAAAAAATAAATTAATAAACATTTGAAGCAAAGCATATGTCCTAAATCAGCACAATTGTCCTTTACCTGGATTTAGCTTTGAAGTTTTCAGGCTATATTTCAGATCTGAAGCAGCATTGCATGCCTGGAAGCTTCTGTGTCCTTTTCAGCTTTATCAATTCGTCTACTAAGCCACTCTTTATTCTTTCAAGTTGTCAGGATAATTTTGTTTCTGTTATAATCCCATAAAACACACTCATAGGAAAATTTAGCCCAGATTTCAAGCAAGCAACATTTTAATGCTGTGTTAGGAATTGCTACATTCTCTGTTATGGTAGTCATTGTGCTTGCCTTTCAAGTTTCTTCTTTTGTATTAAAATTTTTTCCAGTGATTTTTGTTCATGCAACTCATCCCAGACTCAACATTAAGGCCACCCATGAGCGATATATTATAGTTTATCATAATTTTCAAGCTCCTGTTGGCTTTTAGTTTAATGGCTGGGATTTGGAGGACCCTTATCATATTAAATCAGTTTATCAGGCATTTTATGGAAGAGTATTTGTCAGTACTCTTCTACTGAGCTGCACAAAAGGGTGTTGCTCTTGCAGCTCTATTGTTAAAGAAGAAATATTTTGCTGCCAGATTTCTTGTTCTATTTGTGCCTTTTGTTAGTGGACTTTCAATTTCAGGAACTTGTTCTATTTAAGAGGATAAGGGAAGAACAATACTTTATAATATATTATTTATTAAACAGACGCTGGTATTATCAAATGCTCGTTCATCCACTGGTGACGCATCTCCCAAATAAATCAGCAGCAGTAGCAAAATAAACCAGAGCACAGAACCATTTTCTTCATAAAGATTCTGGGGACTTTTAAACTACTTGTACTCTGGAATGAAGGATCTGAGGGCAATGATTTTCAAATTGTTTATGAGTTGGAGGAGTGTGATTTAAGATCACTGATACATTAATTTTTGTACAATTTGGGAAGTCCTTCTAAAAAAACTGTGATAGAGTTTACATGTATATTTTTGTTTCTCTGCTCTCACCTTGATTTTTACTAGTACTATGAAACCAATAGAGGTGATCACCTGGATTTGAGATTTCCTAAAAGAGCAAAGACTTGTCACAGCTCTGGATTTGATTTGGACATTTAATGTATTCACACACTGGACTTGCAAACCGTCCCTTTGAAGTGTTCATAAGATGAGGGAGCTGGAACTGCTGCTTGCCATGAAGGGGGCACACCTCTGGTGTGCTCCTACTCCTCTGCAGCCCCAAGGGGGTCAATGTCCAGTGAACGTCTGGCTGCAGCACCTGGGTCACTGCTCAGCCCAAGCTCTGAGGAGGTGGGTACTGCCTGCATCATGCTCCTACTCTGAATCTGCAGCAAATAAAACAGATGGTGCCTTGGAATATTTCAGAGGAGAATGTTCTAAAGACAACACACACATTTCTAACCAGGCTTTGAGGTCAAACAGATGAAGTAAGCCTTAGTTAACCACAGACACGTTGGTGTTCATTCTCTTGGTTCTCTGCAGATTTTAGCATCTCTCTGATTGCATCCTGAGTTACTTCAGTGTGAGCATGAAAAGCAGGATAACTTGCACAGCACTTTGTTTTGTTGTATTCCTTTTGCTTCTTGCCAGAAAACCATAATTTTCTTAGATTCTTCTATGTTCTCCTTCTTCCTCTTTTTCTTCAAGATTTAATTAGAATGATGAAATAATTTTGATTAAAAGGAATCACTGGAGATAACCTCATCCTTTACCCGCTAAAAACAGAGCTTCAAATTAGGTCAGGTTTCTTAGCACTTTGCCTGGTCTAGGTGTGAATATCTCCAAGGGTGGACATTCCAGTCTCCCTGGGCATCCTGTTTAAGGCTCTGACCACCCTCATTGTGAAGTCCATATGAAGTGTAACTCATGTTCCTCTCTCATGTACATATATAAGGCTGGGAGGTTTCCTTATGCTAACATACAGCATCTGGTAGAAAACCTGGATAGGGAAGAAGTTCTGGGCTTGGGAAAGAGGTGGAAGGGATTTATACCATGGAGAAATGAGGAAAAGCCAAGATTTTACATTCATAGTAGGAGAGACACTGATGAGCAGGAGTAAAAGGAATCATGGCAGTGAGGGAGAAAAGCAAGGACTGCTTCACAGGTCAGGCAAGGTCATGTGTGGGAGAACTTGGATGATGACAAGGCAGGACCATAACTGAAGTGGTCACCACACCCAGATTTGGGTATACCTCTTACAACCCTAAATAAATCTTCAAGACTGTGTCATAGCTAAAAATATCTTGCCAGTTCTGGCATGAAGTTGATTGCAGGAGCTTCCAGAGCATTTTGCTCTCTTGGCTCTCTGTGCAATTCCAGTTGGATAGTGCATTTCACATTTAAAACAGTGCTGATCTTTTGGTCTGCTGCTGTTCTGTTCCAGAGAAAGTTGTCTTTTTGAAGAAAGAACTACAGGTCCTGCAGCATGCAAGCATAGGCAACACATAATATTTATACAGGGCACTGTTTATAGAGAACTCCAGTTTCAATCATAGTTAATTCTCTTAAAGACTGCTGGACTAAAAAATGTTTTATATGCAGATATTCTTCTTCATAACAATACCAAGGAGTTGGAGCAATGATCAGGAAATTTTAGTAGTCAGCAATATGAGGTAGAAAGCATTTTCCAATACTGATAAAAAGGAGAACAGAAATTGAAGAAGAATTATTTTCTTTTGCTGATTATTTAGTTGTTCAGGAAAATACAGTGTGATAGTTAAAACTGCTCTCAGGTGTATAAAAGCAATGCTAGCAGCAATTGCACTTTGCAATAGCAGAATGCAAAGAAGAATACAGATGTGTGAAAAGAGGGAGAAGATGTTTAAGAAGGGTGAGATGAGTTTGTGTTCATAAGAACTGAAGCCTAGGTGGTTTATAATAGGAAATCACTTTTAGTGATTTAAACATGTTAACTGATGATTTCTCCCAAGACTGTTGTGAAGCAGGGAAGGATTATGCCTTGTTTTGACAGATGGAGAAAAGGCTAAGTTCTTACCAGGAACTTTGCCAGCTCCTTTCAATGTAGTTTCCAAGGAAGATCTTTCCCTTCAGAAATCTTGAAGCTAAGATATCTCTCAAAGCTTCCCTCCGTTACCGTGGGAGAGCAGACATGGTCATAGGTGTTGAAGGTACTGGCCTGGCCTTTTTGGAACTCTGACTGGATTCAATCTGAACAAAGAACAAGCAGAAACAACCTTTCCTTTTATGATGACTCACCCTGCCAGAGGAAGATTAGTCAATGGAAATTTCTGTGTGCCTGTATTAGTCAGTAAATATGTACCCATGCCTGCACAGGGCCAGGGGCAAAGCACCAGGGCAGTGGGAGTGGAAGGCTGAGTGGAGCAGTCACAGTTTTTTTTGCTGTTGGCACTCCAGCATCAACAGAAGTAAGAACAGAGGAATGCTAGGCTGATTTCCAGCACTGTAACAGACTGAAGTGTGGAGGATGTCAGGTGCTGAGTCTCAGCTCTCCCATTTACCTTTTCTGCTCAAAATCTGTCTAAGGCATACTCCAACCTTTTCCCAAAACATGCTCTTTTCACCTCATCTGTGGTCAGTACAGGACTGTTAATTTTTCCTAGATTTTTTCACAAGGAAAATTATTCATTCTAGAGCTCATGTAACTCTAGGTTCATTTTGCACTGTCCTACTAATCGGTAAAGTGGTAATGTGGTAACCAGAGTCTCACAGTGGTAAAGGTAAGTAGAGATTTAAGAAGTTTGCATTTAATATTCATTAAAAAGCCAGTCTGCTTCTTTTTCTTCATCCTGGTCATTGACCACACTTGCATCAGGATAGTTCATATATATTGTCAGGTGTACCTTGGCTTTGCTATTCTTTCTCAGAAGTTTCTGAAACAGAAATAATTACTTGCCAGCTAAACCAACTCCAGCTCACATGTTCCTAATATTATTTTGAATGTTGCCAGCAACATGGTATATCCATGTTCACATCCTAAATGCAGCCTTCACTAGAGATCCAAACAGAAACCTTTCAAAGCTCTCTTCATGGCAACTTCTCTCTACAATGAACTATTGTTGAAACAAATCTGGAGATAAATGGGACCTCAACAACATAACTTTGTGCCTCTTGGTTCACCTAAAACTTCAGGAGTTTAAAACCTACAGATTCAATCACATAAAGGCTGCTAATACCCTACTGTAAAGAAATATTTTCATTAATCTTAATGATTATAAGATCATTCTGCTGCCATATTCTCTCCACTACTCATTAATTGTAGGACATTAATAAAGTTCCTGCTTCCAATGTATCTTGATGAAAAAATAACCAACAACAATCCCCCAGCAACAACAGCCCAAACCACTGGACTCAGTTTCTGTGTTCCAATGCGATCTGAGCTGCTTTAAAATAACTGTTCCTATATCATTTTAATGGCACACACACAGACTGAGAATCCCGCCCTGACCCCTAGCAGAGGGTCTTCAGAGGAGCTCCACATGGAACTGAGCTGGGAGAGCCCTTTGCTTACTTATTCACAATTTCCTTAGCTTAACTACCAATGCCTACAGGTTTCTAGTTTAATCTGTTCAGAGGGGAAAGGGAAGACAAAATCCTCTTGTTAGCAAAGTATTTTCTTTATCATCACTCCTTACTCTTTTAAAAAAGTTCCCAAGTTACACATGTTTGCAAAATAACAAGTCATTCGTCTTTTCTCAGTCTACTCTCACTCCCATGGCTTCCAGGTTTTATCAGCATTTCAGGTGAGACAGAATGCCTCCTGTTGCTCTCTGAAGATTATCTGTCTTAATATTTGGCAATGATTTGCTCTCATTTGCAGAGAAGCCCCCCTCTTTATATGTAGCTGCCTTCTTTAGTCATGTGCCCCAGCCAAAATACTCCAGCTCTGTCTGTATCAATGGAATTTGGGTTTTTTGTGGGGTTAGGATGGGAACAAGACACATTCAGAGATTACACCCTTGACTACCTGACACTGGTCTCTCAGTTTTAGTTATTGCAGGTTGAAAGGTCAAACACTGCCTGGTCTGAGCACCATAACAGACTTCATCCAGATTTTTAGTACAGACTAGAAAAAGACAGAATGGCAAACCTAGCCCAAATGGGCTAAAAAAAAAAAAAGAGTGTATCATTCAATGCAGATATTTTTGCTTTTCTTAAGTGCACCTCATCTCTCGTAATAAAAGCTATTGGGATGACAAGCAGTTACTGGTTAGGATAAGAACAAAAGGGAGAGAGGAAAACATGACTCAGAGTGGGTTGCTTGTTAAAGAAACTCGTTATTTAAATATTAAAATAGGAAACACACTGCAGAGAAAAAAAAATTTCCATTTAACTGCTCTTCACATTCATTTCTTGTCATTGAAAGCTATCAGGTATCACCAGGTCTAATTAATCACATCCTGAATTGCCATGCATAAAATAAATCTATTCATTTAGGGGATCAAAAAATATATATAAAACTGTGTTGTATTATTTGCTTCTATTTCTTATCCACATATGCTGTATCTCAGCTTCTCCTAGTGCAAAAGGATGTTCTGTCCTCCTGAAATTAGGTACTGAACAAATTTAACCT
Organism: Pyrgilauda ruficollis; assembly: GCF_017590135.1. NCBI lineage: Eukaryota > Metazoa > Chordata > Aves > Passeriformes > Passeridae > Pyrgilauda > Pyrgilauda ruficollis. The sequence goes on from NW_024524377.1 coordinate 10,141,848, forward strand.
GTGTAAGTTTCAAAGCCAGCCCACCTTTTCAAAGAAGATAAAAACACAAAAATAAAAAATTCATCACAGATTATTTGACTCTTAGCTAAAGGAATTACACATATTGAAACTACATTTCAACTACTGAGAGAGTCTTGAGCTTAATTTTCACTGAACCGTCTTCTTTGCACAACAACGCACCTTTCGGGGCAGAACATCTTTTGCCATGTTCTGTTGAGCCACTAGATGTCCCTCGTTCCTACTTAAAGCTCCAGGGGGGAGAATCCATGAGGAAAAGCGGGACTAAGGTGGAACTCAAGCAGTGCAGAAGCACGTTTGTGTTCACATCATGCAGCAGCTTTCTGTAACAGGTGCTGGTCGTTTGAATCACACCACTGAGTGTGATTCGGTAAGTCACAGCAGTTCCAGATAGTGGTGCTCCAAACAGACAACAACAGTAACAAATTACAAAATAAAGTTCAGACAAATTACAAAATAAAGAATCGTCAAGGTTAGAAAAGGCCTCCAAGATCATCAAGTGCAGCCTTCAAACAAGTATGGCCATGCCCACTAAACCACATCAAAAGGTGCCATGCCCACCTCTTTTTTGAACACTTCCAGGGATTGTGACTCCACCACTTCCCTGGACAAACTGCTCCAACTTAACAACTCATTCAGTGAAGAAATTTCTAATATTCAATCTGAGCCTCCCCTTTTGCACAAAAAAGTGCATATATGGCAAATACAAAAATCAGATGAGACTGAAGAAAGCAGATGAAGATAGCATTGAGGAAAATGGACTAGAATCCCAGGCATCACAGAAACCTGCATCATTCCATTCCAAACTGTACATTGACAACAGCACTTTTTCATATACACATTATTTTTTTGCCATTCATGAAGTAAAATGGCATAGTCTCTCATGGCAGTCAGACTAGATCTTATTTAATGAAACCATACATTTGTCTGTAGTTTACTTGGGGTTTGGAAGGACCATATCACCATATAGATTTAGATAGCTCCAGTCTAGCTAGGGAATGGTCATGCCAGTATCAGACTGTGAATGCTGGGCAATATAAGCCAGACATGACACAAATAACAGCATTTGACTTACACTGGCAATGACGAAAGCAAAGTCCAACACTGCTCTGGAAAGAACAAAATGTTTCACCCAGTAAATAGAGTCAGGAAGCTCCTTGCAACTGCCCACTAGTTGTTCAACTCCCTTTTCCCTTCCTGCACCTTCTCTGCCTTTTACAAGTTTCCTGACCCCCATCAGTTAATTTATACCATCAGCACTTTGCAAGACCCCACCACAGAAAGTGCTGCATCTCCAATTCTGTTTTGGAAACTCTTCCTCCGATTAGGACTCACTTCCTCAGTATTTTAAATTCACGAAGTGGAAGGGAAAGGTCAGATCTAAGGAAAAAAAAGAAGAAACCCTTCCTCTGGATTAGTTTTGCTTTTTAAGCAATGTGAATGATGCCAAATTATATCCATATAAGCAACAGGACTCCAATGGCCTGTTGGCTTTTTTTTGTCAACAAAGTGTTCATGACAGAAGGTCACAACGTGTCCTTTTCCAGTTGTTTTCAAAACAGGGGTGCTGTCATTTTTCAGTAAGGATACATATAGAAGGTTCTGCCAACTCAGTGCACTTGTTACCTAATTTTAATGCCACTGACTGAATGACACAGGTTTTCATTGCTTATTAAATATCAGATCATGGTGCACAATCTCAATGTTATTCATGATTATTTCAGTGGGAGCATAAGCAGCTCAATGCCTTTATGAGTCTTGATCCTATTCTTAAAAATGAAGGGAAAAATATGCAGTTCCCAAAATGTATTTGTTTGTCCAAGGCATTGTCAAAGCACAGAGAGCTGGGAATGTAAGAACTTAAACCTACACAATATGCTTTTGGTCTTCTCTACAGGAGGCCTTTGAACTCTTCTTCTGATTCTCCCTCCCAGCTGTTCTCAGATTGACTCCACTGGAGTGAGTGATGGCTGAAAAGATGGTTATACACAACCATTGCTGGCCCTCCAATTGCTGCATCCAGTCTGGAGCTGTTCAGATCAGAGTTAACAACAGTTGCAACCAATATATTGTGTACTGGTGACCAGTTTCCACCAGGCCATCTATCAGCAATATCAGAGAGGGTCAGATCCAGAGCCTAGTGACCATCAGTGTGAAGTGTGGTTTTGTTTTCAGTGAGATTTGTATCAGATTGTTATTTCCACTGATGAACGATAAACTATTTGGAGGCTAATAAATCTTACAGCTCCACATAATCCCTGGTGTTCATTGCAATGCTTAATAACTCTGCTCTCACCAGTTATCTAACTCCGTCTGAAGCTAAATGGATTTTTTTTCACAGGCCAATACACACATTACACAAAATCTCCTTTCCCCTCCTGCTTACTCATGCTGTTGGCCATCTTTTTAATAGGAAACTGAGAACTCAGAAATGGAGAGAACAGAATGACCTATTGAACCAATTTTGCTCCACAGCAGGGCTGACAGGAAAACGGCTGCCTCAGCTCAGGGTTCCAGGAATGGAAAAACAGATGTTTCTTAACTGCATTTAACAGATGCTATTCCAGCTTGAAACAACACTTTAAAATGCAGATCTCAAGTGTTTATGTTTTTCCAAAGTATCCAAAGAATGGGAAAGTAGAAATTTCTCGCAAAGTCTTCAAGTAGTGCCAAGCATGCTTTTTTTTTATTTTTCCCCCTTTAATTTCCCAACCTGACTTCTCCAGTTTAGCATTCCTGTGGCTGATACATGCACCTAAATATGCATTGGTGCCTACACGCCTTAGGTAATCAGATCAGGTAGATTAACACTGCCACAAAACTTGCATGTGACCTTGGGCAAATCCCTTTGTTTCCCTGGATCTCAGTTCTCCATTTATGCTACCTAGAGCTTGTAACTTTTCCTTAAGAGCAACTCTCTCAACTACCAATATCTACAATAGCTAATACATAGAAACCACAAACAAGAACACAGCTGCAGGGATTGCCACAAAATAGATTTTAAAAATTAAATTAACTACCAGCTATTCAGTGAAAGGCAAGGGTACATACACCAAAGTGGGTGAGACACAGGTTCTTTATAGGGGAATTGCAGACTATCCTGTCTGCTGGGAAGGCTCTAAGTCCCAGCATCAAGTGTAAAGACAGAAGGGCAGAAATGTAAGAAGACAATAGTTTCCAGCCTATTCTCTGAATATATTCAAGTTGCTGTGTTATTCAGCCATTACAGTCAATTCTTAATTTAGAATTAAAAACTAGGGAGGGAAAGAAAGGTGTGCTGAAACATTCTTACCCTGAGCCTAACAGGTTTGCCTCTGAGTATGTTTAGCCCATGGAAGGAACTCTTCCATCAAGCATCACAGAATTTGTGGGTTATTATTCTCATACTACAAATAGAGAACTGAAGTGACAGCAAGGAATAAACAAAAATATACATTAAAGATCTCAAGTCCATGGAACTGTGCATTTCCCAAGAATAAGCTTTAGCCCATATTTACATAGTTTCCTTCTTCCAGTTATGCCAAGTAAATCACAAGAGTTGGCTGTGATAAAACACTCTGAGCACTTCCTTCCCTGGCTGAAACCAGAGATATGCTACCAGCCCCAAAATAGAAAACACCTCAGCTCAAATTGGTTACCAGTTCTCGTGATAGTTTTGGTGAAAGTGAAGGTAGAGAAGATGACTTTAATGAAGGAGTTCTTGAAATTGTCAGATATTCATAATGTTTAGAGTACTGTGCAGTCTGGGGTTGGGGCACTGAAGTTTTAATGGGAAAGAGGTGTCACCATCAGTGCCAAAAGAAAAGGAGCAGAAGCACAAATTTAAGTAAGACATTTCCCTGATGTTGAAATGTACTTGCAGTAATTTCCTGGTGTTCTCCCATACACCCCATTGATACACAACAAGTATAGAGAACATTAAACCAAATGGGTTATCTTTACTAAAGAGTTATTGTGAATAGGATTCTATTCCACTAGAGAACTGGAATAATCACCACTTTTAAACAACATAGATTTAGTCCAAAATTTATTCCTTTTCAAAAAACCTAAATACTTTCTGAAAAAAAATGTTGACTTTTACAGAATGATTATTCTTTGTAAAAAAAAATGCACCATTATCCAAATATTTCAAAATAAAAACATAATATTTGAAATATTATGAAATATATATTAGAAATTATTGAAACACTCGCCAAACATTTTAAATACATAGACTGGAAACCTTAAAACAAAGACTTCAAATGTTGACTTTCAGAACTAAGATAACTTCTTGTTTTAAGCCAGCCATAGTAGAAATTTCTTGTATCTTTAAGGAATACTGTGTATAATACAGCAGTCTTAAGGGTAAAAACAGTGGTTTGTAACAAGGCATTAAGGTCGGTGATTAGAATTTAGTGTAGATTGTAACAACACAGAAGAACTGATGCTGGGTGCTCTTGTTCCATGGCCAGAGCATCTATTCTTGCTCCTTGTATTCATGTCTCATAAATTGTTCAAAACTTTATTGATTGAATTAACAGTCAAAATATCACTTCTCAACATCTGGTTCATATTCTTGTCCCAGCTATGCTTGTGCAACTCTAAATTAAACTAAATGCCTTACCTGCAGTAACTCTATGATGGTGTTTGGAAGAAGTGGAAATCTTTAAAAAACATCTATGTTTGCAGCCAAAAAAAAGAAAAATCACAGGTGATTACAGCCTCTGTGGCACAAGATTGCCATCCAGTGGTATTTCCCAAACCTGTATTCACTGAAGGCATTCCCAGAGAGTTGACCAGCAGCCAGTGCTGCTTATATCTACCAACCTGTCAGCTGCAAATTCAAGCTCCTGAGTAGCTATTGCTAGGCTGAGAGGAACATTTCTGTTTAAAATTGATAACTTATCTCTTTTTTTTAAAAAATCGGCTTTCCATATTGAAATAGTTTCAACAATGAATGTAGATTTTGCTTCCTTAACAGCAGGAACATGCTGAAGGGGGAGGCCCCTGGCACAGCTAATTTCAGAGGTACTACCACCACCCTAACGCTGCCTCTCAGCTACTTTTCAGCCCCCTTGTCTGGCATGGCATCAGTCAGATCTAGAGGAACACATCAGTGCTCATTTAAGCATCCTTGTACAGAGCTTCACCACCTGCTCTGGAGTGCCCTGTGCAGGGGATGGAGCTGACACTGTGAGTGATCAAGCTTTGAGGCTGGTTTCATGTGAATACTTACTCAGACATCAATGTGGCTACTGGTATCTCTGATCTGCAAAGAACAGGCCCTGAACTCAGACCTTCCACTACCTGGATAAATGCTTTACCTGCTCTAGTAGATCACAGAAATGTCTTTTAGAGGGAACAGGTACGGCTCCAGTTGTCAAGACTCGGTCTGATTGGCATCCTTTAGAGAGGTTTGAGGATTACCTCTTGAACTGAGCCTCTCTGGGGAACTGAATGAAGCAACACAAAGCTTTTAGTTCCTGATTGAGCTGAGATATGAAAGAGTGCCAAGCTGCTCAGCCCTGTTGAACTGGTGCAGATCTAGGTACACAGAGAGGCTCTATACAGCAGAATATAGCTTCTGTATAAACAGGAAACGTGGTTTGGGAATCTAGGCGTGGTGCAAGGTCAGACACAGCTCACTGGGGTTTTTCCACCATCTCTGTTTTAGACTTAGGAACTCAAGTCCTCCTCTAAACACTTATTTTTTGGACTTGGCCTGTAGCCAATAAAATAAATTTTGGTTAAAACCCCATGTATTTCATGCCAGTTGTACCTTATTCTCTGTTTCAGCCTCCCCCATCTGTAATGTTTTCCTTTGTACTTAACTGTATCTCTTGCAATGCAGATGTGTAGGAATGACTATGAATGATTCATGGATTTCTTTGGCCTGATTGCCCACAGATTAAATAATTTCATACAATGTTCCCATTAGCATTACAGGCATCTTATTTCTAAACAGGAATTGAGTTATCTGGGGCTGTGGAGGCACCATTGCTGTTAATACTTGCATGGCAGAGCTCATCCCAATGAGTAGCCCTTTCAGCCAGGTCTCTTTAGGAGATACAGAAACAGGAAAAATAATACTTTTCTTTCTAGGAAAAATTCCATTTTGATACATCTTTTCAGTAGCATGTGAAATGAGATGCTGAGGGTTCAGGCTCCTCCTAAGAGCAAAACAACAGTGGAGTTTCTCCCTCTGTGATGGTGAAGAAAGAGATCAGTGGGGTGCACATAAAACTGAGAATTTCACATTATTTTATGAGCATTTACTTCTACTTCACATTTCACTCTGTTCAAGAATGAAAAAGTATACACTAAATTAGTACAAATAAACTATTTTACCTAGAATTGGTCTAGCCAAAGTAGTCATATTCAAAATTGTATGAAATATTAACAAGTGTGGAAAAGAAAATATACACAAACATTTTGCATTGAAGAATAAAGACTCAAATGCTGAAAGTGAGACTCATTCTCCAAGACTAAAATTAATGGGATTTGACTTATGAATTTCATGTGGCACAACTGCTTTGAGACATGGAAAGTGAGAGACTGGTAAATCAGCTCTTTGTGTGCTTTGTAGCAATCATCATACTATGGATATGTGGTGGAATGAAACAATGAGTAATTTATGTGTCTTAATTCCACAGCAGTTAAGTCAATAACAAAAAAAAAAAAGTATCCTCAGACATTTTCAAAGCAGTTTGATTAGTTTTCTGTTTATGAAACCCATGCTGCAATCCACAATTAATTCAAAATTTTAAAAAATCAGAAAAAGAAGAAAAAATATCAGAAAAAATAAGTCCTCCCTTAAAAAAAAAAAAAAAAAAGCAGAACCCAAATGCTTATTATCAGAAACACAGATATTACTTGGCGCCTATGGGATCAATACAGTTTCCTCACATTTATCCAATAAAACAGAACAAATTTTTTTAGTCTTTTCTTAGGTAAGCTGCTTTCTCCTAGATAAAATTTTACTGCTGGCTCCTGTACACAGGGAAAGGAAATTACCTTCTTGGAATGCAAGTGCTCTGTCAGTGCAAAAGGCTGCAGTGGGCAGTTGCAGCAACAGGATTAATGACTCGCAGGCAAGAGAAGCTTTGAGCAAAGGTGGGATACGGACACAATCACAATTTACATTTTCTGACACCTTTGCTGGGGCTTTCTACTCAGGAAAAAAAAATTGATTGGGGGGTGTCTAAATTTAGTGAAACCTTCACACTGTTCATATTTGATCAGACTGGAAATGAAAAGACAACTGGCAAAATCTCACCCTTCCAGGGTGCAGACCTCAAAGGAAGAGCCAAAGACAAGTGAAGATCTGCCACCTCCTGTTTCTAGTGTGGACAATACAACGACGGAAATAATTAGCTAATCTTTCATTTAAATAAAGCCTTTTGGGGGAAAGGCTAAAAATAAACACTGATTCATTCCTTGTCAGGGAAGTTTCTTCTGTCAATTATCACATTGTTACTGCTGTTTTTAATCTAGTCAGATGGTGAGATTGGCAATCCTTTCTGCAGGGGCTTCTGGGTGTTATTTTGTGGAGAATCTTACTTGAAGGACTGATTACTGCTTTTATGGGAGCCAGTGGGAGTTTGGCCACAGTCCTTCACGCATGTTAATTTGAGGGACTTCCAAATGTTAGCTAATGATCTCAGAGTTCTTTTTATGAAGTATGTGTGGGTTTGGTTTGGGGTTTGGGTTTTGTTGTTGGGTTGTTGGTGTTTTTTTTAATCCCTAGGAGAACACAATTAAGGCTGGAGAAAGTACTGCACTGTAGCTGTGGATTGGCCTCTCAATAACACCTGAATTCTAGAATAATAAAATTCAGAAGCACACATCACTACTACAGTCAGATATATTATACACAATATATTAAAATCAAATGTATTTGCATTATTTATATAGTCCACACCATATGCTTTGTATTGCTGTGGACTGGGTCGTTCTGTTGGCCTTCACTTGCAGCTACCTAAGTAAGTCTTTTTTAAGGAACAATACTAAGGGGAAAGCTTTAGCCTCTGCCTCAAAGCAGGGAAATATGTCAGGATGGAAAATAGATGCACGTGTGGGTGGGGGAGTTTCATTCCTGTTTTCTGAAGCCTTATGTAGCTGTAAACGAGAAACAGGCAAAAAAGCGAGCCAGTGGCAGCCGAACGGAAAGCCAAGGACACAAGTCCAAGCAAGCGCTGGGGCTGCGGCTCACTGAAAAGGGATCTTTGGGCTAAACGCTGACTTGAAAGGGCTTGAAACGGAGCACACCAACAAACACCGCTCTCCGTCCTCCCCCTTCCCACGGCCGCTACCACAGAAAAAAAAAAAAAAAAAAAAAAAAAAAAAAAAAAAAACAAAAAAAAAAAAACCCAAAAAAAACCAAAACAACAGAAAACCAAAACCAAAAGTTATAGAGATCTTTGTTTCTGGCTGCGTTCAGGCCAGAAACGAGATTTTGCACTTTCCCCATGACTGATAAGGCAGTTAACGACTACGAGACGTTCCTCCCGCAAGGAACGCAGCCCGCAGCACCCCGCGCACCCTCGGCTCAGCCTCCCCGCCGCGGGGACGCGGACAAGAGCCGGAGCCGCCCGGCCCCGAGCGCGTCCCCACCCGCGCGGCCCCGAGCGGCCCCGCGCAGGCTCCGGGCAGCGGCCGCGTCTCCGCCCGCCCCGGGCTCGCCGCCGGCCCCGCCGCCCGCGGCTGGGGAGGGGAGGGTAAGGCCGGGGGAGGGCGGGGGCGCCGGGCTGCTGCCCCCGGGAGGCGGGGGTCGCCGCAGCGGCCGGGGACCTCCGTGCTGCCCCGCTGGGCTCAGTGCCTGGGGCGGACCGAGGGGCGGCAGCGGGCGCGGTCAGGCTTGGTGCACCCCTGCTACATGCCGGCTCACGAGACTCTTTTTCCTTTTCTTTTCCTTGCCCCCGTCTCGGTGGGGACCAGCCCAGCCGTGGTGTGGATCAGAGGAGAGGGCGCTGAGGCCTGCCCGCCAGCGGGGGCACCTGCAGCAGCCAGCGCCGGCCCCCAGGGGCAGGAGGGGCGCTGAGGGCGCTGAGCAGCGCTCATGCACGCCCAGCAGCCCGGGGAGCACCGGCACAGCCCGGCCGTGCACACCGCGGTACTGCTGGACAGCGAGCGGGGCTGAGTGCAGCTGTGCACAAAGTGGCTTTCACTCAAAGGTACGAAAAGAAACAAAGCGCATGAAAGGAAGGAAGCGCTGTCAGCGCTCAGCAGCCGGGAGACCGCTGGGGACAGGGACCTGCCGCTTCCGCGATGCTGCGCAGGAGGTCTGTGGTAGGAATTGCCAGAGCTCTTGCTGCCTGCTTCCAGTTTAGGAGATTCACCACCCTCTTTTTGCTCATTCCCTTTTCCACAGTCAAAGAGCATAAAGCACAAAATGCCTTCTATCGAGCAAAAGACAAACAAAGAAATGCAACCATCCAAAACCCAAGCCAAAGTGCATCTGGCTTGGGATGAATACTGGACCATGTCAGCTGGGAGTGAGAATTTTTCAGAAGGCTGGACTCCAGTCCAAAACGGACCCTGTCATTTGGAGACTGAATATGAAAACAGCTTGCAAAACATTTTTTCAGGCTTCTGACAAAAGGGTTGGTCCTTCTTTTGCTCTGGTATCTAGGCTACATTGTGCAGGCTCATGCATATCACTGGTTTTATTCACATGAGTAATTCCATTTGAATTTGGAGCGACAACGTGTATGTGTAAAGTTACTCATATGCTTTCTGTCTCTTTTATATATTGAAATGATGTGGGTTTGGTTTTTTCCACTTGATGGTGCAGCCCAGTAACTGTTGGCATCAAGGTTATAGTGAACCATCACAGTTATTATTACTGTTTGTCAGCTGACACCTTTGTTTTCCTTGCCAGACTAAAATGCAGCTATTCCTCTCTATGCAATCTATTTCAGCTATGCAATTATATCATGTTTTTATGCAATCATCTTTCACCTGATGGTGTAAATTCATCTCCCCATAAAAGATCTTTTTGTACTCACTTTTTCTCCAGTCATGACTGACAGTCATTCCAGTTGTGCCATCTGAGTTTTTCTCACACAAGTCTCTCATGACTTCTCCCATACAGAATAATCTAAATTCTTACTGATTCTAGCAGGATATCTGGATGTTTTAGTATCTGCCAGCTGGAACTTTTTATTTTTCTGATTGCCAAATGCCCTTTCTTTACTCCTTTGTATTTCTTCAAGCTACAGCTTCTGCTATTCTCATAACCTTGTATGTCTTCTCTGTCTCATTGCTGCACGTTTGTCTGAGGGCAAAATGTCACGGGGACAAGAAAAACACAACGTCTATCTTCCATGAAGTGTGGCATTAAGTTTTAAGTGTGACTGAGTGTTTTATTAGATGCTTCTTTTCCTCAGTCAGGGGATATAAAGAACAATCAAGTAAAATTCAATGCTGACTTTTTGGTTTTAATGGAAGATAATAGTTTTTCACTGATAGACTCTCAGCTGTCAGGTATATACTACTCTAGTACCTTAATTCGTGCCTGAGGAGAGTAGTCAGGCTGAGCAGCCACTGACTCCTTTGTCAACCAGAGTCTTTCTTCCTAACCTAGAAAATTTTGTGAGTTAGTGTGAGTAGAGTCTCCTTTAGGAAATAAAGTATTTTGAAGTTACTTCAGCAGCAGGTCACAAGCTGTCAAGAAGATGCATTCAGTCACACCTAGGGACAGATTTATTACATTCAATCTCCAGGGGACCTGCCTACTGTACCTTGAAGGAATCCAGCTAGTTAGTTTTTGTGAAATCCCCAAATGATGCCATCTAGGAACACTGAGAACTGCTATTTCTGGGGAAAGGGTGATGACCTGTGCATTGAAATGACCTGCTCCAGTGGTGACAGTACAAATTACTTTCAAGGAAAGGCTAAAAGGCCAAATACATCTTAAGACTGCCCTGAGAACATGGTGGGAATTTCTCATTTCTTTTCTCATAAAGTCTGAGGACCAGAAACTGTATTTCCTCCCTCTGTCATACCTAGAAGATGCAAAATCACCTGTTTGTCTCAGATAATTTCTGAAGAGCCCAGAAGTCTTGCTGCAGCAACCCTTCACAGTCAGGGTGTCCATTCCATTCTCCATTGCGCTGAGACCACAACAGAAACTGAGTTCTGCCTGTGGGTGGAGTCACCAGCAGGACCCTAAATAAGATTTGAAAAGCAGATTAGGTTCCTGAAGTAAATATCCTATTAAGGACCATAAGTAAATAAAACCCATACATACATTGATTATGAGCAAAAACTTTTGATCACGCATGGCTGCTACCCTGGATTTATATATCCATAACCTCCTATACACTTGTGCCACCCATGGATGTGTATTTAGGGAAGCTCTTTCTCAGAGACTTCATTCAAAATTGAGATGCAGTTAAATGATTGCAAATGTAAATTGTAATTAACAGATTACATGGGGAGATCTACTAATCAAAACAATATATTCTAATTTTTAGTTTATAAAAAAGCCCATTCTTTAAAAAAAACCCCAAACTATCAAATAACTAACAAACAAAAACCAAACAAAAAAATCCCCAGCAAATGAAATTTTAATTTACTAAGGAAACTAAGGTGGGAAAAATGTATTCACTTTCATCTTACCATAAAACATATTTAAATACAGTGGAAAAGGCAATTTCCTGATTCATATGCTAGAAGTGTATATAAAAATGTAACAACCCCAGAAATATTTAAGGTACTGAATTTCTTTTTTCCAGATATTTCCTCCTCCACCATATTTGGGAAGTAGCTGAAATATTCACTGTATTATTCTAAACCAAGTTTATATTTTTTTTGTTTGTTTACTTAAAAATAAGAACTGTACCTAGCTTATAGAAAATACAACTGCATATATTTACATTTATTTAATAAGTTATTTTATTACTACTTAAGAATTCACTATATAACAGGGATGAAATAGTGTTACAAAACACTAAACGACTGAAGGATTTTCATTCCTGGGTGAAAGCTTCTAGAAAAAACAAAAGACAATGTATTAATAATGTCAATTTGCAAATTTTAATTTTGCAATGATACACAAACATAAATTTATTATGAACTTCTAAAATTAAAGCTTTAATATTAATGTGATCTGAATTAAAGAAAAGCAATCTCTTGCCTGCAGAGCTCCAGAACCACGCAGTGAGCTTTTCTCTGGGAGAGACTGATGATGTTCTCTCTGTTGTGCAGCGATGGTGCCAATGCCCTCGGTGCTGTGGCACTGCTCTCTCCAGAAGGAGCAGTTACCTACAGAGCCTTACAGCACAGAGAAACTGTAATTGTATTTTTTGTATCATACAGTAGAACATATTATAGAAACTGTAATATATGCTGGTCAGAAAAGTTGCCCCCTTTAAAATACCTGTTCATGTCAAAAAGCATTTTGAAGCACTGAGATATAGCAGTGATCATGTTTACAAATACTGCCCTAAAATTGTTAAAATTCAACTAAGAGTTATTCAAATAAAAGCTTTCCAGTTTTTCTGTCAGTTTTTAGTATGTCTGCTCTAAGCTTTATTCAGACAACAGGATTGTTATTGTTTTACTTGAAAGTACCTGTCTTTCTTCTGAACCCTGAAATCAGGATGGAGCTGTGTCTTCTGCTTTGATTTGTCATTTTACAAAGCCTCTTTCTGTCCTTCAGCTTCTCCCTGTGAGAAGCAATACCTCTTTCTGTTCCCTTCCTTTTGTCTTGGCTCCTGCACTTGTAAGCTCAGTCATGTGGTAATTGCATGTTTTACAACACGTGGCAAAGCCAGGCCCTTATTTCAGTTCAAAATGCTAATAATACAGAACTGTCACAGACACCCAACAGTCTTAGAGCCATTCACATTTTCAGGTTGAAACTCTGAAGCTGAGCATCTCTGAAAATTACTTCCTGTATTTTGTAAATAAAAAACCAAACCAAAACAAAAAAAAAATACCCACCACAGAAACAGTTCAGGTGATCCTGAGTTTAGGAAAAAATAAAATAGCAAACCAGAGGATACTAAATTTATCACACATAGTGAAGCACTGCTAGTAAACAAGATATACTGAAAAAAAGCCTTTTCTCTATTCTCAACAAGTTGTTAGGTTTGTTTCTAAAACTTTGTAAGGGCCTTGCAAGTCTCCCGAGTTTCCTCATTCATGCAGGCAGTCCCGTTAGAACAAGACTTACAATAAAACCACCTCTAGAGCCAAGGTTTCTGGGATAAGTACAAATGGGAAGATCTGTTATTATTTTTGAAAAGCAGTAAAGCATCAAGTTGCCTAGTGAGAAAATGCAGTGTTCTGTCTGGAAAGGTTCAAGGCTTGAGTTCAGAAAACTGGGTCATTAACAAAAAGCCCCAAAACAGAACAAGATTTCCTACTTGGGCCCCTCCCCATATGAGTGATTTCATATCTCATTATATTCCAAAAAGCTTGATCATTTTAAAAATGAAACTTTTCTGAGTGTATTGAAAACAGATGGAAATGAATCAAGGGGCCGAGATAGGAAAAAAAGCTTTAATGAAGATCTATTTATGCAATACTTTAAATAAATAAATCATTTGTCTGAGAAACCACATCTATCAGAAATATAAATAATTGTATAATGAACATATAAACTACATTTCCTGAAGTAATTCCTGTCTTGCTACATTTCCTGAATTATTTGTATTATGAAACAGTAGTGGGGTGCCATTAATTGATACACAGTGCTATAGTTACTGCACTAATTGCAGCTCTCCAGGCCCTCCACTCAGCTCCTCCAGCCCTTTAACAATTGGGACTGATTGCACAGGAGCTATTTTTAGAATGGAATGGCAGAAGACTTTGGAGAGCAGCAGACATTTTTGTGTGTGCTACAGCTGTTTTGGGAAAAAAAATAAAAAAAAGTTGAATAAAAATGTTCAGAGTTGTCTTTTTAAATTTTTTTTTCTGAAGTCAGAGCTTCCTATTGGACAACTGAGATTGTATCAAGTTGAAACTGAGGTCAGTGGTGCAGGACACAGAGGACAAGTCTCGGTGACATTGTTCTCAGAAGAGGAGCAGCTTTTCTTTGGAAATGGGGCTGCTCAGGTTGACAGATGAACTCTGTAGACGGCAATCTGGGAGTCAAGTTTGCAATTTAAAATACCAATGATGAAAGGCAAGATTCATGATTAACTTGGTGGGTTTTTTCCCCAGCTCTGAAGTGGAGCAGTTAACTGATTGTTAGGGATTGTAGGTCTGCTTCCAAAAATGCTTCAGCAGAGAGTAAATGGCCAAGATTCACAAGGGTCAGCCGAAGCTGAAAAGGTGTGACTGGGAGGTGACACCCATTCAGTTCAGCCCCGCTTGGCCTTTTGTTATCCCATCCTGCTCACCTTGCAAGAGTTCAGCTGGGCTAGATAAACAACTGGACAGGACTTTGTTGCTAATCTGTTATATGAAATCAGGGCTGTCATCATCTCTGAATGTTTGTACAACAGGAGGCAAGGCTTGGAGGAACAAAAACAAGCAGAAATATGTAAGAAGGAGAATAACCAGCTTTATAACTGAGAAAGAAACCACAAACAGCAAGGGGACAAGTCTGTTTTACCTTTGTAAAGTATTAGTAACCTATCACCCTTTTCAGAGTTAATAACATCAATAGCAGTAATACCTTGGCGCTGTTACACTGCACTGCATCAGCAAATTTGAAGTGTTGTACTAAGGAAGTGACTGTCCCCATTTAGGTGTGGAAGTGAATGATTTGGCTGTGGTTGCTCAGAAGCTTGGCAGAGTTAGGGAGATAATCCCTGTTTCATGCCTTCAGCTGCTTTTCCCTTTTCAATGGGATGCCAGGAAGCATTATGGACTTACAGACCTATAATGTGTCATTACTTCATATCTGCTAATTCCTCTGGACATGAGAAATGCACCCTTAGTAAGTGCCACCCATCTTTGTATTCCTTCAGAAAAAAACATACAAAGAATATACTTCAGTTTCTACAGTAATAGCCTACAATACTGTTGTGCATAATAAAAATCCCCCAACAAAATTGAAGTACTTAATCTTGCCTGAATATGCTGCAAGAGATTCTCTAGCATCTCTTTGTCACTGAATGTATTCCAGTCTTAAAAAGGGTAAATTTTAGAGATGAATGGATGATAAATTAGGTTAGGTACAATTTCATATTAATATGAAATATAACTAGCTTCTGTATCTAGCTTGTTTTACTGTAATCTTTGTTCTTCCTCAAGTTAAGTGCAGCTTGCCCTGGACTTACACATTACCGTTAGGTAAATTACTCTTCCCTATTGATTTCCATCCTGGGTTCTCAATGCAGCTGGAATCTGGCTCCCACTGAAAACTCTTGGAGCTGGGAGACCTTGTCACTCCATTTGTTGACACGTCACCTCAGACACATTATCAACACAAATTCCCAAATCTGGTCTAATGCATGGGGGGTTTTTTGGGTGTGCTTCGTAAAATAATCTATGTTGAAATAAGCCACTGTTTTAAAGAGGATTAATAGAAGAATGTTTTCTTGGTACTTATGTCTTCACAGAACACAGTGACATCTTGTGGCATGGGAAGGGCTTGTGTCATTTTTTTCCAGATGCATCCTCATTTCAGCAGGTTTACAGATAAAAGTCTAAACAAATTCTGGACAACTGCTAATGCATTACTTCCATCCGAAATAATCACTCTTTCCAAAGTTGTTTTTAGTACAGGTTTGTCTAAAGTACTCTTTTAGTTGTGAAAAAAGACCAAGCCCCGGTATTGTAAATGTAGCGTGTTGGAGCTTCACTGATTTCAGTTCACTGATATTCTCTGGAAAACTTTCAGCTCCAGGAATGTTCCTGTCCCAGCCTCGCTGGTACAAGAATCTGAGTCAGAATTTCAGGTGCTTTACTCAAGTTGGTGTCTTATCACAAACTTGTCCAATGTTGCTTTTGAGGGGATTGAAAAGAAAACATAGTAACATTTTATCATAAGGTGGAGACTTTTCTTTTTTCCTTTTTTGTCTTTTTGCAGACCAAACGGGGTTCAGCCCTGTCCCTGATATTTTGGGACCCTCCACTGACATGGCAGCCCTTTGCAAGTTGATCCTTGGATAAGATCCTGGTTATCAGCATGAAGGGAAGCGCTGCCTGCGGTGCGGCCGAGGCGCAGCGGCCGCGTCCGTGTGACCGATACAAGCACGCCTGTGCTGTCTGCAGAGGCTGCGTCTATCTCCACGGAGGGCACGGCAGCACCACGCTGGGGGACTTCTGGAGATACCACACAGGTGAGCTGGCCCTTCTCTTGTTTGTCAGGATTAAAGCCATTCTACATCGTCACCGTGAAACTGAGGACGCTCTGTACTTAACAGATTATCCTCATTTAAGGACTTTCCATCACAGGCTGGATAAACTGCTTTTTGTTCATTGGGCAGATGGGGGGTGTTTTCTCCTCTTGCAAGTGTCCCTCAGAGTTTTGACTTCAGTTCAGTTCCTTTTGTTTTTGTTGTTTTTTTTTGTTTTTTTTTTCTCGACCAGAAATACTGAGTAATTTAAAATATCCTGATTCTAGCAAGGGATATCAATGAGCTTTCCTGACTCTCTAACACAGCAATAATTCATGCATATGGAAGTGCACAAACATGTGAATACAATACCTTGTATTTTTTGACTTGATGTATGGTTTTCCCTGTTCAGTTGTTACTGGAATAAAACAGAATTTTGCTAATTGTTCATACTCATGGAATTGTCCAGTTTTGATGTAAGTAACAATTAAAATACAAGGAGTAACAATTATTATATTTAAATGTAACTATTACTATTATATTTAAATTTGCTAAATAGAAAAAAATGCATATATTTAATTTTTGGGAGAACAGAGGAAAGATGACAAAATGATTCATTTTAAGCAGCATAGCCACATTCAAAGCCCACCTTTTCACCTTTCCCCTACTGTTTATGTGTTGAGTGCACTACTGTCTTAACTTCAGCTTTGGTTTACAGTGAAAAATGAATGGGAAATGTTGGAATGCTCAAGAGATGGTCCAGAAGAACTGGAAGAACATTCAATGGTGGCTTATAAGGTAGTAGACAAGGATTATGTTGTCCATATCCTGACATTTTATTTCCTACTATACAGTGCAATAAAATGCCATAGGTATTATGTAGTGAAATACTATGCCCAGAAAGCATTTTTGTGTTGTTGCAGTTCTGGATGTAGCTGTACCAATGTTTGGAATCTTTCTGAACAGAGTGACAGTAATTCAGCTCTGCAGCAGCCCTCTGGTTTCCTCAGTCGGTGCTCAATAAGTAGCAGTAATACCAGATAAAGACCCTGGCAGCACTTTCTCTGACTTATCTGTGCAGTTGTAACAGTTGCTCTGAATTCATTTGCATGATCAGCTACGGCATAAAAACATTCACTACAGAACTCTTGTAGAAAAGGGATGAGGGAGTAAAAGCAAAGTAAGAATTACAGCCCTGCCTGTGAGGGGAAGACAGAATTTAGGATATCAAGAGCTACCACACAATGAAACATTTCTCTAAACATGGATAATCCAATATACCTGAGCAATGCCTCAAGAGAGCTCCAGATTCCCAGCCCTGAAGCTGCCCCAGGCTGACATGGAACGAGCAGTTCTGAAATACTCTCCTCATTAAACAGCAGAATGTTCTTCAGGGCTTCCCACTGGGAGAGAATAAAAAAAGAATAATTAAAGTTGGTGGCTTTTTGGGATTAACTGTTAAAACATTGTTTACTATATTTTGTAACTTGTTAAATATATTTTGCTGAAAGCAACCTTTGCATTTAAGAATTGTTTTTAAAATCATTTTAATGCTATTTGCCTTCCTGTAAGTGATAAATATTTGTGCATTTTGCAGGGCAGCCTGTATATTTTTGGTGGGATGGTGGATTCTGCTTTCACACAAGCAAAAACTCCTCTCTGGATATATGACATTGGTATGATACACAAAAGCCAGTCTTTTCCATGGGACATTCCATAGGCAGTAATAAATAATAAGAACCAAACTGTTTTCTGCTGCTTGTAACAGAGCCTTCCTTAAGCTTTACAGCAAGTAATGTGTGCAAAACTGTGTGCATATTTTCCCCTCAAAATTAGGCTGTTAAGCTATCAGAGATGCCGGTCTTACTTCAATTAGAGAGGATTTTATGGGAAAATTTTATGTATTTTAAGGTCTCAGAATTTCCATTCCTTCCCTCTCTCCTTTTTACATTTACTATTTGATCATAAGACCTGACAATTCATGTATTATTTAATTTTTTTTATGCCACTTATATTTTAAAAACCAAGCTCTTATGGAAGAAAGTAGATCAGTAAATAGATCTCATTTGTACTTTTACTAAAGAAACACATAAGCTAGAGCAAGAGAAATAAAATATTAAATAAAGTGGGAAACTAACATCAACGTTTTATAACATGGATTTTTTTTTCTCCTAATAACAAACATGTGGGATCTCTTAAGTGTGTATTCTAAGAAAAACAGTGCAGCATTGAATCTAATAGCAATGCCATACACCATGGATTCGCCCTTTGGAAATCCTGTGTACAATAATAGCTGGTATTTTGATGTCAGATCAGGAGGGGAGAGAGAGAGAGGCTCAGTTCTTTTTGAGCCAGTAAATCTTGGGTCCAGACCAAGATTTAAGTGTCCTGGCTTCTTTTGCTACTTCACTATGTAACCTTAAGACAATGGGGGTTTTTACACCAGTTGTCTGAGATAACCTGCTGGAAGAAAGAAAAGCCTCAGAACATATTTTAAAGGAGAAAGCATCTTACTACTCACAGTACTTACCAGTGGAAATTGGAAATGAGTTGTTCAGCACTGGTTGTATGTCTAGCTGTTTCATAGTTATTATTTAAAATCTTCTGGCAAGAATAGCTTTAAGTAATGCAAGCGTGCACTGATTTCTCATTGTATTCTGTGCTGTGTTATCTGATATTTCCTCTCCTTCATGGTGATGCCAGATCTGTGATTGCTGGCTGTTATTTGAGGGCTATTTAAGGGACCTATGAAAAAGAACAAGTCTGCCATAATGAGGTGTGTGTGGTAAACAGGAGGAGTCATGCATCCATAGGGAAATCTGGGATTCCTGCAAGTTCAGAAAATGATGAAAATCACAGGTTACTTCTGCATTATAAAATTTAGCTTTAGGAAACAGGAACACAGTGTGGCACCTGTATGATTCTGTATCTGATAAGGATAGAGGAAAACTGTTCAAACTGTGTCTCCTGCAAGTCTCTCGGTGCTGCTGTCTTAGCAGGATTTCTGCAGCCTTGTCAGTAGAAAACACCAGGACGAGACTTCCTTGAAAATGAGCTGTGTAATTTGAGCAATTACTGCGGGAGGAGTGTCCTCTTGTGGTGCGGGACCTAAACTGCGCTTTATTAACTCAATCCCCCAGATTCCGCAAGATGGACAGAGAGCTGCAACGAACCAGCAGAGACGGAGGTAAGGAGCCAGGAAGTGGGGAATGTGTGAATCAAATGCCTGTTGCTTTGTTGATTAAACAGATTGCTTTGAAATATGTTCCCCCAAACAGTTCCAATCTCGTCTCTTCAGAGACATGTGGCTGTACTTTATTTCTTTGCACTTTCAGTAACTTAAGGCTTTTTCCTTCTTCAAAACAGTGTTTAAAAATACTGCTCTTAAATTTTAAGTCCTATGTAAGAAGTTAAGTCCTCTCCTCTGCTGCTGCTTCTGTTTTTCTGAAATCCTTTTCAAGAAAACTAATTTTAAATGGAATATTGAACCATACGTGAAGCCTGTGCTTTTAAAAGTAGGGTTGTGAAAACAGATTGGCAGCCACACTAATACGTTTTGGAACGTGAAGTGCTGCAGCATTTTTCAATTCTTCAGTGTGAACACGTGGACTCACCAAGTTACTGCCACTTCTAATTGAAACCTAAGTGGAAGCATTTGTGGCTTGGTCTTTTGAGATTGATTTTGTATCACTACACATTAGGAATCACTCATTTTTTCGCTACTGAAATGTCATCATCACAATGCTTCTATACCTTGAAATCACACCCAATTTTTTTTTTTGAGATGTGACACAGTTACCACTCTGGTTACCTTTAGTTGATGGGGGAGTCAAGAGGAAGTTTGGGACTGCAGGGTCATTTGTGGGTTAAAAAACAAGGCATATTTCCAAGACAGACATTGCTGCTGATAGGACTTTATAGGTTTTTGTCTTATTTTTGAACTGTTCTAGAGCTCTGCACCAGCTAACAGAAAAGGTCACAGTGCAGTTGTGTACCATTCCAGCATGTACATCTATGGGGGATACTTTGGCATCAAAGGCATTTCTCAGGAGTTTTGGGAATTCCATTTTGGTAAGTTAAAAAAGCAGGATAAGGTTTTGATCCAGTGTAAAACAACAACCGCAGCAGGAGAGCTTGCTCTGCTAAGAAAATTCTTGTCAGTAGAAATGCTCTAAGTTAGTTTTGGCTTCTCTTTGACAACATTTAGTGACAAATTCTGTCAAATTCAATTAATTGCTGGCTGAAATTAATTAGACTATTATACTGGAATACATTTTGCAGTATTTGCCAGTTTTACAGCTGAAAATCAGGGAGAATATTTGTTTACTACTCACTAAAATTCTTCAAGGACTACTAAAAACTTTCAGATCCAGCAGGGATCCTGATTTCAGCCTCTTAATGTCATCTTTTGATCTCAGATCTCCAACTGACCACGGAGAGTCAAACCTGACAGGAGATAATTTATTAACATATTCATTACCAGTCTGATTATTGCAAATAAGATGATTCCCAGAGATTTCCTAAATGCATAACTGTTATCTGGTGGCCATTCTGTCACTATTTTGTTAAAAATGATGGGTTTATCTCATCCTTCCTTCTCTCTTAAGGAGAATAAGTAGAGACATTAATGAATTAATGTTTTTGTTGACTGATTTTTTCCCTCTAACAGCCAGAAAAGTATCTTTCTGTATCAGAGTCAATGAACTGACAGAGCTGTAGGAAAAACTGCTCTGTAAATAAAATTTCCATGGCATCTGTCACACAGCATCTGACATTTTCATTAAAAGTTTATTTCAAAACTGATTTCAAAACTGATTTTTTAAATGCACTTTTTCAGTGTCAGAATTTAATATGTTAACTCATAATAAGCTTAGAGGAGAAACCTTTATTCTCCAACTGAATAGCTACCTCCTCCAGGAAGTAAATCCTTTCTCAAATAGTCAGTCCATCTGTATATCAGTGTTTTTGTTTCAGATACAAGGAAGTGGTTGTGTGTCTCCAGCCCCTGTCACAGCAGTGGCCCCGGAGCGCGGCACGGCCACTCGGCAGTGGTTTATCACACAGCCATGTACCTCTTTGGGGGGCTGGTGGGGCTCACTGAACAGAGGGACTTGTGGAGGTGGGACTTTGGAAGCAGCAGCTGGTCCAGCATCAGAACAAGGTGACCTATTCTATTTGTTACGCTGTAAGAGCAGAGAAAGAGAATTAATCTTACTCTTTGATACTGCGTGCGGGTGGAGAGGGAGGCAATGCCCTCTCGGTAATTGTAGGGATTGTTCAGATCAGGATGCAGTGCTGCTGCCATCCCTGGGGCTGCAGTTGGCTTTGCTCGGGAGAGCTGTTGGCAAGGCGTTGATGCAGCTGTCAGCAGTGTAATTTTGATGTCCCAATGCAGCTGTTCAGCAGTCATCCGTCTGAGTCAAAAGGAAAACAGAAGCTAAAATCAGTGCTAAGTTTCTTTTTGGTCTCCCCTTAACTGCTGGTTTCTCTTACCTTCAGCCAAGGACCTCCTCCGGTGGTAGGTCACGCTTCAATAGTCTGCAAAGACTCTATGCTGATTTTTGGTGGAGGGATTTCAAATTCCAGCCCTAATGATGACCTCTGGAGGTATCATTTCCTTACGCAGACATGGAAGAAGCTTAGTAGTACTACAAAGGGAAACTTTTCTCCTAAAATGTATCACTGCATCTTAGGAATTGGTGCGGATTTTCAAACTACCTCAGATTTCACTGATACATGCCCCAGCCACCGCAAGAGTGAGCAGGACCATCCCCAGCTGGTGCCCGTGCTGAGGCACTCTGGCTTTTGCAGCTTCTTCCGCCCACAGCCCACGGAGCGCAGCAACGCCATCGAAATGAAAACCTTCAGCCTGCCCCTGGAACCAGCAGAATTCCCTGCCTTCCAGACCACTTCAGAGGCAGGACTAGGCCCAAACAGAGACAGGAGCTGTTTGTCCAAGGACAAGTCTCTCCATCTGTTGGCCTGTTCGGGAGAGGCTTTTGCTGCTGCTCAGGCTGTGGGTGAAGAGAGACCTGACTGTGGGTGTGTGGCCACAGAGGGTGGGATCAGCAGGACCAACACACTGCTGCTCATTGGGGGCAAACCTTTGTCCAGCTTCTCTGAGATCTCCTTCAAGCAAATGGAGTTTGATTGCTTGTGATTGCTTTGCTTGCAAAGTGAAGGAATAAATTTCCACCACCGTGGCAGTAGGTGGAAAACCAACTGCTTGCAACTGTCTTCAGCTTCCTATCAGCACGCTGGGGAAAAAAATAATTAAACCTTCTCATACTTGCTGCGAACAGATTTTTTACAATGTTAACAAAACCCGACATATATTTAAGTCACAACTTGCATGTAAGTTGTGATTTCTGAGAGGAGCTTGTTGGAATGCTGCTCTTTTTGTTACTTTTCTCCTGGTCACTTCATACCCTTTCAAATTGCAATGGCCAATGCTGCCTTGAAAATCAGAACTGCACTAACCCATACTGGCTCCACCAGATGCCTTTTCAGGGGCAAAGCTTGCTTGTTTTGCACTGGCCTAAGAGGAATACAGTCACATTTGAGGGATTCGATTAGTCTTAACAGGAATGTTCTCTAAGATTTTAAATTCTTGAGTCTTCTTTGCACAATATATTTGCAATGTGAGATGGCCTACGACAAAGGAACCCAACAGACAAATCAGCAACTGAATTCTAGAAGATATTCAAGCATTGTATATAACCTTGAGGAAGTGAGACAATGAGTGTCCCCTGGAAATCATGAGCAAGGACCAGAGGAAGGGCATTATACCTGTGAGAACAAAGGATATGCCAAATGAGTGTTGGCTTTAATGACTGAACACAGAAACAAAAGGGTTTGATTTCCCACAGCAGGGTGGGGAGGGAACAGAAAGAGGAGGGCTTGACAGAATGTCACAAAACATGGGCTGTTTTGACTGGCAACTCATGTTTTAGCCCTAAAGAGTTTTCTGCTTTTCCAACCCTGTCTCTCTTTTATCACCCTATGTAGTACTTGTTACGCATCTCCCCTCTGTAGTAGTAAGTTCTGAGTTCATATATGGTTTTTCTTTGCTGAAAAGAAAAAGTTCTTGTTTTGCAAGGTAATGTTGTCCAAGTGTTCAAAGCATTTATTTCCATATATTTCCATAGAAGTTACTAAATACCGGCCTTCTGACAGAACAGCAGCTGTCTGTAAGAGCTGCTGGTATCTGAAATTACCTGGAACTGTAAGTTAATACTACCAAATATTTGAAAAGTTCACTTTTGAAAAATTTCATAGGAATAATGACTTACAAGTAATTTACAGGTTTCAAGAATATTTAGAGATACTTTCATCATTTCTTCACAAGTAACTGTCACATGAATTCAATAAGAAAATTATGGATGGATTTGCAAAAGCTACCTAAGTTATTTGGACCATCCATGACCCTTACCTGGAAACAGAGAGGATTGTACACAGCTATGTGAATAAAGCCTGCTCCGTTTCCTATCACTGTGTGCTCATATTCACCTTTATGAGTCTAAAGTATGTGTTTGTATTTTCTAACTGAACAAAGAACTTACCTCTCTGACCAAGGAACGTGATTCTGCAAGCCCCAGTCACTTCCCTGCACTTCAGCCGGCTTCGAGGGCTGCCCAGGCTTTGAATTTCTCCTCCAAGAACAAGAATTTCCCAGTTTGAGGAGGTTTGTTTGGAAGGGACATGAATACAGTGACTGAGCTGAGCATGTACTCAGCACTGCAGTCTTAAATCAGCAGCTTGTTTTCCTCATGCTGACTGACATGCCTGTTTTGGCTTTATCCTGAGAGCTGCCATAACATACAGCCTTTTATCTAGGATTGACGAGGGAAGGAAATTTAACTGGAAAGGGCAACAATAAACCAGTGATTTTTCCAAGTCACGCGGAGGCCTCCTGGCAGGTAGTGGTATCCTGGGGATGTGCAAGAGCCCCAGGAAAATGCCATCCAGCCTCTGCCATTCCTTTTTTCCTGCCCCCTCAAACTCTCTTCCCTTTGGCAGCCCCACGAAGGGTTTAACATTTACTTGGAGCCAACGCAGGCGGGACGCAAGCCAGCCCAAAGGCAATGGCTTGGCACGGGCAGGAAAAGCAGCTTGGAGTGAGCCCATCTCCCCTGTTCCCTCCCCTGGGCTCTGCTCGTGTGCCAGGTCAGGTGGAGGCACAGCACTGGCGGCACCACACCCACTCCATCACCTAAGGGATGCCAAACCTCTCGAGGCAGCTCTAAGGGCCCTGCTGTTCCCGGCCCTGCACAGGACACAGGGAGAGCAGGGGCTCGGGAAAGGTCTGGCTGCAGGGATGGGGCTCCAGGCTGGCTCACGGGAGGCCGAGCTGCACTTGGCCCCAGCAATGCGGTGCAAGGGGAGAGAGCCCCGAGCCTGAAGTGGGGCTCTGTGCTACAGCAGCTTTGCTGAAACCACTGGAGGCTCTTTCTCCCTTTGTGGCCCATTCCCTTGTCTTCAAAAATCAAGGGTGAGCTCAGGCTGGAAGGGAGGGGTGTTGGGAATTGCAGTGACTGCATCCCACAGATGCCCACACGAGTGCCTGACACCTCAGTACACTCTGAGCATGCACAACCCATATTTCAGGTACCCTCCAGTGTCCAGACCTAGGACACAATCCTTACTTACACCATTGTGACACTTCCTGATCATATCCCCTACCAAACCTTAGCCAGTGCTATCAGTTACACCAAAAGGGTTCTCAGAGCACCTCACTCCTCTTTTCCCACTGCAGGCACCTTTTCAGAGAGGCAGAAAAGAGCTTTTGTGGATGTGCTTATGATATTTCTCCATAACTGTAGCAGTTAATAAGAATTCATCCCAGGCCAAGTGAGGGACTAAAAGCTGCTGCCATCTGAAAGCTCGGTGGTGGCCTGCATGAAATAATGAATGGAATTACTCCAGCTAGTGGCAAATATTTAGAAACAAAACAAAACACACCATTTTTGGCTGGGACTGAAGGGGCTGCCACTGAAGTTGGCTGTTTAGAATGTCTGTGAAAAGTAGAGAACCTTGCACATATCTGATATGCTCAAAGAAATTCAGTCCATAGAACAAAAGCAAAAGGATGCAGCATTCTTGGCAACCTCATCTGAGACACAAGATGTGCTGTTTTATCATAGATTGTACATAAGGGAACAAATTGATCAGCGCTAAACATCTCAACAAATTCATTGTTTTAACTGACATTTGGTTTCTAAATATTAAAATGCATGAATGGCAGAAATATTTTCTTCTAAATTGCAGATATTCAAAGAAGGTTTTTTTCAGTTAATAATAGAAAAACCCAACGGTTTCATTGTTTTGAGTTGCAAGTGGATGTGAAGAACCATTCAGTGATTTATCAGTCGGACCACAGTTTGCTCACACAACAAATTATGCCACAAGAGAAATTATTTCCTATAAGCTTAGTCATTAGGACGGAGTAATTTCTGTTCCTTTTGATACTTTGCAAATAGTTTTTGAGAAACAAAGATGATCAAAGGGTTTAGTTGCCCTCTGCTGCCATCTTTAGTGTTTACCTGAAGTCATGGCTTGGTAGTAAACAGTTCCCTTTGAACACTCATTAGTGCTGCTGCACTTGAGAACAGTGAGGGTGCTTGGTTAACTGGCCTGCACTGGAATCACACCAGCAGCTCGGGCTCCCCTTCTGGGCACACGCCTGGGACTGGTTTTTCAAAGGCACTGGACACCTGACAGTCCTCCTGGACAATCTCAGCTCTGCTGGAAAAAAGGCATTTAATTCTTTAGCATCTACCTGCAAGCTTTGGTGCTGTCCTAAGTTACACTTTAACTGCCAAGAGGCTGAGTTTAGAGCAGCAACCCGGTGTCCCCAGCCCCAGCTGACCCCCTCTGAGTGCTGTGCTGGTGTGACACAGGGGGCCCAAAGATGACTCTGCAAGACTTTTGCACTGACATGGTGTATTTAAGACAAAACTACAGTACAAACATTCCAAGACTGGGTTGAGTGGACTACAGATCTACTTGTTCCCATGTACAGTTTCAATACAGATCTCAGTGCAGTGGCTAAGACAGTTCATATGTCACCAGTGTTGTGAAACAAAAGCAAGAGGGTGCACTTCATTTTATAAAAAACCCAACAAATAAATTATACATTGAGAGCTATTGCCAACCTTTACATATAAAAAGTAAAAATACAGTAGTTAGTGCGGCTTTAACAAAACAAATCTAGCTAAAAATATTCTTATATACCTTAAAAATAAGTTCGTCCAGTTATATAGGTAGGGGTGGTGTGTGTGTTTATGGAGCAGAGTGCTCAAGCCAAGCAGTCAAAGGAGGTGAATTCTGCAGAATCCTGTGGGTGTGGCAGCGCTGCCGGCAGTGCCGGCTCCTCAGGCCAGCAGCAACACGGAGCCACGCGTGACAGCGAGCCGGGCCTGGCTGTCAGGGGCTGTGCTGAGCCCCTGCATCCCCGCCAGCCCTGCCCGGAGCCACTGCAGCTCTGCCCCTGCCCGGCATGTGGGCAGGGCCCGGCACCCCTGTCTGCGCTGCCAACACCCGGAGCAAACACACCCGGATCACACCTGTGTCACTGGAAGGCCATTAGGATATACTGGTCTATCTTTTGGTTGAGAAGTTATGATTGTCCAGCTGCATTTGAAAGCTGTGACATTACAGTGTCTAACAGCTACATATATATATATATATATGTATGTATATAGATACTACAGCTTCCTAAACTCAAAAACACTATGTGCCCAGATAGAGCTTTAGATGCTAGCTGGCTGCTAGCTGCTATCACTTCACCGGCAGATTTGGGTTGTACCAGAATTTGTTCACAATGTGAAAAATACATCCAGTGCAGTTTGTGAAGGACACACTCATCCCAACAGTATGTCTTCGCTTCACGAAATGAGAAGGAAGGAGCAGGGCGCAGACAAAGGGAGAGTAGGCAAGGACTGCAGTTTCTATAGAGACCCACGCATAGCTGCACTGTTCACCTGAGCTGCTCTAACAGGGCTGCAAATTTTCTTGCCAAAGTTGCGTCCAAAAAATTGTCCAAAACTGTCTTACATAGCCATCTGTCTCTGACAAAGTATAAGAAAAAATTGATTTTAAAATCAAATACTTTCAAGCTAATTCATTAACCATGACTGATTAACAGGTAAGTAGGCAATTTATGTCCTATAAATTACCTAATATTAAACTCTATTACTACTGAACTAAAGAAGAGATTCCCTTAATTCTGGTGTAAGAAAGCCTCAACTCCCACATTTTAATGCCCATTTTCTAAGCCTGTAAATGCATGCAGCATGTACAGACTGATGGTCTTAAATGGGTGAGACTGAAACGCATCTCTCTCAGGTTTATCAGTTTGAGTAAGGGCAGGGATGCTGTTATTCCAAACACCAAGATTTCTATAAAACCTTTTACTCCAATCACAGAATGTGACTGGAGTAAAATCACTTTTACTTTCAGATGCAAACACTTAGCATTCATTCATTCATTCCTGTCAACTCTTACGGCTTTTCAGTGGTTGGCAGACCTGCCAACATCCTGACACCAGATTCACACAAGAGCTTTATTTATAAATCTCTTTAAATAAATACCAAAAAATAGACTTTAAGAACATGCTTGGACCCTATAGCCAATCAATCAATAGTATAGCAATTGGAGGAAAATCCTTTTTTCTCAGTAGCACAGGCATTAACTGATACTTTATAACACTAACTGTACGAACTATTATCCCTATTTGTGATTGATAAAATGCAGGTGATGAGGAATGCTATATTACCTGTTAGGCACTCATGTTGTAACACAGTACTTCTAGCTGCAAACCAGAACAGTGATGCCAAACTGCAGGACGTTCAGATCACAAACATGTGTCACCTTGGTCTCACCAGGCTCCCTACATAAGCAATGATTTGGTTAGGTAAGTAAGCTACATCAAGGTAAATGGAGTGAATAGTTGCTCCAAGTACCAGATTTTGTGGGGAAGAGTTGGGTTTGTAGCCCCAAATCTATAAGATATTGCAAGTTCCCAATTTACCAGTTGAAATGTTTGCATTTTTATGTGAAGTTTCAAATATTAGTCCTCCGAAAATTGAGGAAAGCCTCACCCCTTTGAAGTTTCTCTGTGCATGTGTGTAATTACAACATTCCCCTCCAAACACTGCTATCATGACCATACTGAAATAACAGTTGGTTATTTAGAACCATTTAGATTTCAGGGGACACACTCACCACACGCTATTTACTTGTTATTTGCTGTGATGGCTTGGGAGGAATCTAAGGATGGTATTCAACACACAGTGCTGGAAAACTGTAAACTTCTGTTATTCCAGTTTTGGGAGGGATTCAAGCTGACAGTTCGCAGAGCTCCTGAACCCAACAAGAAGAGCCAAATATCAAACATGCCTAAGAAAATGCTACTGCATTCTGTCTATTTACAAACCCAACACATGTAGCTGGTGAATGCCAGCTCAGCTGCTGAGCAAACAGATGAATAGCAAGTGCCAAGTTTCCACACACAGTCCTGGCTTTGTGCAGAAAGCAGACTGTTGCAGCCATTGCTTCCCTTTTCCTGCAGGAACTTTGCTGGCAACTGTATTATTAATCCAGACTAAGACATTTGATATTCAAATCAGGAATCTTCTACGTTTTAATAAGCAGTAAGGCTCAGACTTAAAAGTATAAAAAAAGCCAATAGTCAACTGGAAGAATGAAGCATGGAAGCAATGAGAGAGCTGAAGGGCTGGGAGCAGGACCTGCTCTGTGCTGCTCTGGTGCTGGCTGGAGAGGCACCTGCAGCACCCGCCACTAATCCTGAAATCCTGGTTCTTGAGGCAATGGCTGCAAATCACTGCCTGCAGAGTCACTCTGGTACAGTCCTAGGCGCTTTGTCTGGTCCCTACATTCCTCTTTTAAGGCCTCAGGGGTTTTGAGAAGTGGCAGTGGGTCACAAAATACACATAGCTTCTCCCTTAGCACTCATTCAGCATCTTGCAAAGAAAAGCACAAGAGCAACAGCAGCATGAACACCTTGGTCTGAATGCAGCAGCCTCACTGGGCCCAGCTTACTTGCACAACCCACAGTGGTTTGGTCCAAACTGAGACACGCACTGAGACACATGCACACAGCCAATGGGCAGAAATGAAGTTGTGCATACAGGATCCAGAATCAATTTTCACATTTAAGTTTGTTTCTGAGAATCACATGCATGTAAGTATCTACAAACAGCAGCGCTATGTAGAAAATGCCCTCCAACCTCAGTCAGATGTTCAAACCTCTTCCTCAGAAAGAAAGATCACAGTTGTTCCATTTGTGCTTCCCTGTTAGATGTGGGATTCATCACCTTTGTTTCTCCTCCCTCTGACTCTGCATTACTTTTTACACAGGCTATATCACCAGGGTCCATGTGATGACACTGCTGCCCAGAGCTCAAATGATCTCTGAACTCTATGTACTGTACCCCAAACTTCACCTGAGCACCCAAAGACCTTCACCTGCTCTGTGCAGTGTGTGCTCTCACCTGCCTTCTACAGAGAAGTGAATTGCTTACATGAATTTTACATCCTTTTTTCCTATTTTCACCCTAGTCTTTCTATTATTTGTTCCACATACAACTATTAGGTGACACTTGGAACAGGACTCAAAGTGGTATTAAAAACTGATCTAGTTGTACCCTCATGCTGCAAAAATACCTGCTAAGTATTCCTTAAGCACAGCATCTGGAAAAAACACCCAGAAAGAGCATGAAGAGCAACAAAATTCTTTTCCTTTCTAGTCCAAGACGACAACAATACTAATCAATAAGCAATTCCTGAAGCAAGCTGCCCTCACACCTTCACTGCTTTGGCTTTTAAAACATACAGATCTCTAGTCTAAAATGCATGTATTTGAATAATGTAGGAAATGAAAATATCAGTATAATATGTATTCTGCTGTATTCTGCTAATGCTACAAGCTGTTTGGCAGGTAATTTGCATTTTCCTGGCTGCAGTGAGCAGCAGCCCAAATCCAGTCTACATAGCTGGTCACTGATGGACTACATTTTCATACTTTCCAGGTACTGTAACAGGGTGTGCAAGGATTATTAAGGGGTTAAGGCCAAAAAGGAGAGTATGTATTGGTGAAACGAAGGAAAACCAGAGAGAACAATGACACAGAAGAAAATGTCCTTGGCTGCACGGGAGGGACAGTGACCACCATGGAGAGCCCTGTGCAGGGCACGGCCACGAGGTGGCCCTGCGAGCTCTCCTCATCCCTGCGATGTTCATCATTCCGCAGCCAGCAGGGCCACAGCTCACATCCCACAGCTCTGCGACACCTTCCAGCACCAGAGCCAGCTCAGGGTAAGGAACAATCAACCCAGCACGAGCAGAACACAACTGTTTTCCTCTCCTCAGTTCAGAACTAGCTCCAGTGTGACATTTCGTTCCTCCCAAAGGAGAAGATCAAATGCGCATGTGGTTTTATATCCCAGCTCAGGCTGCAGTTCCAATCAGATTGTGAAAAATGCAGAAGTCTCTTCCTGGATCCTGGCAAACCAGCTGGCTGTCTGACTCCTGCTCAGCACGAGTTTGATCTCAAGCAAGTCTTTTGGAAGGATCCCTTGGAGATATGTCAGAAGATTTGAGTTTTTACAAGGTGAGAGTTTCAGAGACTCCTTCTTCTAGAGTTCAGTGGTGAGTAAACATTTTGTTCTTATTGTAGCATCCTCAGTAACTGGGCTAAAAGCGGGGGAAAAAAAATAGGGCTCTGTAAATACACTCCCCTCCAAAAAGGTCTGCCATGATGGATTACAAGAGAAGAGTATTGCTTCAAAGAGCTTTCATGGCTGCTCACCTTTTAACTTAATGAAACCAACAGACAAACCTTTCTAATGGACAACTGCAGCAGAGCAAACTGGATGAAATGTAAACAATGCAGCACCACTGCCATTCTTTAAAGATGGTCACTGCAAGGCCTGATTGTCACTGCCTCATCAGCATGGCAGAATGGAATAGCAAGGGAAAACGCTTCTACCAGCTGGGTTTTCTGACATCCTTATAGCCTGGAATTAAGTGGGGGGCATCCCTCTCCACCCCCACCAATCCTCTGGCAGGTACTGAAACACTGCAAAGAGATTTCTCAGGAAATTTTTCTGTATCATAACTTTAGTCTAGCATTAGAACATGTGAGCAGATAAGGAAAGAAACTGAAGTGAAATTATAACATACACACATCCATTTATTTGTCATACTTGAAATGCTATAAACTGAGACAGAGCTACAGTTTTTTAGCACAGCAGAACAAGGCATCGTGTCTAAACGGCCGCTGTAACTATGCCAGTGGAAGCAGTAAGAGTGCCCACACAGACCTCACCTCACTTCGGGTACCTGCTGGGATGGTGTCAGCCCAGCTGAGGACAGCAGGGTCTCCGTGCTGCCTTTCACTGCCTTCAAAGATAAGGCAACATTATTTCCCAAAGGCCCGTTGGAAATCAGTCCAGTCTGAATGGGGAAGAATGAAATAAGAAACTCAAACACCAGTCAGGACAAGACAAGCTAACTTTTCAATATGATTTACGTATAAATGGCAAAAATAGAATTCATTATAACTCCAGCCTGATCTTTACTAAATACAATTCTTTAAGAAATGTAATGGCATTTACCACCAGTACAATACAACAAAAATTAAGTTTATTAACAGGGTATGTTGTCTGATTTACTCCAGCTGAATTAGTTTGCTTTGTTTTTGGTCTGATACATTACTTTATAGATCTTCAAACTATTAAAAATTATTGTATTTTATTATTTAACTTGAACTTCTGTTCCTTAATCATGACAAAAGCCTTCGCTTTTTTCTTTAAGAAACAGTCAAGTAACTCACTGGCACTATCCACCTCGGTGTTACAATGGGGTGAGAAGACACCTACAAAAAGCAAACAAAAACTCAATTAAAAGGTTGAAAGTAGTTAAGAAACGTCAAAATAGCACACCTCCCAAAACAATCCCAGATATTTGCCCCTCGTTAGCCTTTGAACCAAGCTAGTGATTAGCTGGAGATGTGGCACCCACCGAGCACAGGGCCAGACACTCACTGGGAGCAGTTTCAACTCAGCGCTCCCTTCCAAAGGGAAGAATCCATCATCTTTTAGTGCTTTGTGGACAACCTTAACCCAGAGCACACTACTGTGAAGAGTTTAAACGCCCTCCTTCTTCCCCCTTTCTCTTGGTGAGTAAAATGTAACTCATTTTTGCCAGCACAGGTTATAAGAGACTTCTTTTTAGCTACATAAAAGGCTTGGTTAGTATTACAAGTTTACTGTTCAAGTATTTGTGTGTATATCTATATATATAGATATATATACACACAGACATATACACAAGTACATACATCTTCAAAATATAATTTCTGAATTATGTATTACTGAACCCTTATGTATCCCCAAAATTGTGAGAAGCAGGCTGGCACTTGCAGCTCTACTAACACAGTACTAGAACTTCCTGTGGCACACATACAGGTTTCACTCTTCAGGTTCCTTCATTTCCCCTGCAAAGCTGTCAAGTCTACACCCCTACACCCTGCATGGGGGGGCCATGTGAGCAGTGATCCCTGTCCATCACTTCTTTCCACTGCCACAGATCCAAGCCTGGCAGACAGACACTAAAGCCAGAGGACAGTCCATGAGTAAAAATCAGTTACGTGCAAAGGAAGAAGTTTGGGTTTGAAATGCATTTACCCGAGGTGTGGCTTCTGTAAAGTCAATTAGATTCTCTGTCAGTGATGTTAAGGAAACGTCCTGGTCATCTGGAGTGCTCTATGGAATAAATCAGTTTTGAATTGAATTCCCAGTAGTAACCACATAGGTCCACTGAATACTCTAGTGGCTTCCTGAGTTACGGACCAGTATCTTTAATGAACACCAATTTTTATCAGAGTTATTTTTTCACATCTTTCCATTTGATCCTTATTAATAGCCTTTGATTTCCCTTATTCTCATTAATGTACTGGAAACAACATCATTGCCACTGTAAGCAAGCAGTGAAACTGTCCCTTCCCCTCTGCCAAAGTGGGGTACTGCACCATTCAAAAGGTCAGCAAGGTCTGGAGTGGGGTGTTTGAACTCGGTGAAATTTATGATTATTCAGTGGAATCAACTATATAATACTGGTTTAGAGGCCCAACAGCTACAGGGCAAGGTGTTTTGGTCATCCAGAACAACCTGTCAGTCTGCTCAAGTAAAGGCAGCACAGGTCCAATGCTATTGGACTCTGCTTTTCTTTTGGAGAGGGACAAAAGAAAGTTTAATCCCCGAATTTGTGCTCTTCATGGAGTCCAATTAAAAATTACCTTAAGGTAACTAGAATATAACAAATTAATATCTAAATTTAAACTTTCCTTTCTGTGGTTCTTTTGATGGGAACTGCCTATGTCAGAATTTCATCCCTACCATCTCCTTACTGGAGCATGAAATCGTTGGGATTTAAGGGGCTCCCTCCAGTGTGAGAAAAACAACCAGCTTAGAAAAATAAGAGTTACGCCAAGAACTGGAAAGGACACGCAGAACTGGCCTTTGGAAAGATCTGTGCAGTGTCCCTGCCTGCTTCAGAAAGCACTCTCTGGCATTCCCCAGCGCCAGGCATTCACAGAGCTATGAGAGGCACGCAGCAAGGTCTGCTGGGCTTGCCTGGAGGCACCGGGAGCTCAGAATGTGACACAGAAACCTTCCAGGCTGGCAGGTGGCGATACCTTTGAAACAGCAGCCTCCTCAGCTGGAGCCAGATTAGCTGGAATTAGCAGGTCCTCATGGTTAGAGTCACCATTGTCCTCATTCAAGGTATTTCTGAAAGAGGAAAACATCCTCATTAGCACCCTGCCTGGATAGCATGGAACAGGGCTGCTTCCCAGACAGTTCAAAACTTCGACACCAGTTCCACGGAGGCAGACAAAGACTGGTGTTTGTATGTTAATGTAAATGCCTTCCAGCTACCTCCACAGATTACTGCCCTCTCCCAGAGCTCCAGCTACAGCTGTGCATAGACCCAACTGTATCGACGTCTTCTATCTTAAACGAGTTTCTTCAGCCCCTGTGATTAATTTGCCTGAAGTCATTCCTGTCATCCTCTTATCTTCCTCCTTAGAGCCAGGGGCAGCAGGATGTCAGGAATCTCAGTCCTTTCAGAAGATGAGAGAGATTCCCTTACTGCTTGCAAGGATACTCACCCCGAGGCCTGGCCTACTGATTAACTGCTGCAACGGTAATTAAAAATGCATCCCTAAACCTGCTTAGATGTAGCTTAAATGCTCAGCAACTGTTCCTCATCTTTTCAGGCCTTTTCATCATAACCTCCACGTGGTCCCTTTACCCCAGGAACATGTTTCTCCAGAATCACTTACGGAACAAAGGTGTTTGAAGCAGGGATTGTTCTCAGCAGCTCTCTTGGATCTTGAAATACTGGACTGGTTGCTGGGGGACTGCTCTGTGATTTGCCTGACAGGATCAGGTTCCTGACACAAACCAACAAAAAACAAAACCAGAAAACACGTACAGCCTTCCATGGAAAGCTCTTCATGAATCACTTGTTACAACACAGTTTTGGGACTGCTAATGTACATTTTATTTGTATGTTTACAGTATCACCCTCTGCTCTTTGAGGTCTGCCACACGTGCATCTTGACAATGATCAAGAAGTTAGATGTTGTAATCTTTTAAATTTTTCAATGTTTGCAATCCCAGTGGACTCTGCAATCATTTCATATTTAGTAATTCTCAGGAAATTGTCACTGCAGGGATTTGTATACATTTTTTTTTTCCTCCACTAGAAAACACCTACCGTGAACATACCCATCCCCTCCCCACAATGAAGATGTTCACATTTCAGAAATAATTAGTGATTGAAATTACTGTTGTAACAATGGTCATCAGGTATGGGAGAATAAAGAGCACCTGTATTATATTGTATATAATAAAACTTAGGAGTTATAACCCTGGTTTTCATCTCAAAACCACTTCACATTCATGAAGTTAAGGTACCCTATGCAAGGTAAAATGCAATGGTGACTGAGCCACTGGCAGACCACACTGAACTGCAGATTCTCAGTTCTGTAGCGAGGTAACTACACCACGTTTCTTACAAATCTGTTCACTACCTGGCAGCAGCCTCCTGAATATTGGAATTCTTCACACCTGTCATGCTGTCATCTTTTCCAGCCTGAGAGGAAGAAATGAACAGAAACATACATTTCTGATACCTGTTTCCATCTTGTGTCAGTTCTGAGATTCACAGTAGAGCTGAGTGTCTCTATCCCCACACAAAAAAGTGCTGTTTATCTACAGCTCTGGGACTTAGAAAATCAGTTCCATATGACAACTTCAGTGCAGAAGTAAAAATAGCTCACCAACAAAACCCAATGAAATACTGTTATTTGCTAAGGAATCTACTACATCATGCACAAAGCCCAGTCTCAGTGACAGAATAATTGCTTGATTAGAAGGCAGCTTTTGGAGGTTACCGGTCTCAATGACCTCTCAAACCAGGGCTTGCATAGAGTCTTGTCCTGTTACCTGGTGAGTATCATCAAGGACAAAAATTCCTCCTTGGGCAACCGTTCCAGTATGGAACCATTAACACTGTGAGAAGCCCTATGCCTCGGGCAAGGCTATTGGAACACCCTTATCTGCAAGGCTCCCTCTCCAACACCAGGCAATTGAAGAGAAATAAAACATTCGAGAACGCCACGGCTCTGCTCAGTCGAGTATTTACCTTGTGCCCTGCTTCTGCCTGGGCCTTCAGGATATTGCTTTTGAGATCTGCTGGAAGCCACTTTGCTGCTACGATTGGGCTCTCGATTGCATTGTTAAGACATTTATCTGTCAACTTCACCACTTCATCCTAGACATGAAAACATCTTTATCAGAAGCAGTTGCCACATGGACAAGTCTGGGCTGAAGTTTATCAGCATCTCTAAACAAGACTCTGAAGACAAAGGGGAGTCAGCAGATTCATATTGAAAGGAAAAAGAAATTTTTTCCTTTATTTTGGAACTCAGTTGTAATGTCAAGCAACACATAAAGGAAAAAAAACCACAATGCTTGAATATGGATATGCAAACTACTGTGCTAAAAATACAGTGTGCAAGAAATGAAGTGCATCCTAAAACTGCAGCCTAGTTTACTGAGAGGAGATCAATATAACAGCCATTATATCATGTCAGTGTAGCCTAAGTAAAAGTTGATCATTTACTCTCAAACACAAGCTGGGAAGATTTTTAATTTAAAATCCACTTATAAGTTAGACCAAGAGTTTAATTAATGTGCTACTAACTACCTCTCCCACCACTTATATCAGAGCAAACTGGCAGCCAGACACATAATGAAGAGAAGTAAGAACGAGATACCTTTCACTACAGTATATTTCATTATGAGAATTTCATTTCTTAATTATAAAATGTTAATTAAGCATTCAATCTACTAATTGCTATTTGATTAGTGGCAGAAGTTAATTAGCTGAGTGAAAACTAAACCCTGTGACCTTCCTTCTGAGGGTATGACTCAGCAGGGGGAGACAGAGTCTTGCTTTCCTCACCATATGCCACGGTCTAGAGCAGGCTGATCCCCCGAGGCAAGTGCTGCAGGACTGCCCCAGCAGCGACAATCCTGCTGCACTCCCACCTGCACCATGCCCAGGAGGAATGAAACCCATTGCAGAGAGAGCAGAGCAGAGGAGTTAAAAAGAGGTGAACACTGTCCCCTCACAGCCCTCCATCCACTCAGCTTTCTGCATTCCCTGGAGACACTGCTGAGAACTTGTAGTTATTTGGTCTTTAGAGAGGGGAAAAAACATTTCCGTTTTTTTGTCTCCCTCTAAATCACCTTTTGGGATATCCAAACAGGATCTTAGGAGACTATTTAAAGGAGAATCCATTCTCAAATTTTGCAATGAGCTTCACAAAACATTCAAGGGTCACTTACAACATAAAAAGCTATGAGGAACCAACAGTACTTTTAAGTACTTTTATTTTAGAGAAGTTGCTGGAATTACCAAAATGAATAATTACAACTAAATTATTATTATTTGTACAGCTGCAGCACCCACTGTGATAATCTTTAAGTCTTTACTGGACCTCACTGAAGCGGATGCCATGTGTGACACTACCTGCACAGCATTTTGAATGCATTATTCCACTAATACAATAAATCTGATCATTTTAACTGAGCACATCAGTACACTGGTGCTAGAAGTACCATTTTATTGTTTAACTCCCTCTCAGCTTCCTCCACCTGAAAATCAATTTAATTGATTTAATAAAATCAATTAGGCCACTCTAGTCTATGAACAATTAGACTCCCTACTTTTGAAAAAGCTTAGTACTATTACAGAATATTTTAATTTAATAGAGCATAAATTTCATACCAACAAGGAAGCATTTCCGTGAATATAAATGATCCATTTTTTTCAATCCTATTTTGCACTTGCAAAAAGCATAGGTGTCTTACAGTTTTTTTTTAATGAAAAAGCATGTAGCTAGAGGGAAAAGCATCCAGCACCTGCCAACGCCTCCAGATGTCTAATTTACAAGACATTTCAGCTGCTCACACAAAACGGTAAAGCTGCTGGAGTTTGTCATTATTCCAGCTCATTAGCAATGTTTGTTGTTTCCATGGACGAGACAAACTACACTTGTACTGTGTTCTTGAATCAAAACACGGAGCTAGGCAGTGATGCAAAAAAGCAAGGAAAGATTAAAGGCAGTAACAGGCATGTGATCCCAACCCTTTGTGCTTTTGAGTTCTGTTCCCGGTGCCACTAAAAATCACTTCATGCAGGAAGATGGAGCCTAATACAGGTACATTTTGAACCAACTTCCATGCATTTACAGATCACAACAAATTCAGAATAAGTAAACCCTCATGTCCTTCCATTTCTGACTCGGGAGCAGACTTTGAAGATGGGCAAACAGGGTGAACTTTTATTGTCCATTTCCCTTCAGAAGCTGATGAAAGCAGAGCGTTGGTGTATTTAAAGCTATTTGCTCTCTTTGTCAGATCTGGTCACTGCACTACTGAAAGCTGGGAAAGGACAAAGTCGCATTCTTCCATCCCAACAGATTTTGGCAGTGAGCAGCAGAGAAGAATAAAGCCATTCATTCCCTCGCTTCCTCTTTTTCTCTAGAAGAACAGTGGTAGCTAGATAAATATTTCTTTATCAAAGGAATCAATCAGGATTGATTGATTGCAGGTATAGAATTACATAAAGATGACTGTCAGGCTATCTCTATCCCCTGATGGAAAACAGTTAAAGATTTTTAATTAACAAAGCTGAAGTGAGTTGGCATATAACAATGTCATGAAGTTCAGGACGCAGCTCTGCCTTCATGAGTAGAAAGGTAACACCTTCTCCCAACGCATTTTACCAAACTTCTTATGTACTGTAACAGTTTCTACATGTGCTGAAATTTCTAATCACACACGTTCAGAGACAATGCTGCAATACTGCATTCCCTCTGAAATAATAGCAAGCTCCAGGATCTAAACTTAGTGCACGGTTTTAGTGGATATATTGCAGTTCCATGCAATTCTGCCAGAGGACAATAGCACAAACGCTTCTTTTACTAACAGATTAAGAAGAAAAGTAAGTACAGGAGAAGAGCCCACAGGTACATTTTATAATAAACACCATAAATGAAAGCTTCTATGTTTTCTAAAGCAGTCTTCAAAGGCAGGAAACAAAGTATTTTTAATAGTGACTTGTAGGTCACTCTTTTCAGGACTGGTTTCCAAACCATTAACCTTCCTCTCTGAAGGGTGTGCTCTTTGGTGCTACTGTAACCTACATGTCTTTGCAATCTGAAGCACTGGGAATTTCAAGTATGCAGAGAGTCTCTAATCTTTGTCTATCTTTTTTAAACAAACACTCTCTCAAGTGACTTCTTGGTAAGCTACATCATAGGCAGAGAAGTTTTATTCTATCTCTTCTACCCTAAAAAACCCTCCAATGATCTACTCTTATATTTTCCTAATATAATTTGCACTTCCTTCTTGAAAGCTGAACTGTGTTTTACCACCTACTGGCCTACTGTTGATCCATAATTCTCTGTTATGCAAATGTTCTTGCTCTCTAATCAGATTACTGTCCTCCCAGTATCTATAACCTCTGAAGTTTCTCGGCACCTTATGTGACAGCAGCTGGATGACTGTGACTGTTCTGTATTGGCAGCTGTTTGTTAGATTAGCTCATTACAGGAATCTTAGCTTGCTTATTATAAATCAGCCATGATTTAAAAACATCTGAAACAGGTTCAGGCCATTCTTTTCAATGAACCAATTAAATGTCTTTCCCCTCTCTGTCTGAACTAAAGTGGAGCTCAACAGGCTAAAATATTCTTAAATCAATTGTGTTCATTTGCTTTAGTTTATGTAGAGGCGGTGTTTCAGCCTAACAGGACCTACAGTCTACTGACTAATCTTCTTAGAGACCTGGTAATCTTTGTAATGCACTCACCAAGCAGAGAGGTGCACCAGGCAGCCCTGACAGCAGCCCTTAAAGGGGACATGAGCCAAGCAGCCTGCAGCACCACCCACAGCAGCAGCCTCCTCTCACATGGAGGTGGAAAACAAATGCTTAGGAGTGGGCTTAGCTCAAACACACACTGCTAAACACCTCTCCTGGCACCTGGTTCCTGTTACTATTGAGGGAGCAAGAAAAATCATAGCTGCTTCACTCAAAGTTACATAAATCCTCGGGCCTCCCTGCAAGGGAGGATAGCCTAAACAGAGATAACATTGCCAGGTGTTCACTCTCTCTGCTTGCTCAAAACACAAAAAACTCCCAAAGCTTTTGCATCAGAGAAAGCAGAGTAAAGGAGAACTAAATTTTATGTTTTAAAGCTCATGAAAAAAACCCAGAAGAATATTCTGTCTGGGGGCAGCTGTTTGATAACCAGTGAATCTATCAAAGTTCACTGCTGTTGTAAGGGAGGATTCTCTCTCTCAATCCCTTCTAGCAACACTAGTAATTTACACTATGGCCCTGGCATTTCTCTGACCCCTTCCTTGAACCTCTTTAACTCACTATTTACCAACTTCAAGAGCAAGCTAAAAACCTAAAGAAACCCAGCACCTCAACAAAAAGTTCAAAACAAAGGCAGGAAAAAAATTGTTTGCCAGTTTGCACTGAAACCTGAAATGATTCTTGGTGGTGAGAGAGGAGAGGGGGAAGCTGGGGAAGAAAGAGTGAAGAGGAAGGAGGGAGAAGAGAGCCTTCACCCCGTTCAGGGCACTCAGGCTTGTACTTTGGCTCAGCTGCCTGTGAAGTGCAGCCTGACTTGTTCAGAGGGAGTTGAGAGCAGTAAATCAAACCACATCACTCCTCTTTGTGTAAACACAGAGCATTAACACCTACATCAGAGAGCAGGTACAAACTGGCTACTTAACAGGAGGGACAGATCATCAGCAAACTTGACTGAAAACAAAACGTCAGAACAACCTTCTTGGAATTGAAAAATGCCAGGAAAGCAGCTCAGCCCTTCCAAAAAGAGGGTGAACTACTCAACACCATGCAGGTACTAACCTACAGAGATAAAGACAACTGACAAACATTTCAAGCATTTATGCCTCTTACTCCCACTGATTTTAGAAAACCTCACCAGGCTGCAAGTCTGCACACATGCACCTCTGCCCCCATCTTTATCTCACTGCCTTGTCACACACAGGTTTATATATCATACAGCATTTGTTATTACCTTTGCTATCCCCCAGTATTACTCACTCATCGTCTTAGCAGTCTCGCAAACAGAGCAAGGCAAGAGGAAGACTTTTCAGAAGGATCTGAAGAAAACCCAGGACGTAGCAGGGGAATGAAGTTACCTGTACATTTATGTTCACATTGGGACGCTCACTCGGCACGGGGCTGCTGCGCTCTGTCTCCAGCTGTTTCAGTTTTAGGAATGTG
Organism: Pyrgilauda ruficollis; assembly: GCF_017590135.1. Taxonomy (NCBI): domain Eukaryota; kingdom Metazoa; phylum Chordata; class Aves; order Passeriformes; family Passeridae; genus Pyrgilauda; species Pyrgilauda ruficollis. The sequence goes on from NW_024524377.1 coordinate 10,183,004, forward strand.
TCTTCAAATGCTGAAAAAGATAAAAAAGGTATCATCTTCCTAATGTTACCGTGGAGTTATTTGACTTGTAACTTGCTTTATTCCTGAATACTAATTACATAATTTTGAAGTCGTGCAAAAAAGCACAGGGATGGGGGAATCTACTTGCTCAAGCTTCAGTGCAAATTTCCAACCTGCAGACTGTGTGCACCAAATGACAGCACTCTGCACTCCTGGCAGCTCATTTATCCAGCCATCCCCACAGTGAGCAAGCAGAGTTAATTGTTTAGATGGTTGCACTTCACTGTATATGTGGACAAAGTCACATCCAATGAAGAACTGACTTTTCTCTTGTATCTCTGTCCTTGTTGTTCCAGTAATAGGTAAAATTGTCCTTATGCATATCATCTAAGGGAGCTTCCTAAAACAATTCCACATTTTTCGTAAGGAAACACTCTCATATCAACCTATTATTTAATCTTGATCTCACACATCATAATACGGAAAAATCTGTCAGTTTGCTTACGATCAGAGTCTGCTTTGTCTGCAGCAGTTTCCTTTGTGCCAGGAGGAGGGCAACTAACAACGTCTTCTGAATCTCCTGTTGCCAAGCCAACAACTGGATGGCCCACAGCATCATCCACACAAGTTTCTGGCAAGTCTGTGCTGTCTAGCAAATCAACAAGAGGTATGCTGCAAGGGCAGAAAGATGGGCAGAGAGATGCACAATCACGTTACCACTCTTTCTGTAACAAAAAAGAGCTTTAACACATGCAATCTCTTTTTTCAAGCTGTCTTCTGCTGACCAGCCACAATCTAGAAAAACTGTTTCAGGTTACTAACACACATTGGTTTTCAGCAAGCTTATGGAACACAAAAAAGGGAACATTTCATATCTGTATAAGAGCCTTCATAACAGAAGAGGTCCATGTTGCCTGCTGTGTCATCAGATAGCAGTGGAAAAATTGAAGAGAGAAGGGAAATTTTTATCCATGAAATACACTCTTTGGAACAAACACCTGAAGTTTTTCTAACAAACTTAAAGTACCATTTAGGATTTTTACAAGAGAAAAAGAAAAGTTAGAGGGAGGGAAGTTGGTGTCACAAAAAGCTGTTTGTGCAGCACTTCACCCAACACTGGTAAGCAGAACAGAGGGCAGAAGGGTGCACTGCACAGGACTGCCCTGACACTTATGGTCAGGCATACCTGGAACCAGTTTCAGTTTTGTTAACTTAAGCAGAGCCATGAAAGAAACCTTAGCAGTCAGTGTTTTAAGTGAACCACAGCATGTACTCTGTACCCTGTCAGGATCATTTGTTTCACCTCTCTTGGTTTTTGATGGAAACGTCTCCTTTTAATTTTGCCCTATAAGCTCTATATTCAATGAACAAGGAAAAACTATTACAAAACAAAAATGATATTATGATGTTTATGCTGAGAAAGCAGTCAGGCTCTAAAGCTTAGGAACAGCTGAAGCTATCCTAACAGCAAACACAGAAACCACTGCTGCACAATACAATGGTTCATCAGACAGCCTGTGCACACAACTGCAGCTTTACTGCTGCCCAGTTCAATCAACAATCACTCCCACAGTTTGGCTGCAATATTGATTTAAGAAGAAAAATCTGTCAATCCCTTTGCAAGTCCTGTCCCAAATATGAGAACAGTGATATCAAGCCTATACCCACCACAGCAGAACAGAACCTACCCTTAAGCACAGACAAGAAACATTTTCGACTTGACAGTTTAGACCAGCTTCTCCCTTACCACTACCAGGTTAGTGCCTCATGCCCCCCTCCAGCCTCTGGAACCTGAAAGCAATTCCCTATTGTCACTACAGAGGCTGCAGGAAAAAACTCCTTCCCCTCCAGCTCAAGCACACAAAGAATTCTTTCAATGTTAAATATATTCCTCTGAATCAGATTACAGGATATTACTGTTCTAGTGCTAATAATGTACAAATCATTTTAAGTCAATTAATTGCTGTGAGGCAAATTGAGGCCACTGGCTTGATTCTCTTAAAGCAGTGGAATAAGAAGCTACTAGCAAAACAAGTAATAGGGAAAATTTTCCAACTTCCTGTGCAGCCTCTCTCTGCACCACTGTATATTGCAGAGAGGGAATGATGGATACAGAGATTTAATTGTTAGAACTAAGAGACTGGAAGAGATGCTCTTCCAATTAAGGTAACAAGGAAAGTGAGACTGAATCCCATACCTTACTTTGCTGATACATGAGTCAAAATGTTTTATAATCTTCACATAGAGACAACAATTTTTTTCCTATTTTCTGGCAATTTTCTGTAAGTAGTGTCCAATATGACCACCATTTTAAGAAGTTCAGATTTTACCTACAGCATGCAGTTGCTGACACCATGACAGTTTGAATTAACTTGGTATAAGCTGCTATGAGCTCCACGTCAGAGAGGCGATGCAGAGCACCAGTAACACTTCTTGTGCTTGAATTTCTCACTGCTTTTCTAAGTATTGTAAGAGAAAATGAATGAAAAATTTATTCCTTAATTGCTAGGATAATTGCACTAGACTTTTCCTCCTCATGACTATACAGTATCATTTACTAGACAGACAAAAGAGTTGATTCAAAAACTTGCCTACTACAGAAAAGGGCAGTCTTGACATCTGGCAACATACTTAAAACAGCACATTCAGTGTCTAGTGTGCTCCAAAAGCTGAGCACTACCCAAAAGCTGTGTACTACTTACATTGAGATGGTCAAAATTTTTAAGAAACCTTACTGCCATTTGCGCCCTGGGATGGAGACCTGGTTGAGACAGCACAACCGGAGTGAGTCCCTGCAGCTTCACCCCACATTGCAACAGGGCCTCAGGGAAATTAGTTTTAGATAAACTCAAGGAAGCCTCCTAAGTCAAGATTCAAGTAGGAATTGACCCCATCTTGCCTTCAGACCCACTGAAACACCTCCTGAGCCACCTGAGATAGGCAGTCAATCAGAGGAAAGTCATATTTGGGAGACCCTCAGCCACTGGAATTTGCAGGCATGAGTTCTCCAAAGAGCAGCAAAACCTTTGAAGCCTCCCAGACTCTTCAGAGCATCAGCAGGAAGATTTGCAGGCAGGCTTCATAAATGGCCCAACCATGAATGCAAAAAGCACAAAAAACTTGAATCACTGCACAGAATTTCTGACACCTCTTATAAAATACTGATGAACTGGCACACCATCCATAAGGGAAATTGTCCAAGGCTTCCCAGGAAAAGCAGGGCTTCTACCACAGTCAGCTCCCAGTACTCAGGAACTGAACAGGCATTAGACTTCTGCAAACCTGCATTTACCCACATACAAAGGGATATTTTGAACTTTGCATAGTAATAAGTGCTGGGCTTTATGTCTTCAAATCAACTTCTATCATCATACTTTAAGAAATAAGTCTCTGGAAAATGCTGATAAAAGATACCAAGAGTCCAAGCTAAATAAATAATTATGAATATAGGAATAATGAAGGGTTGTAATGCATGTAAAAGTTCGTCAACCCATTAATAAGTCATTTCATGCTCAGGGAGCTCACACAGTTAAGAGAGTAGCTTAATGCATTACCCTTCTTTTTGCCTGACACATATATTGGTATAAATATGTACCACACAGCATTCAATGTATAACATGACTGAAAAAGCTCTCAGTTACAAGTGGTGTGAGCAATTTTGTTTTTTTCTCCCTCAACTACACAGACATTTTACGATACTGTAAACAACTTATTTTCATTTGCATATTCTCATGCAACTTTATAAATAAGAAAGAAACAAATGGGTTTGCTTCACTCCAGAAGTTTACAACATCCACCATTCCAAACCTGAAACTAAAAAGAGCACAGGAGATGATTCCAATTAGCTTGGTAGGCGTCACAGATCCTTAGTTTACAGCTTGCTCACACTTTTTTATTTAAGCCGTGTTGTAAACTAGAGGCTCACATTTCATTAGCAAACTCTTTCCCCCATCAAATGTGGGGGAAAGGAGGCCAAAATGTGGGGGTGAGGAGGCCAAAATATCTCAGGTTAAAATATCTTAAGTTACATCCTGGCTGACACTTACTTCTTGGTTCTTCAGGTCTGGATATCTGAAAATAATGGTTTTTTATTTCTGGGCTCTGTGGCAATTTGAAACATCGTGAAATAATTTGAAAATCATTCAAATAACTCCTTTATCCTAAAAGCTACATATAAATTAACTTTAAAAGCCCTCTGTTACCATTTTCCTCCTTTTTTTTCCTAATAGGAAAAGAATATTGCAATTTAAAAGCAACAAACGTCAGAAAACACAAGAAAACACAGCGTGTTCAAGGGTAACGGTTTCATGTTGTTAAAGGCCCCCAAGAATACCAATGACCCATGAAGCTGGAGTCTTAACCTCTGACTTAACAATTAACCTTGTGAATCATATGGTAGGACTGGTGTTTGTCAGGAAATCTTTCTGTTTCTTTTCAACTGGACCAGTACAGCAAAAATGAAAGAAAAATTTGTAAAAAGCAAAAAATAATTTTAAAAAAATTACTCTTTGGCTTTTTGATAGTTTGTTAAATTTATTCTTAAAAATTTGAAAATAATTCTATTCCATTTCCAAACAATATTTCTCAGGTCTTAGTGAGAAAAAAAAGGGTTGGCTTTCAGATCAACCATGTATCTTAGATATTTTTACATGATCACGGTTCAAAAGGAGGGCCAGTTACATCCTATACTTCTCCTAGATTTTTGAACCCATAATATAACCCACTAGTCACATACATAGTTTTATAATAAACGTGGCTTCCTACATGGCTCTCAAACCCAGCTAAAAAAAATGGATCTTTCGGTCATTAAGAAATTCTTTAACACAATTTAAAAAATATATCTATCTATATGCATACATAGACAGATATATATTGTTTTTAAAGTAAGAGTGATGTGTGGCTTCCGGTCTATGTATCATTTTTCTTTAAAGACTCACTACCAACAGCACAATCTGCAGAGCCTTTGTAATAAAAGCTTCTGCCTCTCTATATGCTCCGGGTCCGTTGTCCTTATCCCAGAGGGAGCTCAGGAGGTGATTTCCCAGCCTCTGGCGGGAAGCAGTCCCGAGCTGCTCGTGGCAGGCCCACGGGTCACAGCGTGGTCATGGTGGCCTGCAGAGCGCAGGCAGCGCCGTGCAGCCCCGCGTTCCTGGCGTTGCGCTCGTGGACGAACGCGGGGCTCGGTCCGTCCGTGGCGCTCCTCGGCGGGGCCCACGCCTCCCACGCGGCTCCACCACGCTGACAGCGGCCGGCGGCGTCGGGGGGCCTGGAGCGGTGGGGAGCGGGAGGGGGAAAATTAGTCAGCGGGCACGGAGGGGGAGGAGGGTGGAAAAGTAAAGCAAAGGCGAGGGCAAGAAGATTGATGCGAAAAGACAAGGAAAAGGAGCATTCCTGGAAGGCGAATACTGGAGGAAAGAGGTGTGCAAGTACACGTGCACATGATGACACTGCCAAATAAACCCTTCTCTGCACATGATGACACTGCCAAATAAATGCCTTTCTGCACAGCATCGTGCACGTTTCTGTACAAGTCTGAATTGACAAGCTCTCTCATGTATATGTTGCTTACACTTCCCAAATGTAGAGCACTTCATATTTTAAAACACTGCACAGAACTAAGCAAGAATCGTGTGCATTTTACAGATGGGAGAAAATAATGTGAACAAGGAACAGACCTCAAGTATACAGCACTTTTATTTGCAGAAAACAAGTTTAAGTGGCAGCTCGAAATGTACACCTGAAGCAAACATCTACAGCAATACTAGTTTTAAAAGTGACAGAAAAGTGCAGATTCTAAAGCAAATTTTAAAAAAAAAGGAGAAGAAAACAGATGCGCAGAAAAAATGAACATTACTGTGCAGGAGCAAACAGCAAAGCAAACAAATCATCCACAATTTAGGTGACTAAGGGATTAATACTATTGAAGAAGTTGCCTGCAGCTATAACTTGCATTAGCATAAAAATTTAGCTGGAAAAGAAATATTTTATAAAAGGTCAAAACACAAACTAAGACCTCACTTTCTAATTTTGCATATGGAAGCATAATGGCTTCTAAATTTTAAATTTAGAGTTCCCAAAATCAAACCCACAGAAATGCTGTGCACAGTTACGGCCACTCTTTGCCACAGTTAGTATGAAGTCCTCCAAAAGCTAGAAAGAGGTGCAAGGGAGAACACTCATTACTTTATTCAGTCTTTTGAAAAATACTATTATGTAGGAGCTCCTAGCTAGGAAACTGTAAGGCTTTAGGCACAAACATCTCCCAAACAGCAGCAGGGATAAGCAATTAATGCAAAACAGCCAAATTTTAAAATACTTGAAAAATGGACAATGATCTGTTAACTGTTGCCTGTGTAGCACTAGAGTTCTTCACCAGTGTGTTTTAGGAGAGGCTGATAAAAGGTACAGTCATATATCAAAAAAGTGCTTGGAAAAAAGCACTTCACAAACTACTCAAGTAAGGAAATTTCTAAATCAAAAGTACTCCTTCAGTTTAATGTAAAAGATTCGATTTAATGAGCCAAATCTAAACAAAGTGGAAGGATTGTTGCTGTTCACATAGAGGGGTCAGACGGCCTTCAGCTCAAATTCCACCTTCTCATGTTCCAGAACAGCCAAGCAGACAGATGAGTTGGAAGATCACACGTGTTAAGGCAGGCAAGCAGAAAAGCATGCAGGATTCACAACAGTGGTAAATGATTAACATTTGGGGATAGTCCTCCTTTAGAAAAGAAGCAGGATTCATACAAAGATCACCCATGTGTAAATTCAGAATTTTGGTTTTTGTGAAATACACTGAGGAAGTGACCCATGAATACTGAGGGCTCCAATCCCCAACAGTTCATTCCTTTATTTTACCATTTCTCTCATGGATGTGGTTAAGGGAAAGCTACATCTACTAGCAAAAAAAACCCCAACTCCCCTACTTATCTCATAGTAAGGAAATAAATATTACATCTGTCTGCTGTACTAACTAAGCAAAAAAAGAACTTACTGGGGAAAGACTAAACTTAGAAAGACACTGATCATGTTTTAGGTTTTCCAGACACACAACTAATATTCCAGACCATTTTCAGATCCTGCAGACCAGTACAGCTTTCCTGTACTGACAATTTTACAAGAATGAAGTAAAAAAAAAAAAACTAAACAAAACCATAAACCCAGAAATAATAAAATCCTTTGCATCTGGCAAAGTACTTTCTACAATTTCTGGCAAAACTGCTGTTGGCAGCTGCAGCACTAACTTTTTAAATTAAAGGAAACATTGACATTAGGAAGGGATCTAAACTGCAAGGTAGCCAATAGAGGCATCTGCCAAGCAGAGTGCCAAAACCCAGGAGGTCAGAACCTTACTTCTAAACCCCTTCAATCTAACTATCTACAAAACCCACAGTCCAGAAGATTTTTGTGTTCTCAATAATCTTTGGCAAGCTCTCTCTAAAAGAAGACTATTTTTCTGACAGAAAGCAAAGATAATTCATGCAGAAAACAGGCCAATTAAAGACAGTAGCAGTTCAAAGGAGATCTTGTTAGCAGCACCGAGACACCCTTGCAGGCACAATAGCCAAGTCACAGCCCCCTGCAATAAATATGTATGCTCTGGCAATTCCATTAACCTAACCCCACTTGCCATCTAGGAAACCAGAATGCAGCTCAATTCCTGACTCAGCTCCAAACTGTTGTCTTTTTCCTACAGCTGGATTTGCCCTTTATCACAGGCAGTACTGTTTCCAGTGAACACAGTAAAACCAGAAGACAACTACTTTCACTAGCAATGTCTCAAAGAAATGTAACACAGACACAGTAGAAGCACTGCACTCTCAATTAAAATGCATCAGTTGCCAAGAAGCCTGTTTTCTTTAGGACACACTGTTTTGAGTTACATGCAGGTGTATTTTGCATTCACTCCCACTCTTCTATACAAACACCACATCCTGCAGCAGCTGGCATGTAAGCTGAGATTCCTGGACAATGTTAAGACAGACAGGCTCAAGCTCTCAATCCTAAAAACAGGCATAACAAACCCAAAACTGAGTGGCTATAGAGCCCTCTCTGCTTCAGAACCAAAGCAGCAGGATTTCAGTAAGCAACAGCAGCCTTGCAAACATGAGCAGGAACATTAGCACAAATCAGGTACCCAAGAAGAGCTGGTCTGGAGCCAAGTCAAACATTTCCACCAAAGGAAATACAGGTGACTAGCACTCATCTTGCAGTTAGGCCAAAAGAATAAAAATATAACCATATTGAGAATGCTGAAGAATAAAGATGCCACCACCTTTCACCCACCACCATGGAAGGAATCGAGCGATCAACAGGATCCCACCACAGACAAGCACAGATTTCAGATACTAGATAAATCAAGGGCAAAAGAAAGAAAAACAGCATTTATCATCATATGTTCTGATTGAAATGTCAATAAAATGCAACTCAAAGCAGAATTACCATCCCCTTTATCATTCAAAATTGATAGCATTAGAAGTCTTTTAAATTAATACAATTAACAAAATTGAAGTACATTTGTCACAGCACTGTTAGAAACAGGCACCATTGACTTGTAAGAGATACTGAAGCAAAGCAGATTCATATGCCTGACAATGGGAGAACTCTTGAGGGCTGAAACTGCTTAGGATAAGAGCTTTGGTGTCACTCCAATCCACCACAACTGCTCCTCATGAGTCTGGCAGAAGCCACAATTTCCTTTCTTGGAGGAGCCCTGGGCATGAGAAGCCAAAGAAGTTAAGATGACCTGTGCACAAGTACTGGGTTGATATATGCCAGTTTTGGTGTGAAAATAGCTTTGCAATATAGAATTAGTTTAAGAAGAGATAAATAACATGTACATTTATCTATCTTCAAACAAATCCACTTCATTTTGAGATGTATCTAATCCATAAAACAAATATTCTGATTACATGAAATCAAAGCTCTTATCTTCAGCTTGTGTCATTTTCCTCAAGCTCCCATTCTACACAAGCTCATGAGAAAAGTCAGCTTGTCTATTTCAGAAGGCTCAAAAGATAATCCACAAGGATACCAGTTTACAAGGTTCTGTATTATCTAAAGATCAAGGTGAAGTCCTTGGACCCCATGATACCAAGCAAAGGGTTACAAGCTTATAGCAAATGAGAAGGACCCAACTCTCTCCAAGACTTGAAAATGCTACTCCTCCTTAATTCCTCCAGCCTGAAGAAATTTTCTTTTGGTTGGCAGTGACTAAGGCTGTTGTCCTCACCTCTCCACACACAATTCACAGGAAGAAATCAGCTGCATCATCCCTAACTTGACTGTCAACTTACATCAGAGATACAAGGATGGCAGCTTATTTAAGTACAGATAAAGCAAAAGCTACTTGAATCATGCATAAGTAATCAGAATTCATTTCCCAGCAAAGCTTAACGTACCACTTCTTATCTTGCTGGCTGGCTCCTGGGCTCCTTGGGAGGTTTTCTATTTCCACTAAGACTGGTGCAGAAGGAACCGCTGTTAGGACAGGTAGGCTTGGCTTTGCATTCCAGCTCTTTAGAGACAGAATATAGACAAGTTGTTATACACACATTAATGAAGTGATGAAGTAAAGTGAACAAAACATATCAACACTTCTTCTTAAGCACAAAGCTAAAGCAAGGCCATTTTCTTCCCTTACTTCCCTAGCACTGGATATCTATGCCTAGTCTTTTCCAGCACTGTAGACAGTTAATAGTTAACTGTAACATTCAATTGGTCAATCACTGGATTTCAAGAACAAATAACAAAATCTTCAAATCTGTTGAGACACATGAAAATTGCCTTTAGAAAGAATGAGAGTCCTTACTTGTGATCCATTAGTTTGGCTGATAACAGCATTGTTTGCAGCACTGAAAGACAAGAAGAATTTAAAACTGTATCAGATCAACAAACTGCTTTTGCAGGCTGGTAGAACTGTAAGGACTTTCAGAAAGAAACAGAATCTAAGATATTTCCAAAGTATTAATTGCTTGTCACAAAGGGTATCAAGTTATTTTCTCTTTGTCCAAGCTGTAGCTTATCTGCAACTCATCCATTTTTAACTCTTCCTTTCCTAAACAAGTTTGGTTTTTAAAGTCTTGCTGATTCAGCAGGAAGATGTGGCACTTCTAAAGCAAAAATTATGTATTTTTAGTTAAAACACCCAGCAAAATGTGACATTGTGAAAAGCTCACCTACATGCTGTAGATTTTATGTTTTTTCCATAAGTAGAACCCTCCTGATTTGACGTTTCACATCACAAGAGTTTTTCAGAAAAATTACAGTTTCTTCTGCATACAACCTTTAACGGACTCAAAAGCAGCTACTGAAATTTACATGCACAGCAACTCGGCATGGCATTAATAATAATTTTATGTTGTTAAATATTTACTATATTTGATGAATTAAATAAGACCCATATCCCTATTCTTGATGATTTCTGAACCTGCAAGAGACATTTCACATTTCTGAGAGACTTAAAAGCAGTAAGTATGCATTATAGATTTCATGCAAAGCAAACATTTTCCCCAGCCTTCTAGCCTTTTAAAAAAGGTTCCCATCTCTTACAACCTGTTAATTTTCTGATTTATGGTCCAGACAACAGCTATCCAACCTGGCAAGCTGACAATTCAAATAGATTTCTGTATTTACTTCAGTGACTCTTAAGAATTGTTTTATTTAAAACACCATTATGTCAACACTGAACAAGATGTTTCTTGCCTGTTTCCCCCTTCACCCTTTCTCTATTGAGAGAATGTGGAGGCTACCACAGAATTTTCAGAAATATTAAGGAATTCCTTCTGACTAGCACATTCTCCTGTGCTGGGTTAACACAAAAGAAGGAAACAACATACATCTTTCATGATGCATTTCAATTAGCAACACTGGAGTGTAGAGTTTCAGAAATGGCATAGCTTGCTGTGGAGACACAACAGTGCCACACCTAAATGCAGATCAGGAGACCGCAGCCTTATCAGGAGGAGAAACTGCACATGAAGTTTCTCTTCCCACTCTCAGAATGACCTAAGCAACCTGAAACTCGGAGAAGGGCACGACAACACAGTGTGACAAGAGCACAATCAAAGAGCCACATTTTACATGCAGAGGATCTCAATGACACCCAGTTTTGCAGAGTACTTTCCCTTTGTAGAGAAAGAAAAAACAATAGAGGAAGTTACACTGCAGCCTTGTCCCCACACTTCCAGACTTCTCCCGCTCTCGTGCAAGAACCAGGCCTGCTACTACAGACAGAAAATGTTGGGCTGCATTAAATCGGTTGTTCTGAAATGTTATTTTGACATTCCGCAGTGCTCACCATGGTGCTTAATATCTGTGAATATCTACTTTTTAAAAAATTATTTGGTTGCAACTGATCATTGACTTGTTCACAAGTTATTAAGGCAAAGGACAGAAACCAGAACTGAGTGACCTAAGTTTCTTCACTACCAGGCAGTTCCTTTTAACCTGGTTTCCTCTCTTTCCTTAAGGAAGGGTATGAAAATTATATGATTCAGATACATATGAGTAATTTACATTGCAACAGCAAGTATAAACTTACACATCCAGGAAGACTTTTGGCAGAGAAATAAAGAACCAAAAGGCTTCCCTTTCAATGTTGATCATGCATGAAAATAAATACAAGTGTAATACAGAATATAAACCCATCAACTTATTTCAAAAATATTCATTTTACTGTCTTTTCCCTGTCTTTGACCTTCACTGAATGAGCTATTTCAGTCACACAGCTGGAGCAGGCAGACTTCAGACAGAAGACCTCCTCACAAACTCTGACCTGATCTCTTTACATGGCAGCACATGAACTACAGCTCACATCCAGCAAGAATCATAGCTAGTAATAAACAAACTGCTTTGCCAGCTAGTAAGCAAGTCTGGCAAAATTGTCTGTGTGACAGCAACTCAGAAGTTGCTGTGAACATAACTTTTATGTAAAGCAAACAATATCCACAGCAAAACTACAATTAAGAGTCCAACACTATATCCTCCTTCTGCAGACACGTGCTCAAGTACAGGTGCCAAACATCAAAGACAGAAATTGAAACACTGGAATGCATCTTACCTTGTTTCTTCCAGTTTAGCAGTGTATGCTGCAAAAATATAAAACATTTATTAAAATCTAATTTATAATTAGGTTATCAGTTAAATATTGATTATGTGATTAATAAAAATAGCCTAGCACTGCCTAAAAGTAGGCAACCAAAAGAGCAAAAGTTGAACCAAAAGAGCAAAAGTTGCACAGATCTCATGTATAACGCGTGAAAAACAAAATCTAAATCGAAAAATAAAATAAAAAATCTGAAGAGCAAACCAAAGCCAGATTTAAGCAAGTATCTGAAGGCAAACATGGCTGTCACACCTGACCTATGCAAGAGTGGGAGTCAGAAACAACGTATCAGCTGCTGTCAGATCATGACAACAAAGGGCAGCTCCCAACAACAACGAAAAAAATCTCAATGACAAACATTTTTAACTCAATTCATAAATTTAAAATACCCGAATTAATATATTGCTGTTTCCTGGGTCCAAGTTTTCCATCTTCATATCAAGACCTACGGTGTAATTTTCATGGGCAAGCTGGTTTGGACACAAGCTTGTTCTGATAAATACATGAGGTCTCTTAACTAAGTCAAATAAAACCTAATTTTGAAAATTCAAGAGAAGGGCAAACAGCCACAGGAGAATTCCCACTCAGAAATTTTAAAGATGATTAACTGATTCTCACATTGGATTATACTTCCCAGAATGGAAGTTCTTTTACCTTTCATTTGCAGGGTTCGTCTTGAATATCTCTTGCTAGGCCTTCTTTCAAAGGATGCTGATCTCCTGGCTTTGTTGGTCTTTGTGGTTTGATATTCTGTTTTCCCACTAAAAATGCCACGTAAGAGTGCAAAGCAGTAAAATACATCACTTATTTTTAGTGATGGAATAGAGATCATGTTCATAAAAACATCACACTTCTATTTTAAATTCATAGCTTACTATCTCATGTCAGTTCTAAAAAAACACCCCAACCTTCACACCTCAAAAGACCTTTCACAAAAGAGGGTAAGAGTTTTAGAAACATTCTCTTCCTCACCCCATTTCCCCAAGACAAATGGCAGAAGCAATGACTTTTTAAACACTCAGCTGCTGACAAAAGCATGTGTGCCCTTTGCATATTTCTGTGATCTCACTGCACGAGTTTTGGGAGAAGCTGAAAATTCTAAGAGAGAATAAAGCTTAAGTAATATTGCCAAAAGTCACAGAGAAAGCTGATAATGGGACTAAAATCCAGCATCCAGGAAAAGCAAGGAATGAGAGGAGGCGTGTGCCAAATGACAGTGACACTGACCTGTATCGGAAGCGAGACCCCAAGCGAATGAAGCCAGACCGACTGGAGCTCTTCTGGACAGGGCCCCGGAGCCGGAAGAAGGCGTGGTGCTCCACTGCACACTTCCACAAGTGTTTGCAGGCTTTGGGATGATCCAGTCTAAAGACAAAAGTGTGCTCCTGCTCCTTTCCCTTAAAGCACACAAAGCACACTGACAACTTACAAGGGGCTTGAGTAAGTCAAAGCTGAAATTCCATGTAAGCCAAATAAAATTTGGGTTTTATCATTCCTAATACATATATTTTAAAACATGTTTTAGGCAGAAAAATCAACCTTTGCAGAAGCTATAATGAACAACTGCTATATTGTCTAAAGTTGGAAAAAGCTAGAGTCCACATATTTAACAAGCCAAACCTCTGAATAACTACAAATTAAAGATACTATTACAACAGGAAGGTACTTGTTGATGAGGCTAACACGGTTTCACTTCCAAATCTAATCTTCTCAAATTACCAATGCTCACTTTTTAATTGTCTCAGGTGTATGCAATTTCTTCCCCATAGAAACAATTCTGAAACCTGCTTAAGTAATTGATTCTATTAAATGTGGTATGTGGGATTTTTTTTTAAACTTTCTTGCGCAATGCACGCTCTTTCCTAAGTACCTGCTCTAGTTTCACCAGACATTCTCTTTTTAAAAAATGGATGAGAGAAAAGTTTATCTTTTACTTATGTCCCAATCAAGAATCTTTCAGGCATCCACATTAATTCTCAAAACTTAAATATAAAGAAAGATTAGGAGTATATACACCAGTAGTGTATAATTAAGACTGAGATTTAACTAAAGAGATATTTATCTACCTGTTCATCATCTTCAACAACAACCAGAGTGAGTTTGTTCTTCTTGAAGTCAAGCCTTGTTATCTTTGGCCTGCCAGATGAACAGAGAGTGTAGGTTATGTCTAACTTTCAGTAACTTACTGAGAAAGTACTTCATATTCATGGAGGTCTCACAATGCAAACAATTTTCTTTCCTGCTCTCATAAAAGAAACAAAAGAACCAAAATCGAAAACAGATTTTAGGGTACAATCAGAGAGCTTACCAGAAAAACAAACCAATCTTTGTGTCTCCTTCAAAGACAAGAACTCCTGTAGGTGTTAGTCCCAGGCTGTAATCATTGCCATCTCTTGCCTAATTGCCACAAAATAAAAATTAGATTCATTCTGGTGTTTGACCCTCTATCCAATTTCCTAGAGTGATTCATGTAGTTTGTTTGCTCAGTGTTATAATTACACACGTCTGCTATCTTATACAACAAAACTCTTACGTTTTGATGATCTTATGCAATGGGTTTTTCTTGTTTGCAACTCTTCAGTAAGGCTGTCTAAAGAGGAAAATTAAAGTTTCTCTATCTGTCTGTGTAATAAAGAAATCCTTATGCATTTGCTGCATTTGCACCTCCACAGGAGATCTATGCTTATTCGTAGTTCTTTAGCTGGTAGCTGACTACACCCCAGCAAATTTGAATTACTATGATTTTTCACAAAACTCCTAAGTCTAAATACAAACTGTAGTACATACTTCCACATCAATCACGCATGTAACATAGAGCAGGATATGCTTGGACTCAAGTTACACTTTCTAGAAATATATACCAAAGAGTGAAATGTTGACACAAAGCCAGATTATTTATTACATAGATTGCAGGAGAAAAATATTCCTTTTCTTTCCCCCCTCAAGGCAGAACCAGTGTTGAAATGCAACACAAAACTAACACTATGATTTCCAAAGGTCACCATGCTGTGGTTAAACATACCTTGACTATGTGCATGTCTACACCATACATTTCCAGCCACTTAGCTTTGTTTAAGTAGTTAGTTTCAGCCTGTGCTGGTGTTTGGCCCCTGAAATAAAATTTTTGCTGTTAGGTAGATGCCTGAAAAAGCACAGAAAGGAAAAAGTGGTAAATGAGGAATGAGGAAAAGAACTTCCTGGAAGTTTGTGGAAAAGGTAAACACTGGTGACACCTGTTCACTTTACTGAAGATCAAGGTCACTTTTTAAAGATTTAATCTGAAAATGCTGCTGCAGAAATTACTGTGTTTCAAGATTTTGTACCTCATCATTTTACTCAGACCTCTGAAAAGCTTCATTTATCACATTATATTCTTTTACAAAATAGGACAGAACCATATTAAAATTCTATTTCTGATCTGGCCGCAGAAGAAGCATCAGTAGTATCTTTTTAATAGATTTACTTCACAGAAAAATCAGTGCAAACAGCTGGGTAGCATTCACTGGAAGCTCTAGTACCTGCATTCCTTCCACTTGTCAAAAACAGCTAATTCCATCTCTTCAGTCTGAGTGGGAACAAACCTGAACTCAGACACCAGCTCAGGGACATGTTCAGCAGGATCATAGTCTCCAAGTTCAGCTACAAAAGAACAACACTGTTAGGCACTGTTCTCAATAAACACAGTGGATAATTCTGTACAGAAGAGTTTCTGCACACTTTTCTAGTTAGTCCAAAATACTAAATTTCTTTTTATGTTCCTTCTCCTCCTCCAGCTCCCCCTTCACCTTTTTTGACAGGGGAATTAAGGACACTGAACAAATAGTTGTGTTGTTTGCACCAAAGTTTTGTGTTAATGTTTACAAAGTATTATTGACATATTCCTTAAAAAGCTTCCTATAAAGGGAATGTATCACCATCCTTGAAACTCACCTTTTTTCTTTCTTGCAGAGAGTTTTCAACATTTTTATCATGGAAGTATCTAGTGAGATGACAGCTGACTAAAGTTACAATGGAATTTTGCCTTAAAGAATTAAAACAATATCTCTTGAGATTGATAAAAACCAAAACCAGTTCTGACACTTTCCATGAAACTATTTGTCCATTCTACAAGTTGGTTTCTGGTTTTATGATTCTATAGGGCCCTGTCCTGCCTGCTAAAATTACTCTGTGTCAGGGCACAATCATGCAGCTGTTATTTGTTGCTCTCCTTTTCACCTAAGGACATACTAATTGCCCTCCTGGGTCAGTCAAATGGCTCATCGAGTCCACTGCTGCATGCTCAGAGGAGCAGTAAGAGATGCTATGTACAAAACATACAGGAACATACCAGCCAAGGGGTGCCACATCAAAAACACAACTCCATCTCTTACAGATTCCAAGAAGTCCACTTTTAAAGACAGATCAATATCTAAAATGTTGAAACTGACAATGAGAAACCTTAAAAATGTACTGACTTTCAGTCACTAAGCACTGGCTCCTCCTACTAATTTCAAGTTGTAAAAATTAAGAATAATTCTGTAACTTGGACTTTGGAAGTCTGATGCAGGCCAATAACTACTCTGCCTGAAAAAAGGAAGCTACAGATGTTTATGCAGAGAAAAATAGAGAAATCACTGGGAAGACCTGGCAAAGTCAAATAAATGCCAGTATTCCACAGGTACAGAAATGCCACATGATATAAAACTCCATTTCTTGGATTCTGAATACTGCAAGCATAACAACAGTCTTTTCACCTCCTCCTTTTTCTTTTTTTAAATGCTGACTGAGGAAGTCTGTAGTTCTATAATAATTTACTCCCACTAAAATGCCTGCCTCTGTTCAAAGGAATGCTGTCAAAGCCAGCTTAGGTTCCAGCTGATTTAAATAAAAGTACACAGCTGTGAGACAGTAAGATTAAAGCCCTGCTACAGGCCTCATTATGGAGAGAGGAAAGAAAAGACCACCACAAAAAGCTGTGGATATATAGCCTAATTAGATCACTTTGTTCTTCCAAAATCTTATTTACTGAACCTGCATCTTAAGGCTCTAACAATGCTACTATTTTAAACTGTGGAATGTATTCTAACTGCTTTCCTTCCACACAAAAGAGAGCAGGTTAAAAAGGCAAGTGTCTCCACAGTTTAATCCCAACTCTTCTACCTACACATGATTTAGGGTCTTTAGCACTTTCTGCATGAAAAGAAGAAAGTGTTTTGAAAAATACTCATAAGACAACAAATTTCAGTGACTTAGTCCTACCTCATGCAGAGTAAGTACAGCAGATTCATAAGATGAATCTTATGTGGAGAATTTGTGTGGCTCAAACACATGGCACATCAATTGGCTTGAATAAGGCCACATATCCATATATCTATATCCTCCAGTAAGGACCCAAAAGCCCATTCTAGCAGGCATTTTTAAAACTTCAAGCCTCGCCTCTTTCTTTTGTGAGCTCCTCTGCTTGAAACCATAGGTAACTTCATATTTGTTAACATCACACCCTCATCCAAACACCACATTCTCATCTGGACTCAAAAGTTAAAGACAACTGATTAATAAAATCTCAGCTGACTCAAAGTGCTGTATAGCTGAGGAAAAAAGACTATGTGACATCTTGTGGCTTGAGAGGGATCTGAAATACTAACAAGTGCAGTTGAGCCTGGAATGCTCAAGTACAAGCACGAGACACAGGGCATTAAGATGTTCCTACAAATAAGCTGAAATCAAAAGCTGGTATTTTATACACAGTGCAAACAAAACCAATTTTGTATCTGATTTGGACAACAAAGACGACACTTGACAGAACCAACCTATATGATGAAAAATAAGTGAGCTGTGTTACTACACTGAAAGGATTCAGGAAGGCTGCAGGCCTCATATCTTCTGTGAAAGTGGACAGATTTGGACATAAGCACCTGAGAAAACAACTTTAGGGCAAAGCTGTTTATGTTCAGAACGTCATTGTTCTGAACATAAACAGCTGTCTGTTCTGTTTCCTGAGGAACTGAGTAATTTTCTGTACATACTCTCAAGCACAAGTACAATCCAAAAGATCTGCATTTCACACTGGATCACTGATGTCTGGGCACAGTCTATTTTATGGACATAACAAGGACAGGCTTTTTTAAACACTTAGTAAGAGTCTACACAAAACTGTTGGTGCAACTTCACCCTTCCCTTCTTGCACCTACTCACCTTGCATGTTATAAGCTGCCAACTGGACTGCGGTGTCAAAAGGACATTCCAGTCTGCCAAAAGAGAAATGCATTGTTAAAACCTGAACTGACACCATTAGCAGACAACTTATGTAACACACAGTAAGAAACTGCAAAGGTCTGGGATAAGAAAATGAAAAAGTATTGGTAGATTTTCAGGAACTTATCAGGAGATAAGCACTACATTATTTAAGTATTCCTCTCCTGATATTCATGCATAGAAAAGTAGTATTTTAGAGAAAAAAAACCCCAACATTACATTACAAAGCAAAACTTGTTAATGATCCAAATATAAATGTAATAAACTCTATGCTAAACACACTGTAATAATTTAAAAGACTGCTTACTTTCCACTAAGAATATCCAATTTCAGCTGCAGAACAAACAAATACCTGCAGGATTAAATAAGAAATAAGTCATTGAGTAATAGTGCTAATGTGTCACTCAGTCAACAGGAATAAGTTAGAGCTTGACAAATAAAAATGTTTTCTACTCTTAACATGGGTTTCCAAGACAGAAGAAACTGCACTGTGACCTCTCAAGGTTTTATCAGTCGGGTTTGTGTGTTTTGCAGGCATTTCAAATGAAGCAAACCCAAAGGTACAAGCTGTCAAAAGCTGAACTACAGTATTGCATGGAAAAATAAACAGGGTACCCAAGTAAACATATTTTTTATTCTCTTCTGATTCTACTTGAGCAAAGAACAACTTGCATCTTTCACACTTCCTTCATTATTCATACACATACCAACCTCAAAAGAATGATTATTTTTAAGTCTTAAAAAAAAAAAAGTTTCTACTATGGATTGCCTAGTTAAAATTTAATCAGGAATGCTGACTGCAAAGTGACTAAATATAAATAGCAGGCTGCAGCCTTTTCAACTTGGTTACTCTTCAGAGCCAGCTTTCCTTCACTGCCTTGCATATCCTCTACTCTTTTTGCTTAGAAATGGGGCAAATATTGAATATAAATCCCTTTGGTGTGCAATACCAATTCTTCTGATCCAACACCCCTGAAGAGCAGCCCTTTGCTCCATTATGGTACACAGCTTTCCTTTAACAAGAGACGAGCTCTCATCAAGTATAAAACACTGGCATCCACCACGGAATCCAATCTGAATCTAGCACAGATTCCAAGAAACCTTACACACAACTTCTGCTTCAACATGTGCCTGTGTCTCCTCACACGCATACACAGGCACAAAACAAATGCAGGTGTTTTTCCTACAGGTTCCACAGAAGTCCACATATACTTTGCCAAACCATTTATTAACCAAAACCTTTTGAACACTAGCCTCTGCATGGGGAATAAATTTGGTTGCTACTGACCCCAGATATGAAAATGAACACAGGCCTCCAGTGTGCAGTGGGTGTGACCAGTTATGTCTGTTATCACATAACACTTCAAAATAATTCAAGCACTTCCCCATGCTGTGTTACATATGACCACTGGCTGAGAACATGAGCAAGCTGTACCTGTAGAAGCTGAAAAGTAGCTCCAGCTGGCTGTCCTGCTGTTTAAAGGTGGAAGCCTGGGAAAGCCCCTGCCAGTGACACCTACACCCCATGGCAAAGCTCTGCTTCCCACTGCTGCTGCTATTTAAGGTGTCTCACTGTCTCAAGACAGGAGGACAACTTGCTGCTCTCCTGTTCTGGGGGATTAGCTAAGCAGGCAGACTGTTTAAAACCCCTCAGGTTTCAGGGCTGCCCTGCCAAAACCTGCACAGCAAGGTATGACTGGCAGAACTCAAGCCAAAACGGATGAAAACGTTCCATAGTGGCAGATACAGATATAGGTCTGAATTCTGTCTACAGCTGCTGGTTTTAAAGACAGTTAAATGTTTATTTGGGAGCACAAATAGGGAGGTAAAACATTCTTCCCAGATCAGCAGGAAAGCATTAAAAAGCAGCAGTTGCCACATGATGTTACTGCATGTAAATATGAAGCTGCACAGGGTACATATGGCTGGAAGGGGTAATGCTACTATAATCTTCCTGGTAGCACTCCAAGGAATTTGGCTAAAGTGCAGATTGAAGATCCACACATAAACCTGAACAACAAACAAATGCACTTCACAATCTTACAAATGGCTGAGGTATGAAATGTCTACAGCTATCATGAAAACATAACTTTGTTTACTCTCCAAAGGGGATCAGCAGCAGCGGTAACAACACAAGGAACTGTTGTCTTTTACAACAGATGCATATTCCTGACAGGTGGTAGGTTGTGCTCTTTTTCTCAGCTCCCCCCATAGTCTCAGCCCATTCAGAAATGCAGTTCTATGAATGGATTTGTGAAATGCTTTAATCAAGAGGAACTGCTGCTCACCTGATACTACAATCCAACACCTACAGTAGTGTCAACTCAGCTCAACATGGCAGTAAAATACTACTTTCCCTTTCCATAAGCTCTTTGAAGACCACACATGCAATGAAATGCTAACTGAACTTCCTTTTTCAAAGAGAACCTCTAACTTGCAATTCAATGCTTTTCTGCCTGGAGACAGAAAGATTGCATGCAGTTGAAATTAATAGCTTAAGAAAAAGACAGAGGAATGACGTCTGTTCTCTTCAGTGAAAACTTCTGTCCATGGTGTATAAGCTACTCAGATCAGTTGCCAAAACTGCCTAATGAAAAATGGTGCATTAAGTAATATGTACATATTTAGATCACTCTGTGTCACAGCACATTTATTTCCACACACAAAACAGGCACTTTACAAAAAGAAAACTACATTTACAAAAAGCCAAGTAAGCAAGCAGCTCTACAGAAGCCTCCAAATTGTTTAAATAAATACCATGGAAAACATTTCCCTGGCCTTATTTGGGTCCCCCTCTCACACACAAAATCCCTCTTACCTTGTTAGCTCTTCACGTAGATTGTTGGGCTCTGATGAGTAAAATTTTACACGAAAATGGAGACAGTATGGGGGGCCAACTGCAAAGCACAATTCAATCAAGACAGCAGTAACAGTTACTGGATGAAACAGGTTATTTATTTATTCCACAGAATCACATCACAAAACTTGACTGAAATCAGTTGGCATGTTCTACACAAGGTCTTAAGGCAGGAATTCCTTTATGCCAGGGAAATCTGTGAGGAACATCATGAATATGCACACAAAATAGTTTTATGTGTTACAAGTCAACCCAATGGTCATATCACATTACCGTGATTCTTCCTGCCAAGAGCATATGAATCCAGGTTAATCCCTATATTTAAGGGCTCTATCCATCATCACAAAAGCTAAGCATCTTGGTTCTACAGTTGACTAAACCTTCAGGAACGTTGTTGGTGTCTGCAACATCTTTCCAGGGCTCTGGGAAATACTCACTGCTGACAACTCTGGCCCCTCTATTCCACAGATGTTTAGACATTCTTTATGGGAATTTAAGAGACCCTTCTATGGAAGAATCATCTCTTCTGGAAACCAAAGAGTTAATTCAGCAAAAGGGTGGATTAATAGCTCTTTAAAAATGTGCATCGCTCTGCTGATTCTTGCATTTGACAGGAGGAATTTTCTCCCTCCTCACTGCTTCCAAAACCTCTCTTGTATTAAAACAACACCACAAATCCCTGAAGACTTCCCACAGTGCAGAGCAAGGAAGCTGCTAAACAACATCTTCCCCAAGCACACATCACTGCAACAATGAGCCACACTGAACCTTTGTGCAGCAGGTGAGGACTCGGTGGACTGGACACAGACGCAAGCATGCAGGACTGCCCCCTGCGTGAGGTTCCAAGACAAGTTTTCCTATAGCCAGGATAACGCTCCATAACACTACATCTTCAGCTGCCTTGACTCCACTTCAACTATAATTAATGAGCCCATAACATGTTTAATTAAGAACACTAGAATAAAGTAATATGAGCTACAGAGGGAAGACACCATTAAACAATCAGTAGCACCATGCTGGGCTTTCTTCACTTGCCACCCTCACCCCCTCACAGGACACTGCCCCCCACCACCCATTTCAACTGGTGGTGCTTTCTGTATGTTAAATATAACGCCTCAAGAGAAAATGGAAATGACACTTACTTTTAACTTGCTTTTTAATGCTTTTGGTGTTGTCCAGCCAATGCTGAAAAATAAATTAATTTCACTGAATTATCAATAAAGAAATCTCCCAGAAAGAACAAAAAAGGAAGTGCTAGTGAAGACCATCTTGGAATAACAAGTAGCCTGTTAAAACAATCTAATCCAGATCTTTCACAATTTATAGCTTTCTGTGCTTGCTGAAGATCATTTTCCTCAAAGTTTGTAATGCAAAATGTCAGTTTTGAACAACAGAAACATCCTGTAGTACCTTATTTAAACCAAATCTTCAATACAGCACTGTCTATTTAAAAGAAAAATAAACATACTAGAAAACCACTTCAGTAGATTTTCATCCTATCCAGACAAACACTTAATTCACACATTAGTAGGTCAGCCAGTGACAATCAGCCAGAGAAGCATAAATCATAGCTGAAGACTCTGGCACTCAGCTGTGTGTGATGTTTACTTGGGACAGGAAGGGGAGAGACAAAATAAATATTGTTGGCTTTCAGGCATTTTCTTCTGATGACTCAAGTGCAGTAACAGCAGAGCTGTCTGTGTCCCAACATCAGAGTCAGCTCTACCTAATTCTCAAAAACCTATTCACAGGTGACACTTCAGCAACTGTCACATGGGAGGACAAGTTACTGCCTCACCTACTAATGCTAATTATAAGCTATATACTGGACAAGCCAAAATAATGGCTTGACTTACACCATGTACAACAGCACGTGAAAAAAGCTGTACTTGGCAGATTGAAACACCTACACATGTACACTATGCTCCCCAGAATAACTGCACATGATCGCACTGCTAAAGAGTTTATACCAGAAGTCAAAGCTGGAAATCCAACACACATCTAGCGGGACAGATCTCCTTCCTGGTGCCGTGCAGGGCCAACAGCTCCCTCCTCCAAAGGAGGTGACTCACCTAAACAGGAAACACAGCACCCTGACCAACATAATAGCACTGACTCAACAGCAAGGGCCAACTATCTGACACACCATGCGCCATGGTTCACCATGCCCAGGGAACAACACCTCATCAGATCAATCCCAAATGTCACCTTGCAACTAATACAGATGAATTATATACTTAGTAAGACTCCTTTTTTTAAGCTGTGTGATATGAAGTTCACAGTGAGCTCCAGGGAGGACAGAAAAGCAACAAGGGTATGAAAAAGAACCAGTATTTTCAGGTTGCACTGCCAAATGTAAACACATTCCTGCCTCCAGAACAGCCCTGCCTTGTGCAGAGAGCTGAAGTCAGCCTGAAACACAGCCGGGATGTGACTGATTGCTGTATTAGCTGCAGATGAGAATGCTTAAACCATCTGCTGCTGCTGTGCACACAGCTGAGAATGCTCTCATTGCCTATTCAAACTAAGTAGTTACAGAGAACTGATACATCTGAAATGTATCTAATACCTTTTTAAAATAAAGCAGGAAGCTTAAGGAGGAATGAAGCAAATATTTACATAAATTTTGCTTACACTACCAGTGAAATGGGAGCTAAGCAATTTTTTTTTTCTACAAGGTAATTATATAATCTTTTTTCCTATTCCATAAACTCACTTGCTGTAAGAGAGAGTTTACTTACTCTTTCCTCCACTAAAAAAATATAGAAACTACACAGCTGGAGGCTTGCAGGTGATTTAGATACAGAAATGGCAAGGAGAGCACTTTCTAGGCTCCAGGGCTGGCTGTGCCCCGGTTTCATCTCCCTCCTGTTTTCTCTCATCTCCTCCACATTCCATGGGAAGGCAACAGAAAGGCAGGCCCATGACAGGCACCAATAGCGTTTCACTCTGCTGGGCTCTGACTGCTGCTGCTCACAGGAGCTCTGCTCAATGGCGATGGTGTGCGAGGGAGAAGGGAAACAGAGCTGCTTTTAAGTGGGGGTGGGAATGAAACCAGCCCCAAAACCAACACATGAATGGACAGACACAGACGTCAAGAAACTTGAGATTTATTCCAAGTGATTATAATGGAATTCAAGTGGACCTGGAAAAGAAGTTTACTTTTGATGAGGGTTTGCACAGCACAGTGTATTGCTGAAAATCAGAGATAAAGTTTGCTAAACAGAAGGCAATACAAACACAGACTGTGTAGAGTACTGGAAGTCCTTACTAAAATAGTTTGCTGCTGCAGAAATTAAAAACAAAACACATACAAAAGCCCCTCAAATCCTGACCCAGCAACATTTTAAGAAGTTTGGGCAAATGAGGTTTGTTAGACAAGATGCTGAGGTTAAAACTGATCTCTTCCTGAACAGCAGACTAGAGTGAACACAGAAATCACATGAAAACAACAATTCTTTCACTTTACTAATGGTTTCAAGAACATTTTTAAAGGAGCTATTATTTGAATACTAAAATCCAAAATATCAGGAAATTTCCATTATCTGGGTTTCCCCACTCCCAGGAATTCTTTAACACCCAAGTAGTGATCACTTCAGCATCAGAAATGAATGAAAAAAAAGCAATCCTTCAGTTGTTCACAATAGATCTACTGAAAACTTATTTGTAGTTAAAACAAGTGTGGGATTTCTAAAACTTTTGTATAACTATGTGTTGCTAGTTTGTATCAGTAAAAGTAACTAACAAGTATGGCAATATTCTTAGATTTAAATTGTGTAGCAGAAAGATTGTATCCTTGAGAGCCAGTGGACAATTCTGTCTACAGTGACGGGCTAGAGTCTTACACTGTTTATTTAACAGGTCTCCTGAATAATCTTGGACAAGTCACTTAATTAGTCTTTGTTCTTTGTTTCCAGCTGCAGATTGGGTTTCTGCTAGAACTTGCCAGCTCCTTTTGCAGGAATAGCTGCTATTGCAACAGTTCTTCATTTCTTAAAGCAATTAATTATCTCTGGCTGTTGCATTCGGCTCTTCTGGCAAAATGCAATCTTTTCTCCTTCATTATACGCAGCTCATCATTAAGGTCTAGTTTAAACAGACTGTTATCTCTACTCTGCTGCTTTTCAGTCACACATTGTTAAGAAAAGGAAGCAAACTGAGTTTGAAATCCCCTGTACCTGGTACATTGTGCAGTATCAAATATTCAATCATGTGCTCTCTGGACTAGCAGTAATAATTTGCTAGACAAAAGCAAGGCATGAGTCGCTGCTGTGGTAGAAAAGATATTTATTAACACATTTCAAGATTAAATAGGTTTATTTGCTAGCAGATCGGGAAGAGAAAAAAAAATTATCATATAGATGATTCTACCACTTAAATTTAACCCACTGTGATCTCTTATGAGATCCAAGAGACAGGGAAATACATCAGAAGCCACACAGCAGAAACTGAGTTAGGATACCTTAACCAAACAGACTATTGCTTTTCTGAAGCAAAAATATAAATGCAATAGAGTACTTCACTATCAAAACTCAGCATCTTGAACTGCACATGCTGAGCACAGCTAAAATGATTTTGAGAAATATAAAATGGTATGCAATAGGCTGTTTTCTCATTTCTGTTGTGTGCATGGTTCTGAATGCCATCTGTCTGTTAGTGTAATGTCTTTTTCTCCTTAGTGTTAAACATTTCTGTTCTGCAAGGGGTTTAAGACCACTTTCACTACTGGAACTACAGACCACCAGCAGCTAATCCCAGTGGCCATGAAGTTTGCTTCAGATGCAGAACACCAACAATTTTCTCTGAAGAGCACAATCTCTACAATTACACGCTAAGCATAAAATTCAATCACAATTTCAGAAAGAAGCCATTAGGTTATAAGTGCTTTTGGGTGGAGCACTGTGTCCAAAGCTGTTAGCGTCTTCCAAAGGTTCAAGTTCGTGGATTTTTTTTTGCCTTTGTACAAAGCTGCAACAACTAAGAGATCACCTCCAAACTGTTATGGATGCAGACCTTCACAGAAATAAAGGAATATAAGTCACTGCCTCCATTTTCATATGCTGACCTTGAACAACTCAGATATTTAGCTCAATTGTCTGTGCTTCCCCACTGCCATCCTAAGCATGAAATAATTCTGAAGTGGCCTTGAAACACAAAAACAATTAGGTTATACATCTAGCTAATAAGATTGACATACGCAGCAGGAAAACACCGATTTCATTCTATCTGGGGATGTTGGGCTAAGCAAATACAAGTTTAAGTTACAGGGATGCAGGACAAACAAAAAACACTCCTCGCCTAAAGGCTCACTTAACTCGCAGCTACTCTCGGTGGCAGGATTAAATACTTGACTACAAGAAGTATCTATATAAAACCACATAGCCCACAAGTGAAAGAACTGTGGTTGCTACTGACAATGCTCTGCTCCTGACTTCAAAACCTGTTAAATATTTAGAAACACACAATAAAACACCAACAAACTTGGGCTTGGAAGAACCCTCAGCTCAAACTGATCCACACAAACACACCCATAGCCTCCTAAAAACTTACAGTTGCAGGTCTGAGTCACAGCTGACTTGAACAAATCGAAGGTATACCCACCTGCACCCAGACATTAACAAGGTGACTTTTGCTGACAAGAAAGATGATGGCATTTGTAAAGGAAAACCTTCTCTCTGTATAGCACACAACAAAAGGGCCAAACACACACTCTAATTTTGCTCCATCCTTCCTGTATCATCAGCACCAAGAGATCTACACCACACACCAGGCTCTGGGGTCCTGTTACCATTTTATTGCAAAGTTTCATACCTCCTTGGTGATTTCTTGTGGGCAGCTCCTCACAGCACTGACTCCTTCTCAGCACAGCCAACAAACTCCATCCAACTTCTGGACCAGCCAACCTACTCTTTTACAATACCCATCCGAATTAGATCCAGCTGTGGCCTATTAAGGGCAGGCCTGTTCCTAATGCTTGATAATTAGCACAGCTGTAACTCCTTAGGGGTGAGATTACCTTCATCACTATCTCTATTTTCCTACATTCCATCTATCCACAGGGTCCGACTGGACCAGCCTGCCTAGTGACCACAGGAGCTGTGACAGGAACATGTGGAAACAAGCAAGGAAGATACAACAGCATGGTCATGTTACAGTGCTGGAGGTGGAATTAAACTTGGGGAAGTCACAGAAAATGACACACTACAGAGATTCTGCACAAAACTTAATTCACAAAAGGCAGCTTTCTTATAGCATTTTTGTCACTTTTAGGATTTAACTTTTACACTGTTGCTTAAAAAAGAGAATAACTACTTACTGCCACTTGTGCTGAATCCATGAACCTTAATCCAAAGTAGTCGCTTTCGATAAGGTCCAGATGATACATGATTTGCTCAAACAGGAGCTGGCCTTTGGCTTTTTTCTGAAAAGATAACAGGACTTAGTACACAGCAGGTAGATTTATTGTAGCATCTACCTTTTTCTCTGCACACGTTATATTCTAATTCCAAAAATTTAGTTTCTGAAAATACAATGTGGACACCTTTTTTCACCCCCTTGTATTTTCTGATGGCTTCTTTTCTCAAAGGCAAATGTACACCCCACAAGAAACACAGAATATCCATAAAGAACTTGCATAATCTCCTTTATTGGAAAATGTCAACACTGGCTTGCCAACAGAGTGTTAAAATGTCATTTTATCATTTTTCCTTTTATGCTTTCCTTACTCACTGATTTTCAATAGAACTGGAAACACAGCCAGTACAACTGCAATAACCAATGTACTGGAAAACTTCAGGAACCAAGTACAGCAACTTGCTTATGAATTTACTCCTGTTTGGTATCTAGGTGTTTCACCAGTTTAGAAGCAGGTAGCAAAACCTATTGAATTAGGAGATAACATTCCATTAGCAAGTGCTTTTAACAACTACTAGGAAACAGTCTGGGGCAAGCAACTTGAATAAATAGCACTCAGATATCGCATTTACAAAACTAAGTTCATAAAACTAACTTCTAGGTGCAAAAAGCCAGCTCATATGCTCATACATAATTTATGAAAAAAACAGCTCTAGCCCCAAGGAAACATCGTTTTTACAGTGATGATCTAAAAAATTAAACAGATGTTTTTAAAGAGAAGGCACATAAATAGCACTAAGCAGTTTCTACACAACATATAGTCTTCACGCTATGAGCTCCTTTATAACAATAAACAGAAATAATAGTTTAAGAGTTATTATACCTAAGATGCTTAAATGTAATAAAATACATTAATAAATTATTAGATCAGAGTTAAGATCATAGTGTTAAAAAATTAAATGCAAAGAAATGCAGACATTATTTATGCTTACTCTGCCAGCAGCTGAAGGGTTTCTCTATTTCTGTAAAACCACCATCTTGCAATATTTTACCTCAATATTTATACACTCACAACATGAGAAATGGGATAACTTTCTAAGCACATATTTAGTAAGCTAGTAATTAGCAAATTTAGTACAGCAATCAAAATTCTGGGCCAGCCAAATTTTTGTTCTCAGAAACAATCTTGTTTAATCAGTAAGTAATACCTAAGTAAGTAAAATTGCATGCTGTAATTCTCGTCACCTTCCTCTACTCAGCTCTTCAAATATTTTATATTCAACTTTGCAATCACCATCACTGGTTTACTCAATGTATCAGTTAAATCCAACACAACATATCACAGCTCAAAGCAAAGTCTTAAAAATAGTTTGTAAACAGAGCCTGTCTAAGCAAATCCTCACACAGTTATTTCTTTCCAGGTACTGGGGAGAATAGCAGGATTGGAAGGCATTTGGACCAGCAGGCAACTTCA
Organism: Pyrgilauda ruficollis; assembly: GCF_017590135.1. Taxonomy (NCBI): domain Eukaryota; kingdom Metazoa; phylum Chordata; class Aves; order Passeriformes; family Passeridae; genus Pyrgilauda; species Pyrgilauda ruficollis. The sequence continues at coordinate 10,212,029 of NW_024524377.1, forward strand.
CAAACACACAGCATCTACAAAACATTGTATAATACAAATACTAAATGTCAACCTCATCAAATTCATTCAGACAAATTGTTTTCTGTTGGTCTCAGGAAAAATTTCTCAAGCAATAACGATTTAGTAAACACCAGCTCAAACAGAAACCTTAAGGCAAACCATCTATACGTACAAACTCATACTTTTCTTTCATTCTGTAGCCTCAGTCTCAAAAGACCAAGGCATTAAACTGTTGGCATTTTTTCTCAACACAGGATATCTTCTACTTAAATATTAATATAATACAAGTGAAATAAATTCAGCACCTGCAACAGCAAAAACTAGAAAAACACTATGTTGCATGAAGCTTTTGGTAGCTTGTCTAAGACTAGTGGAAAATCTCCCCTTATTGAGCAGAACATTTGAGATCCTTCTCAATTCCTCTGTAGGTCATCTTTAAAAAGTGCAATTAACCAGTTATCTCAGGCAAATTCCCTGCTGGTGACAGAAGCATTTTAGCTCCAGCCTGGAATACTACACATACCACTTCAGACTACCCACGAGCAAAACTCCAATTTCTGCAGTGTCAGATTAGCTTCAGAATGTGTTTGCCATTTCAGAAATGTCAGCAGAGGACTTAAAGATTAACTGGACCCCGAATGACTAATGTGGAATGAAGTCCCTGAAGAAGCAGTGGAGCAGCAGTGGAAAGATCTGCAGGACTTCTGGTTATTCTCTGACTTAAATCACCAGGGCTGTCAACATGGAATTAATTATGTACTACTTTGCATATGACTTAAATCATCAGCAGCTGTATTTGGTGCAAGTCAGCAGAAGTGTCACACATGCTTTACTTTACTGAAGTCCTTCCTCCTTAAACAAATGGCAACCAAAAATATTAATGTTTCGTAACCAGTCAACTTTTATGAATCAAAATTAATTTCTCTGTAGTCAATAAAATTGAGATCTCAAGAATTTTCAAAGAGCAAAGATATACTTTTATTACATTTTCTTGCAAAAAATTGCCCTAATTTTCTCATGGCAACATTGGTGCTAATAACATCAAGGTTGTGGGTTCAATCCCAGTATGGGCCATTAAGAGCCAGACTCAATGATCCTTGTGGGTTCCTTCCAATTCGGAATATTCTGTGATTCTGTCAGTGACATTTTTATCCTGCTGCTGTCCTATGCTTTTTCCCCCATCTCCTTTCTTTCCCTTACAGAAGAGCTCAGGTTACACTCAAAGGACAAATATTTTCCAACTGTTTAATGGTTACTGATGAACTATTAACAACACCACTCACAAGCAGTCCAGTCAGTGGCTGGTCCTCCCTTCAGGGCACAAATTAAACTTCTCATGGGTTTGCAATTCAGTAAAACCTGACTACTTGATTTACAGAGTTTGCTCTTCTCTCTAGGAAGCAACAGCAAACATCTCACAGCAGGAGAATGAACGACAGGAAAACGTAAACAAAATATACCATATATATAGGGTAGGACCTCTCCTGGTTTATGCCACACTGGATAAAAGCATCTTCTGATCACTTGGGAATGCATCACATGGCCCCCGCCCCCTCCCCCCAATGAAAGGGATGCTCCCAACTAATGACATCTCCTGCTGCTCTTAATAACTGCAATTGCTGGCTGAGTGGGTGTTACAAAGGCTGGGCTTAGCCCGGCAGCTCAGCAACAAGGCTGGGTGTTCGCCTCGGCGCGCTGGTTCGTCCCTTCACTGCCGGGTAAGGCGATCTCGGCACATTCTCCTCGGCTCAGGCATCTCAGCCACTGCCTAAAACCTGAAAGGCAGCATTTATACCTCTTCTCATGGTCTCGGAGTATCGGCTATTTGAGGGACACGCATCCATGAGGATAAGCCAGCCAGGTGCTCCAAACCTGCCTGATATCAAACCCACCTCAGCACTGGAGCAGCCAGTACACACCAGCACTGGAGAAGCAACACAAGCTCACAGGAACTGGAGAGGAGCTTGTGCACCAGCTGAATGGCTCACGTCGAGTTTTCAATCACACCAAAGTAGTTATATTTTTCCCAAAACTTGAAAAACAATGCCAAGATGAAAATACCCATCTACTATATCTACTAATTAAAATATTTATCAGAAAATAATCTCTCCTGTTTATTTATTTCTTTGTGAAGACATGGAGGGCCCTATGCAAGAAGAACTTTGAAAAAAAATTAATGAATAGGCGTTACCTTCATGGGACTTATTATCTCTTGCATCTTTGCAGTTGTACTTTTTGTTTAGATTTCTTCAAATGATCACGTTAATATTTTAATTAACAATAACTAACAGTAGCTATTGTCTTCAATATCCACCGAGTGGCAAAAACTTCCCTTCCTGGTTTTTGTCATCTTATCAGGAGGGTTACCATTCATATGCATACGAGCTTCCTTAGAAATATCCACATCATTTACACAGACACACACACACAGAAGGTATGGGTCCCTGTTCAGGGTTTACAGCTACCCAGTTGCTAGGATGTCACCTATGCATGTTTGCAGACCACAGCAGCACAGAAGCAGCAGATGAGCCTGCCCATTTTTTAAATGAAGTAAATCCTCTTCTCTGAAACCACAGGTTTCAAATAACTAAGCCGTGAGAAAGCTTCAACAGCGACCTTTAAAGGAAAATGATTTCATATCAATATCATGCAAAAGGTGTCTATAGTTAACACCATTAAAGTTTGCTGCAGAATTGGAGGGTTAAAACCCCTTATTGTTGCAAAGGCAGTGTTAGAAGTACACATTACTTGTATCATCCTGATCTTCTTAGGGCTTTAAGTACTGACCTACAAATGGAGCTGCTCCTCTCTTCAAACACCAAGCACCACTCCTACAAATAACTTTTCCAAACTCTCCAGTCAATTTTCTCATTCATCTAAAGATGCCACTGGCAGCAAAACTCTAGTTATTCTAGTGCTTCTCTCTCTGATTTATCCCCAGTTTTTGACAACACTGCTGTACACACTTGTGAGTTTAAAATCCTGCCGCCTGGAATGCTGGGGAGAATTTCTATCTCCAAAGACACAGCTTATCAATTCTATTTACTCAGTGTCTCACAAGTACAGGAAGGTAAGCATTTGGGATTAAATATTTTGTTATTTTGTTCTCTGGAGAAAGAAGGCATTTCCCAAAAATCTTCATAATGAAGAAATTATTTCAATACCCATTTTAATTGTACATCCACTAGAGTGCTATGTAGAAGGATTTTAATGTACTGTGCTTGAGCTTACTGACCCTATTGCATAAGGCAAAAACTCAAAACATTCATATCTGACAGTCTGTTTTGTGGAAGTCTGTTTCAACTTCCTGAAAATTTTTATCTTTTAACTACCAATTTGATTTAATCAACTTTTTAATTCTTTCTGATACAGAATATATCCAAATTACTTGTTCAGCATTAAAGTTTACAGATTAAATGCCTCCCCCCATTATAACTGTCAAACATTTCAGTTTTATTTGGTGTTCCACCTGCAGGTTTCTCATGAGCACTCTGATTAAGAGCACCAGAGTCCCACGCCTTTGAGCTCTCTGCAGAGGCAATTCAGCAGGAAAGCAGGACTTCAGATAAAATTTGCTGTGAGTTAAGAACGTTAAACTTTCAGGCAACTAAACCAGCCTGCAGCACAAGCCCCAGAAACACTCTGGCAGCACACTGCAGGCCAAACAATTTACTCTTCAAGCAGCACAGATTGCCGCCAGCTGCTCCCTTTCTCCCTCCTTTCCAACAGTGCCAGGGCACGGCGCATTGCAGCGAGACTGAATTGCTTGCCTGCCATGGCCCCGGCGCGGCTGGGCTGCGAGCAGGACTCGGTGCAGGCAGTCTGTGCTGCTCACACGGGCACAGCCACTCGGCATCCCCTGGCTTAGGCTCCGTCTCACCCCGGATTTCAGTCTGGCACCCCAGGAAGCACCGGCTCACCCTGCACTACGGCCGGGCCTCCTCACACTGCACAGACAGCAGCACCTCTGCTGCCGAACGCACAGCTCACGACTGATTTTGTCCAGTTCCAGGCCCCTAAAGGTCCTTCAGAAGTTTAAGCAAACACTCAAAAGCACTTCAATACTTTCAGACAGAAGATCACATGGGAAATAAAGTTTTAATCCAAAACTTTATAGCCTTAGCACACACAAAAAGGGACACGTTCAAATGTTTATGTTATTACTACTTCTGTCAGCTGAGCTTTATTTTGAAACTTTAGAGGTCAGCCTTGAACTCACATTACTCACAGTGAGTACTCCCAGTACTCATTTTATTTGATGGCTGATTTTCCAGCATTTTTAGCAGTATTATGTTTTTTTGTTAATCAACATCCACACAAGGAACAGCATTATGTATTTCATCCACAAATATTTAGCAAGTGGCCATTAATATTCCACAAGTTTTTAATGAACCAGAGTGGATTATTGAGTAAAATCAACTATCACAATGCATCTCTGATCTTGCAGTCAGATCAACACAAATAATTTCTCTCCAAAAAAAGCCACTTGCACTCCTTAATGATTTTCGCATTCCAGATAGATTTCTTAATTTTTATTTAAAATAGTCACTACAGATACAGTCCTTTTTTTAATCTTGTTTTATACTCCAAAAGTCTAAAGAGCTTAGTTCAATCCCACTATTATACACAGTCCTTGGATTGGTTTATACAAGACCTTGTTTTAATGATACTTCATTATAATAAGGACAAAACCATCTCATTTTGCAACCTCCATATCAAATTTCATGCATGTGTAAGTAAGAAATATTCCAAGATAAAAAACTACTCAGAGAGAGCATCCATTCTCATAATTTCTGTCTTTCATCTTATACCACCAGGAAGCATTTACCTAAAACTTAGCACACACAGAAACTGGAATACAATTAACGCTCCATTATCCATGAGAAGATTATGTAAATTGTGGGTTAGGCAGGGTCAGGTTTTTTTACTGAAACACTGCTGGCTTCCACAAAGTACATTCTGCTTCCATAAGACCCTACACTTACTATCTGTCTCTCCTGTAAGACTGACCTTGCTCCCCCATAAATAGCAATCCAAAAATTTTATATTCCAAATGTATGTACTTACATTATTTATATTATCAGTTCTCCCCCAACTATATTATCTTTTCCCTCTCCCAATTACTACTATGGATAGCATAGAATTGACTGTTTAGTACTCAACTGTAAAATATTTTGATTTTAAAATCCTCTGGAGCTCTCTATTACTTAAAACAGCACTTTATTTTAAACTCTTGACAAAGATTTTTGTTCCTAATTATTTCATACGTTGTTGGTGACCCCAATGAAAACTTTTTGTACTTCCAAGTTCCCCCTCACTAACTTGTCTTTCCTCACAAACCACGAGCACCAAGAGAGCTTGTATTCCAGCTGTTGAGGGGTTCCCTTGACAGACCATGACTGAGCTGACGGACTCCAGGTAATAAACCAGGGCTGTTAATGGCTTTTGAGCCTTGGGAATTCCAGAGGTGCAGTGGGGGAAGATGTAGTTTAGTTTTGCATGGGAACAGGATGAAAAGTAAGATAAGGGATGTCAGCAAAACAGAGTTCTTGTCCTTTCACCACTCATACTACTCAGCAAACATTCCACCCACGGATCTTAAACAACTGAAAGAAAAAGCACAACCTGACGTTTGTCCAAGTTGAACTCAAGTTAACAGAAAAGCAGAATGTATAATGAACAACATCCACAACAGCATTTACAGACAACATCTATTTTATAAAAACTTTTTCAAGATTAACAAACAAGCTTCTTAGTGTTTCACTAGGCACATAAATCCGTAAAAATGGCTGAATGCATTTGGAGAAACACAAAGCTTCAAAAGAGTGGTAAGAGGAAAACTACCAGATCAAAAAGCAACTTTGAATCTGATAAGAAGCTGTGGGAAAAAACCTAACATCATTCAATCTGCCCCAAAAAAACACTGGTAACTTGCATTAAGTTCATGACTCCCATTTTGAACATACCAAGGTGTCAGTAAATATATACATGACACTGACATTCCTCAGTCATTGACATAGCTACAAAAGCAGTAGATTCTTGCAAAGAATCCAGTCTATGTACTGTGTATGACTGCAGTTTTGGTGAAAAGTTCAAGTCAGGCATTTTTCTAATTAAAAACAACACAAGACATAGAAAAGCAGAAAGATTAAGTGGCTTGACAGACACCAAAGATAAGATCAGTGGACAAAAAGCAGAGTTACTACTCAAATCCTGGCTCTGTGTCTACAAAGTTAAATCTCAACTGCATCATTTACAACCTGTCCCTTCCGTCTCATTGTAAATATTCATAAATATCAGTCTTTGCTACTTAATAACTCTCAAATGTGTTTGGCTTACATGACAACATCCCTTGTGGTTGCTTCTTGCTGTTGTTTTTGCCATTCCTTTTCATTTTAAAATTAAGGAGAAATCTCAGGTTCAATTATATCAATGATAGTAAATGCAGAATACTCTTCTCAGTAAAAAATCCACTGTAAGGATACAGCTCAACAGCATTTTGAGCAAACTTAAGCCTAGTATCACCTCTAAATGCTTCTTCACCACATTTGGGGAGGCACATGGGGAACCAGATTGGAAAATCGCTCCAGCTGGAAACTACATAACAAAATTATACTGATTATTTTCAGCCACAGCATTTTCTTGACTTAGCTTGCTGCCTGGCTGCTAAAAAACTGTTTCTTCTGCCAAGGGGTATGAGAAAACAAGGACAAACGCAATAACGAAAGCAACATCTTTTCTTCCTGGGGCAGCAACAGCTTATGCCACGGTATTTGTGTAGCCATGGATTTAAAAAGGTATGGCATTCATTCCTGCCCAGACAACCCTTTCTCTGGCTGTGAACTAACCTGTTTGCTAAATGATTAATTCTTAAGAAAAGCTTTGTTATTTATTTTTTTAATAAAACAATTTCACAGTGCTTAGGTAGACAGTGCAACTGTGCACAAATGAACTGGCAGACCAGGGGGCACCTCTTTGAGAGAAAGAGTTCATTTTACTGCCAACAAAGTAACAGTACCAGTCTTGGGAAAGATCTTAGTTCAAAGAGCCCAAGGAGTCTCAAAGAAAGGTTTTGTAAAAGAAAACAAAAATATACTCACGTATTTTTAATTTAAGCTTTACATTTTAGAAAGTGATGTTGTTTTGCAGGATTTTGTACTCCTCCTCTTCATCTCCTGTCTTCCCTACCCATTTTTCTTTCCTTTGTAAGAGTCAACCTCAAAATATGAATGATGCAAGTGGAGAAACAAGAATAAACACTCTAGGAAGTTTGAAATGAAACATTTAATTTACTTTTAATTTATTGTACTTTAATCACTGAAGAAACTGGTACATGTCAGCCACTGATGATGCACTGTAATTACCACATCTGGCTATGTCAATTTGGTTACTGTTACTCATAACTTAGATGTTCACAGTCAAGGACCTATGTTGGCTTTCAAAGAAAAAAATCTGGAGTGAAAAAGAGTTTCTTATAGAAGTAAATAGTTACTACTGCACCCTGGTCTGAGATTTATAGGCCAGGTGGCAGGTCGTGACACCTCTTCAGGTTCAATTTATGCTCCTCAAAGCCTTAGAAATGTTGTTGGAGCCACCAGGAATTTGCCTACAGAGCCGACTCCAGCTCCAAAGATTACTGCTCTGGTTATGCAGAGACACCAATTTAAACTTGAGTACTTTTTAAGTGGTAACTCTTGCTATTAAGTGTTTGTGGGCATTCCTGGCCTCAAATCAAACATCCTAGGCACTTAGCAGCACTGGATATATTCATTACGTTGCTTCAGAGATTTACAAATTGACTTTACCACCCTCTATAAACGCCTGTCTATACAGTCATTTTGCAAATAAAGATGCCAAACGGTTTCTCTAACTCTAGATTATTTGGGGTTCAGGATACCAGAAGAGTTATTTCTGCTATGTCAACAACACTGCTCAATCAAGCTGACTTCCTTGCATTATCTAAACACTTCACGATTAAAAAAGAAAGGGAAGAAAGAGCTGTGTGGAGCAGCCAGTCTTGAAATGGCTTTTCTTTCTAGTCAGCAGTTCCAACACCAGCACAACTGCGACTGCAGCCAAAATCCTCAGGTCTCGCAAATCCACACCTTCCTAACTTCCTATTGCTCAGCTCTGTGAGCTTAAAACAAGTCACTAACAACTATAACACATGGTAATGGAAAAACAGAGCACATCACTCCTGGTGCTACTGCTCATCCTGTTGGCTAAAGCCAGGTATATAATTAGGCAAGCAGAACAGGCACGTGCATATTAAGGAAGCTTTAGAAATGTAAAACAGTGGCTAACACCTCACTCCGAATAAAGCACCATGCCATGAGACAATCCCTACTATATATTCAGCCCTGAGGAGGGGAAGGAAGCAGATTTTTCCTCTTCCCCTCCCCTCTCAAGTTAGTGTTAAAAACTGCATCCATCTCTGACACAAAACCTGACCAAACCCAACCCACACAGAAATTCCTGCTAGTACTTTTGCTCATCCCTCCTCTTCAACAATTTACATCAAGAGATTCACCTTCTTTGTCAAGACAGCTTACCAAAAAGAAAACCCAATTCACCAAACATGCTACCGTCTCTAAGTTATGCCTTGGCACAACAATTGCATTAAAACATTAGAAAGTGCTCAGTGTGTAAGGCACAACATCTAGCAAAACACTCAAATTTCAGTGAATGCCAAAGTGAACCATTCTTTCAGAACCTTTTTACGAGCAGCAACGTAGCGGACATCAAGGCACAGGGCAAAGAGCAATGCCTTTACCTAACTCGCAACCATCAATCCCCATCAGAATAACACAAACCAAGTGTATTTCAAAAGCACACTTGGATCGCTCGTACCGGTAAGTCCACGCTGACATCTGTGCCGTCCAGCAGCGCCACTCGGCAGGTGATGATGGACTTGGCGTCCCCAGCCGCAGGGATGTGGGTCGCAGCCCTCTGGGCCTCTCTCAGCCTTTCCTTCTCCGCATGCTTACGCATGGACCGGCGTCCCAGCGTGCGGCGGAAAAAGCTCAGCATCTTTGCTACAAAATCCAGCAGAGAAAATGAACAGGGTTACGTTTTTACAGAAAAAAACCGCCAAAATCAAAACAAACAAACAAACCAATCTCAAACCCGATCAGGAAAAAAAGAAAAAAATCCGCAATAAAGTTCTTAGAAAATCCCAGACTTTGATAAAGAAACGTCAAGGATCAGATCCAAAAAAATTTTCAAACAGATTTTTCCCTTTTATTTAAACACCCACAGTCCTTGGCTGTGAAAGTCTTTGAAAAAAACTTTGTGTAGAACTTTGAAGACGGCTGGGTGACTTTTTGGGAATACACAAACTACGCTTGAGGAAAAAAAACAGCGATCGCGCCGATCACCTACTGTTCTCTGCAATCTTTCAATACCACAAACGCCACGGCGCGCTGCTCCGAGGCGGATCCTCCACGGCTGGGAGGCAACTGAGCACCGCATACCACCGGCTGCTCTCCCGGCTCACACGCTCCACCTCTCCCATCGAAAACAAGCGATAAGCGACCCTTCCCGCCTCAGAGCCGCGCTCCCAGCTTTCCGTGCACGAATGGCTGGGCAGGACCGGCGAGCGCCCCTCGGACACGGCGCTTCCCGGCACACACCCGGAGCTGCGCGGGACTCAGCCCCGAGCCTGAGGGGAGACCCCAGACGAGACCCGGCCCCGCCGGGCGCCTTCCCCGCCCGCTCCGACCCCCGCCCTTACATAACGCCGCGGCCCCGCTCCGGCCCCACCTGCCGGGCTCACCTGCGGGGCGGCGGGAGCGTCCCCGCGGCGGCTCCTCCAGGCCCCGGGGGCGGGTGGGGGGCGGTGAGGGAGCCCCGGGAGGGGCCGGGCCGCCGGACATGGCGGAGCGACGTGGGAGGCCCTTAAACGGGCAGCGACGCGCCGGCCATTTCCTCCCTCCCGCGCTCACTCACCTGGCGGCTCCTCCGGCCGCGCTCTCCTGCTCGGTGGCGGCGCGGAGATGGAGGCGGAGGGCGTCGGGAAGGGAAGGCGGCAGCCGGACGGGAGAAGGAACTCTCTGCTTCCCGCCGCGCCGGGAGCCCATCGCCCCTTTAATGGGGCGGGGCCCGGTGGAGAAGGGGCTCCCCCCCTCCCGTGCCAGGTGGTTTCGCCCGGCGGAGGGGCCGCCGCGGGGGGTGGAGGGGGCGCGGCGCCAACCACGTGCTGCCGGGGGGGGCGGCAGCGCGGAGCCTGGAGCGGCCTGAGGGGCCGCGGCGGGGAGCGGGGGCGGCGCCGGGGCTGGGGCGCCCCTGGGGACTGAGCCTTCGGGACCCGTTTCAGGTTATTTCCCAAAAGTTCTGGAGTTTTTGCTAATGCGGCGTGGAGGTTTCCCTCGATGGTTTGGCCAGGACTGTGACCGGCCCGCGGCTGCCCAGCGGTAACTGGAACCTTTAGGCAAATGTGCGCTTAAACCATAAAATTTGTAAGAAAATCTTATCTTTAAACAGTGCCTTTAAACAGAAAGAGCAGCGGTAGCAGTATTAAATCAAGCAGAGCCGTCTACAAGCGAACACTGTTAATATTTATACACTGAAATAGGGCTGCGAGTACCAAATGCAGTTTGTGTTCTGAAGTTTAAATCCAGCCGCACAGCCTGTGCCGGTGCTCCGCGCTTCCATCGCTTTCCTTGCGTGTTACTCCAGCCCGGGCGCAAGCCCCGCCGCTCGGCAGCGATTACGAAGGGCTGCACTTTACTGTGTTTTTTAATTACATAAATATTTGTATCCAAGTCAGTATTTGAGGAAAAACAATATTAAACTCCTCGTGCGTGATGCCTGCTAAGAGTGACAAAGCTCGGAGTAAAGGAGCTCCAGACACCCTCAAAATCCTAGGGACTCTAGCCTACATAATAGCTGGGAAAGCAGATACTTGGGCTAAAGATAACACAACATTTTTTAAGCTCAGCTCTGACTCGCGGGCCGACACCCGGTCAGTCCCAGTGCCTGAATACACATCGAGTTCCCTTGATGTCATTTACTGAAATGGGGGGGAAATTTAAAAAGCTGACAGGTAATTGCCCACCATTTGGTGACGCAGTAACAGGTTGACAGCCACTCTCCTGCCGCTGGGAGGAGCAGGGCGAGCTTTGAGGAAAGGTGTGATTCACGTTCATGTGCCAGTTTATTTATTCAGAAAGGTGAATTACAAAATGGGGGGGAATTTAGAGATTTACTTTTTATCAGAGGAGCAGGGACTATGCTTGCTCTCAGTAGCCTGTCATGAAATACCTGTGGGAGCTTGCAATAAAGTTCCCAAAGAAACCATACACAGTCTTAATATATTTAAAATGGAAAAAAAAATTATCTTGAGGGTTTGGAGATATCTGAAGAATTCTCAGACCAACTAACCAATGGTTTGCATATCAAAGATGCTTAGTTTGTAGTGGAGATCTGCCAGGTAAATTGGAATCTCCTGGCTGTTTAGTCTACCCCAGTTCACATTGTCCTATACGACAAAGAATTGTGGGGAATTCCCTGATTCTTGGATGTTGTCCCTAAATGTTCTAACCATCTTCAACTATTCCTCAAATTGAGCTTCCTTCCACTCAGTCATTCACAAGCTCCCATGTTGGCACAAAGATTATGTCCTGTAGCTTCAGTGACACAAAAACTTAGTTGCTCATTTTTACAATTTCTGCTTCACACCACCCTCTTGCTACTCTTCCTGTAATTACAGTCTACTCCTTCCTCGCTATTTGCTACTCAGATACAGTCCAAGTATGCACAGTACACATTCAACTGTGTAACCTGTCACTTGTCTTATATCCAGTCTTTCTATTCCAGTTTAAACAAATCTCCTCCTATTGAAAAGCCTCTTCTTACATCTGTTTTTCTCCTTAAAGTGCTTTCCCACTTGTTTATATTTTTGTACTTCAAATCCAAACACCCCATCCTCACTTTAAAGTCTTGCATTTGTCAGTGGAATTAAGAACATACAGGGGTCTCAGACACTCATCCCTCCTGAGATTTTTGTCTTGACTCCTAAGTCCTTTCATTATCTTTACCTGCTTTTGTTTTGAACATCCCCTTACTTTTTGACAGCAAATATTTAATTACAATCTTCAATCTGGAATTTTTGTTGTTCACATCAGTGTTCATCATATCCTCAGCTTTTTGATCAGATAATCATCTTTACTGAACACTATCTCCAATACACTCACTGCATAAAAGGTAATTTAAAAGTTATTATTCCATTAAAGCAAATCTTGCAGTATTTATATATTTTCAGGCAAAAACTTGGGCTGATACTTTAAACAAACAACTTAATTCCTGATAATCTGCAACCTCTTCTAACGCACAATCCATAGGGGTGTATTTATGTCATACAATGTCAAGAAGGAAAATACAAGGCGAACATTATCTGGCACCAGACACATATAAATATGGCACAGCAAAATTGTGTGTACAGTAGCAAGAAAATCGCAAAAAAAAATTAAACTTCAAATTACTAAAGCACATCTTTATTTTGCAATTAAACAATTAAGATCCACAAGTAAACTATATATATATTTTCAAGTCTGTACCTAGACAACTATTTGTCAACTGAAATTAAATATATCCACAAAATATGCATAACAGCATTTTTTCACATAATAGAATGAAATTTTACTTAAGACTAAAACAAGACTTGTTAAATGTTAATTAGCATATTTATCCTGGGAACTGCTGGTTTTCGGTAGAAGTTAGTGTATAATTTTAATGGCAAGAATTTTAGTTTTATCAAAATGAGGACAAATACATAAGGCCCTTTAAAGCATACAGTAGCTGCAGTGACAAAAGCTGGATTTATTTTCACATTGTCCAGTGTTGACCAATTTCAAGTTTCCATCGTTTTCCATCAACCACCCTGGCTGCTTAGCCAGGATGGTGCTTTTAGGGTGTTGGTTTGTTTTCTCCCTCCCCCTCATGTGCTTTTAAACAAATTTATAGGCAGAAGTCTACTTATGGGAAGAGCCTTTGCATCCCCCCAGTATTAATAAAGATACACAAGAGTTAGTCTAAACAATGCAAGAGCTGTTGAACTCTGAGATGATTTACTCCACACTTGCAGGCCATCATTCAGCAATATGAAACTGAGATGAAATTTGACAACTGAAATCTACAGCTGGAAATGCAAATTAATTACCAGAAGTAACTGGCAAAAATATTGCCACCATCTGATTGTTAATAATGATCTAAATAATACTCTTCCCTTTGTATTTACACATAGTATAGCACCTGTTACAGAAAAAAAAACCCCAAACCTTACACAAACAGCCCTGCCAAACTGACTGGTTAAAATGGGATCACTGGTAAATGAAGCAAACCAAATGGAAAACAAATCTGGCTACACTGGATGAGATAAAACCTTCACTCTCTTACCTTAATTTTCCTGTAAGATTATTATGGGTTGTTACTGTGGTGCCCCAATACACTGAGATAATTGCACTGGGTCATTTATAGTCTAGTCCTTGTGGATATATTCTAGTTAAAGAAGAAAACAGCTTAACATAAACTGTTTAACCCTTTCACTCATGTCTCAGGCCCCTGGCCTAGGTGCAAAAGGGTGACAACTTCCTTAAACTTTGTTGTGCATTATCTTTAATTATCAAAATTCAAATAAGTTAAGTAAAAAAAAAAAAAAAGAATACTGATTTCCAGGTAATTGATCTAATGTTAAAAATAATGCTTAGCAGAAACATTTACAGTAAACATAGCTAATATGCAGCTAGCTGAGAGAGAGCACATAAATTTACAAGTACCCTGTAAGTTTCTATTTGCACCGGTTTTTTCCTTTTTTGTGTTTTTTTTTTTTTTTTTCCCCAAATGCAGGCTTCATATTTGTATTAAGACAGGTAAATTGAGATGATAGAATTATCTTATTAATATCTATTTTCTGAAAATCCCTCAGAAAAACATAAACAATCAACAAGAAATGGTTGGAACAACAGAAAGCATTCGTACCAGGGTGCAATCTGAATTATCTCTGTACAGAAACCCATTAAGCATCTCTCTCCAAACCCAATTTATTTTGTCCAATAGTTCAGTCAGTAGTAAGCATGACATAAAGTGCTACTATTCAAACATGAAAACACTTTGAAAAAAATTATCCTTTAATATGTGTAAGCTTGCTAAATATGAAATACCACAACCAACAAGCTGCCAGCCAGTCCATGAAACACTGTTCTTGCTACAGCAGACTAGAATGAGATACTTTAGTGGCTTTTTAAAATGAGGCTACTAATCAAAACGTCTACATTTTAAAAATTGAATATTTCAGCATTTTTTAAAAGAAAGTCATTAATCCCTCCTTTTTACCATTGTGATCTCAATGAGCAAAACATGCCGAAGCCAATAGCCATAATTTACAGCTTATGCACCAGATAAAAACTTGTAGCAGGATAAGCCCTATGAAAAGATAGACACTTGTGGGAATAACAAGCACAGAGGTAAAATCCAGTGATAAGGAACTGGCCTTCTTTGCAGACTTCTAAACAAACAAGTGACTAAGTGCAGTGGGATAACAGAGACTGGACAGAACAGTTACACTGAAAGAAACCAACCACTTCCTCCTTCTAACAGCTTCCCAATCACCACTAATTATAAATCCCTGCATATTCGTGCAAGATCCACAGTTAATCAATCAATATGTTTTTACCAGATCTTAATACTGGATCCTAACACTAGTAGCAACAGGAAAGGACTTTTTCAGTCTCAAGACAAAAGATGGGTACACTAAAGTTGGCAAATACACTCAAACCAGCCAACTGGGGACCTGAGATGTGAGCTACAAAAAGACTGCAGCTGATATTAGAGGACACCATTCCTCTACTTGGAGGAAGTCCAGATATGCAAAATTTTCATGTGGACCATAACCAAATCACTCCTGTTATCCTCAGGGCTGAGGGGCTTGCTGATTGCCTGCACAGTGGCTCTACAGTCAAACCTACAGCGTATGTACCGGACAATCTTCTTTTGCTGGGAAATTGGTGGATCTGTAGAGCTTTTCATGCTCATGCTAATTCCCTGAGCCACCAAACATCGCCCACATACCTGCACACACTGCAAAAGCATAAAAATGTCACATAATTCAGCTCCACAGCATACCTGGAGCTCCAACACCTCTATGCCAGACCTTCCCTCAGTCCTGTTTCCCTGGGCAGCACAACTGCAGAACATCTGCTGCATTTTGGCCCTTCCACAGGTACCATGAAGCTTTTTGGAAGGTCTTCATGGAAAGTTGCCAGCTTCACAAGTTCCATAACAACCTCCTCACGTTCCTTAATGTCCCAACTGCTTTCTCACCCTTTCTTTACTAGATGGTGTGCCAGACTGTAATCACATATTCAAGAAGTGTTATTGCTTTATCTATATGGCATATAAGCTTTTGAGATTTAACAGAGAAACGTGGAAGAAATGTCAGTTAGCATTAAATCTAGTGAGAACAATCCCCAGGCATTCTCTTTTTCATAACTGGGAGAGAATAGATAAAAATAAAATGCATAAAGCAGTATTTTACTGCTTAAGACCTGTAAGTGATTGAAAATACCAAATGCTTCCAAATTCAGGTTAAATGAAATTTTTAGCCCTCAGTTACCTGGGATATCTAACGCAATATTTCTCAAAGTGGACTGGCTGACAGTCTGTAGGTGGTTTATTAAACAATACCTGTATCTTATTTCACATTTAGCAAAAATAAAAAAATGCTCCCAAAAACCACTCAAAGCCCCCACTAGAGCCCCATGCCTTTCTACTAAAAAAAACCCCTTCAAATCCATTTTAAACAAGAGATGGTAGTGGTAGTTTTCAATCTGAATCTAAAAGTAAAACCAAAAATCTTAACATTTTACATTGGCACAAATTTGTCATAATATTGCTCTTATTTACAATGAAAACTACTTTTTTTTTTCTTTTAACTGGATTTGTATTATGGAAGTGTTAGAAACATACTCTTTCCCACACCCACCCAACATTTTTCCTAATCAAATGGTATGAAAATAATTATTCATAAAATCCAACAGTCATAACACCAATCACATATAGGTCTATAAGTCATTATGTCTGAAAGATACATTCATGTTTTGTACAGCATGAAACATACAAAAACTTCTTTAAAAAACTCTTAAGGATGATACAGATCTTCATAACCCAAAGTAAAATATTAAGCAGTTTTGCTTTTTTTGGCCATATAAAAATATTTTAAAGGCCATTTATACCACAATAGGTAGAAAAATTTGAATTACTGATTTATGGTGCAGAAAGGCTTCAGTGCTATTCTCTTTCCCAAGCAGTTTTTGGTTACCTTTTTCCTGGCTTTGTGAGGAGGAGCCAAAAGCCACTGAGTTGCTGATGGCCAATTAATTAAGGATAGGTACTTTGTTTCAATTTTTTCCCCAGTGAAGCCAGTTAATAAACTACAAGTCAGTGCAGAGGAAAATTTTGAAGAGACCTATTATTCTTGCCTGTGTTTGTAATCAAAACAGTAATGACACATGACCAATACATATCCCACATGTAATTGTGGTATAAATGGGACTTTTGAGCTCGAACTGCTATAGCAATTTTACATAAGAATATTTAAATATGTGACATACCAATGCTATATAATGCTGCATAAATTCCATTTCTGATTTCCCTCAGAATAACAGGGCAAATGCTATTTTTGTTTACAACTTAACTATGAAGAAAATTTCTTTCAGTATAATGGATGAATTATTTTATTGTTTGGACATTAAGTGCTGAGTTCAATATAACCTTCTAACTAGCCAGCAACTCAGCTAATGACCTCATCATACAGAAGTTAAAGAATTATAAAAAAGAATTTTTATTTGTTGCAAATGGCTTAAAATATAACTGAGATTAAAGCTACCATGTTACTCTTTTTCAGTTCAGTTCAGATCCAGAGATTCTTGTAAAATTTATTTTTCACTGAGGGATAACATTGACTTCAACATCAAATCTAGAAATGTAAGTGACAGGGCCACAGCCCTCCTAATATTATTTTGTTTTCTAAAAATATTTAAAACTCTGTCTTCCATTTGGCATTGTAGTTCTTTACTAAGTCATAAGCCAGGATTTCACGTTGCCTGAATCCCTTTTCATTTAATAGTTTATAATTGATCTGTTTCAAATGTCCATAGAACAAAGTATATTACACAATATAATTCTTCAATAGTTAAAAATTATTTA
Organism: Pyrgilauda ruficollis; assembly: GCF_017590135.1. Lineage (NCBI taxonomy): Eukaryota > Metazoa > Chordata > Aves > Passeriformes > Passeridae > Pyrgilauda > Pyrgilauda ruficollis. The sequence goes on from NW_024524377.1 coordinate 10,229,231, forward strand.
GCATAGAACTTTCCATTTTAATTCTCTGCTATACATATATATAGCTTACAACAAAATTTAATGGATAAACATTTTCAGGAAACCAATACAATAAATTAAAACTTTTAAATAGAGGGCACAATGTTATGCTGTCACAGGGCAGTCAAGTAAGTGACTGTTTTTTTCTTACAGTATATTACACTGGGTACCTTGCTTCTGACTTGGTTTCTCCTATATTAGAAAAATATTTAAAAATGGGGACGCTTATGCATCTTTAGAATGAGCTCAGATACTGTATCAGACAGACATTTCTTATAAATCTTCTACCTACTTAAATAAGAAGCAACCCATACCAACTGGAACAATTTTGCACAAGCATAACAGAAGGCGACTGGGGTCATTATGAAATTAAAATTAAGTTCTGGGATAACTTCATAGTGTTCTCCTCCCTTCTCCCCTCCAAACAAAAGAAAATAAAAGGCAGACCTGTACGAACATGGCTTGAAATCAGCTATGAGGACTTAACAAGTTAGTTAGAAGGTAATGGAATTAAATCACATCTGATTGTAAGTTCAACTTAATTATCAGTGCTATTAAAGAGTTATGTCTAATCGAGTAAAACAGCTATTCTCAATAAAACAAGGTATCAGCCTCTAATGACCCACCAGCATTTTGTAGCAAGATGCTAGTAAGTTACTAGTTGGAAGGAATTAAGGAATGTGTCAGATTTTTGATATAATTACAGCACAGCAGCGTACAATGCTCATTCATTAAGTTGGCAGAGGTGCCTTTGCTACAGAGAGTAGCACACAGGTACTTGTATAACTAAAGAGGGAATGGTATTTCCATGACCCCTTGTGGTAACATATTCCAAGCACCAAGGGCCATTTTAAAAATCTGAACCCATTAGGATAAATATGACAGGACAATACCACCCCCATGGAATCATGAGTGCCTTTAACTGGATGTATGCTGTAAGTCTCAAGGCACTTAAGGGGTTAAGACATAATGTATGCACTAGTTCCCATCAAATAATCTGAAGTCACACAAATCAGAATACACCAGTGTATGACACACACGCGGTGCCAAAGAAATGCTGTTTATTTATATGTTGGTTTTTTAAAATTTTTATTGTTATTATTTTGTACAAGATGCTGGTAAGTGGGCACTATGCAGCTACTGCTGGGTTAACAGATGCCAGCTCTCCTCTAACAACCAGCTGGTCTCTAGTAAGGGTGTAGGACAAAGTGTGCTGCATCAGTAGGCAGTGTGTATCTATCTAGTATTGGCAATATTGCTAATGTTGTAAAAAACAAAACTGTGAGAGTCTGTACATAGTAAATAAACCTAGCACTGGAAAAAGACCATGGCTTAGTGTATGTTTTCATTTGTTTTTCATTTTAAGAGACATGGGTGTAAAACAGAGTGAAATAATTCCAAGCCTTGTTTGTAGCAATTCAACCAGAAGCGCAGTATATGGCACTACAATGAAATATCGTAGATCACCCTGAACACAATCAGTTCTTTCAGTTTATGGTCTGTTCGGAGCAAATCACGAAAATAAAGTCTTCAAACAGATGAAGGTTAGAAGAGTTTCAGAGACTGATTTTGTTTCAACGTAAAGTGCAACAGTGCTGAAGTTTTCAAAGTCCTTTGTCAATTCTTTGCTGTACTTCACTATCATTTCCTGCAAGCAGTATTATGGCACAAAGAATGTTGCCAGTTCATTATAGAGGACAGGACTCCTCAATTGATATCATAGGTTTTTTGCTCTTTACTTATGCAGTGATGCTTGTAAAGGTTTAATAAATCCTTCTTCATATACCTTCAAAATAGCTTCACATACAAATCTGTACTGACTCTGAAAAGGAAAGTAGATTCAGTAAATTGAAAAGAAATGCAATTGAAAAATGTCATTTGGAAACAGAAAAGGCCTCTAAGATTTCCCCACCCCATTCTCTTGACAGGCCAAGAACTGTGCTTCAAAGTTAGTTTAGGAAACACAATACAAAAGGAACTTTAGAGGAGAACATTTTGTTTCTCAACAGAAGAATAGGATGAATGGCACTTAGAAATATATACCGAAAGTCGTACTCAAAACCCCAGTATTATTATTACAACATCACCTATTGATTAATTTTCTGCACTTTATTTCCTTGCTGAAATTTCACTGACCTGAGGTTTCCATGCTCTTGGATTTAGAAGCCATAGTTTCAAATCACTTTTTCATACTTACATTAACTCAGGCATGATACTGGCACATCCCTGTCAGAATCTGATTTAAAAGAAAACTGTTTCATGTTTTAAAAAACCAGACCTCCTGTTTCTTAACATTATATAACGTCTAACTCTTCAATGCATTCAAGTCTAGCACCTACATACACAGAGGTGACTAACAGTTTGTTTTATTCAAATGAAAGTTAAAAACCTCTCTTCAATGCATTCAAGTCTAGCACCTACATACACAGAGGTGACTAACTGTTTTATTCAAATGAAAGTTAAAAACTCGACAGTAATCAAATTAGAATATAATGAAAACAAACTGAAATAAATGCAAAGCACCACAACTCACACTGCATCCTGCACGATGTGTCTGTGCTGGTTAGAACTCCAGCACACCCGCACTGTCAGTATTGTGGAACAGCTCTCTATGCAGCAGCTAGTGATGTCAGATGTTAAAAGGGAACATGACCATACCTAGCACTAGAGGCACTATTTGCTACCCTGTGTATATGGAGCAGTTCATTTCTCTCCACTGGGGTTTGTCCCCAGCGCTCCCCGCGGACAGCGAGCGAGCCCCTGGGCACACACGGGCCCAGCCCGGGCTGCCGGAGAGGAGCAGGAACGGCTGACGGTCATGAAACCTCAAAAACACCCCAACTCCTTTATTAGACCTTCTCCCTCGGATGAACTAAACATCTGCTCTTCATTGAATCTTGAATTTTTTTGTTTTCTAACAAAAATGAGGAGACAAGATTATATTGAGCGCATACTGTGAAAAAATGCGGTCAGAACCCTCGCAACTGCAACTCCTACCTTCACTAATAACACTTTCTCCCCCTCTACATATGTTAGAGAGACTGAAGAAACAAACAGTCACAAACAGCAAGAGCCATCCTTTGCTATTTTTCGTGTATCATGACCTTTCTCATCCTTCCTGTGCTAGCTGAATACAACAACTTTTCAGTGAAACATGAGTTCTGGAACATGAATTCAGCAGCACTGAATGACTGATGAACTAGAAATGGAGACACATACATACTTTCTGTCAGCCTTAATACTCTCTGCAGAACAAAAAAGTTTTATTCAAATTTTATTAGAGGAACAGCAGCAGGGACATGAAAATTACAACAGCAACTACCTTCAAGTAATTGTGATTTCATACTCGATCTAGTGCCTTTTCTCCTTCAAGATGCTTTCTCTCTAAATGCTGTATACTATGAGTAAAACTACACTAATTACTCATGATTACTCTTTCAAAAAAAATAAAAAACCCTGGAACCATCCAAATTTTGGAACTACAAAAAATACAAGTTTTTTGTTTTTTTTCCTTTCTGAAAGACAACACAACATTTTCACCCTTTTTAGGTACTTTCTAAAAATGTGAACACAAACTGCTCTTAGAGATAAGCAATTCCTGACTGATACAAGTTTCTAAATCTGTTCTAAAACTCTTACAAATCTGAAATATAATACTCAAATTATCTCACAAAACCCAAACCTTACAGGTGCACGAAAAGTTCTGGTATCTTAAGGTACGAAACCCCCAAAAGAATCCTTTAGTAAGTTACTTTTTTTTAGACTAAAAAAAGGTACTTAGGATTGCTTTGATGCATCTCGCATGAGACATAATTACATTGATTTTTACAAATATTATTTCTCTGATAATTTCCCTTAAGTCATTAACAGGGCATAGTTAAGGCTTGTTTCCATTACAACTAAGGCAACATAAAATCACTGAATTTCATCACTGAAGTTTTTTCTTGCATGCCTTGGTTCTTTCTGTGTTTATCTTTTATACTATTCTGATTCTTAACACTTGGGATTAGGTTCCTGCTTTCTTCTCTGAGTGATTTTTACTGCTGAAAATTGACCCTTTTTGTCATTATTTGCCAGGTATCCCTGAAACAGCTGCTGCTTTTTTTTCAAGTTTTCTCTGTGGAAATTTAAATAATTGCTCCTTTCCAATAGCCTTAAGAATTTATTTTTGCCTGGATCCAAGGCTACAGCTACACTGGGTAAAGGTGATCTCTGCATTATGATCAACAAGTGCATTAAAAATCCATCCTGTACGACTGGATCATAGGAAATTATTGTTCTGCAACCCAGAACAGCAGAGATGATACTCACAGGTGTTTGGATCATCATGGCTCTTTGATCTCTCATGGTTCTTACAATATCTAGAGGATAAACAGGCTGATTGCACTCAATGAGACACATGGCTGTCTCCATCGTGATCAGAACCCCTGTCCGGCCAATCCCAGCACTGGAACAGCAACAAAAACACAAAGTGGAAAATGAAATCAAGTGTCTGGAATACAATTCATACTTAAAGACCTTCCTTCTCCTGGATTCTCAGGGTTGATCATTATGGCTCCATACTGCTGGGGCAGGGATAGGACTGGTTGTGCCTGTGTCTGGAAGCAGCCTCAGTCCCGCCTGAACAGAGCAAAGCCCATCAGTGCAGAACTGCCATCCTTGGAGGAGGCACTGCCTCACCCAGCCATTCCCGTGAGCAGAACTGACAGAGAGGTCTGTTAAGAGCCCATTACAAACCACACTCACATCTAGAGGATAACAAAACACCAGCGTATGCTGGACACGTGTCAGTTTGACCATTGCTGAAATGATGATTTCTGGAATGTTGGGCCAATAAAATCATACTCATGTCCTTCAAGTGATGCATACCTTCCTATTTCCAAGTAAAAGAACAATTACTAGAAACCTCTGTAGGGTGACAATAAGGATTGTTTTCTTGTTATTAAAAGGAATACATGAGAGCAATCCCTTCCAAGACAAGGAAGTACCATAACATACACATCTCAGAATGGCAAAATTATCAAGAGAGTTTGCAGACAAACATTTTTTCCTTAAAAATAAAACAAATCTAAAGACTCATCTACTTTGTTTTATGTACACATATGCTTTTCCAGAAGTAGCAAGCCGTAAAGACTGAATATTTAACTCTGAATTCAATGAACAGTTTCAAATTTTTCAATTAATGTTGCGCTTTTGAAATAGACAACAAATGTTTCCCTATATTGGAATATAGGGCCAAACACATATTTTAAAATGCCAGCATTATCCTAACTCATATAATAAATCAAAGTATTTGGATCTAAAGTGATTAACATAAACACTTCAAACTTTGAAAGTCACTTGTTCTGATTTTAAAGTCTGGCTAAACTACTATTTAAATCTTTGTCCAGGAGGTGGCATTAAAGCTACTCTATATTTCAATGATGTCATAAGAATTTTAAGACAAGATGTACATGTGCTGGTTATATAAAATGATTCAGTAATATTTATATTTCTAGAATTTATACATATAGAACATAAATGCAGAATGCTTTATGAAATCCGAGCACAAACAAACAGTAACTGTCAAAGAACCTAATGACTCATTTTACAATTTCAAAAGATTCAGAGGGCAACCACGATGGAAAATGTGATAATTTCCTATGACAAACATAAGGTGGGATAGGACTCTTCAGCTTAGAAAAAGAAATCACTGACTGACGGAGTAGAACACTGAGACAGGGTATGAAAATCATGAAGGGCATGGACAGGATGGGTGGTTCCTATCTCATCTAGAACAAGAATTAGAAACTGTTCAACAAAACTAGTAAGACCTTGTAAAGATAAAAATAACCACATGGCACAACATCAGAAACTAGTGGTTTATGCAGCTCAGTATAACAAAAACCTTTCCAACTCCTTAAGGCCTTGGTTGCTTTATAATCTCTGTGGGTTTGGACCATTTTGTTTTTAAATTATTATTATTATTATTATACAAAATAAAATAATTTTCTATTAGCTACTTGGATTCCTCACACTAAAGTTGGTGGCTTAGTCCTGAAAACAAATTTTGTTGCACTAATGCCCTGTCTTATTACACTGAAGAGATGTCAAAAATAGAGTGCATGCACCATATGGAGGAACACCTGGGCTCCTTCTGCTTGACTCCTTACTGGAATTTGGTTATACTTCCCAACAGCCACCAAGTTGGGCCAATTAAGTAAATTATGCTCAACTGTGATAATCCATCTCTTTTCTTCTGTGAAACATAATTTTTTCATAAAGCTTCAATTACACACTGAAATTATCAGTTTGGAGCTGAACTTGAGATGAATGAAACTGGTCCTCCTCTCCCAATGTTGTTGTTCCAGTGTTTCTGCACTGTTTCTATCATAGAGGGTGTATTTGGCTGCCATTTTCACCATCTTTTTACAACCATATTAACCAAAAGTATACCAATAATGGAAGGTGAGAAGCAGTATCAGTTAAGACACTGGCATTCCGGTACTAGCTTCCCCAGTTAGTAAGATTCACCCTGACCTGCATAAAACAGAACTAATGAAATACAATTTATGATACACAAGGTGTATTTTTCTTTTTCTTTCATCTCCTTCAATAAATGTCTAGTTTACTTGTAGTCTTTAAATTTAGTTTATCCCTTACACTTCTCAGCTTCTCTCTGAAAAGAACTATAGATGCCTGACTCAGGAACACTGACTCTCTGGGGAGTATTCAGAATTGAGAGGTCAAATATTATTCACAGAACTGTTCCCCAAGAATTGTGGTAGCACATGTTCATTTGAAAACAACTGGTATTATTCAAGTTTGCTAATCAAGTATTTAAAAATTATTAAGATCTTGAAATTCACTACAGGAATGGAGAATGCTATTAACAAAGTATTGCACAAGGAAAAGAAAAATCACATTTCATGTGTATGTAAAGATCTAAATAACAGTTATTTTAACTCACGACAAAGGTAAACTGTTGGGAAAAATGTCTCATCTAAATGTAAGTATCAAAATACCACATAGCCTAAGACTGCAGACTCGAGAGAAAATGTCTTCTAATTGATCTTTTAATAAACCATCCGCATTTTCCACTATGGATCATTTACACAGCTACTCTAGAGCTTTGCAGAATAGGAACCTATTCCTCACGGTTACCAAGTATCTCTTGCCATTTCCCTGAATTATTATGTAGACTGGTGCCACAAGCATTTAAATTGCAAACAAAACAAAACATCCCAGCAAAATGCCTGAGCAGATCAACACATTCTAAATCTTGCTTATTGAAATGTGATTGCCACATTAAATATTTGTTTTATTTCAATGTTGAGTTTTCTTGTCATCCCCAAAGCAGATACTATTAAATATTTATTTCAAGAACAAAGCCCAGAACAGCTATCTGATGACAAAAAGTTCACTTTGATGATTTAATAAAGTTGGAAAAAAATGTGATACCTGCAGTGAACAACAACAGGTTCTTCTCTGCCAGCCCTCTTCTTTCGCACAAGACACACGAAATCGAGGAAATCGCTGGAATCATCAGGAACCCCATGATCAGGCCATGCTATGTACTGGATTTGGGTTAGCTGGCGACTTTCCTCTTTCTAATCAGAAACATGAAATTTAATCAAGGGTAATTCAAATCCCATTTAAAAAAGCTCCAAAAATAATAATAAAAAAATCAATAGCACATTTATAGCAACTTGTACCCATAATCCAAGTGGCTACAGGCAACTAGCAGTGCTTTGTTAGTGCTAACCATCAGTCATCCTGAATTTTACAATGGCTTTTTCTTTTTCTTTTTTTTCTTAAAAGTAAAAAAGGAAATCCACAAATGCTTACATCTTCAACAGGTGAAAAAAATTACAGAGCACATAATATAAAAGCAGTTCAAGGATACCAGCAATCTAACTGAACACTAGATGTACAAGAAGGTGGTCATATTCTTAGCATAGCAAATTTAATAGAATGAGATAGTGTCTTACAAGATCAAATGACAGAAGTGGGGTAGGGAGGGGAGATCAGACATAAAAGGTTTCCTTCAGACCCTGTGTGAGCATCAGCACTGTTTTGGCTTGATCTGACCCTCTTATACCTACAAGGCTCAATGACTTTGGTTTCCACTCCCTCCCGGCCCTTGCTCTGGTATCACAAATAAAATCAATCGGCCTCTGGTGAGGGGAGGGGACAGCCCGGGCAACCAGAGTCGAATTTCAAAAGCAGAGGAGCTACTGCACTTTAAATAGCCTTTAGGCATTGAATCATTTACAGAGATTCCACGGCTGATAGCAGATGAGCAATTGTCTCAACAGGACACAGGGCAGGAATTTTAACTGCAAACTGACGAAAAGGCAGCTCTATAAAACTGGCTTCTCAACTGGTAACTCAAGCAGCGAGAAATAAGTATGTGAACTAAATTCCAGATACTCATTTCCAAACATTTGACATTGAAATGCTGGCTGGGGAGGCTCTGAAACACATGCCCTGAAAATCATGCAATGCATGTTCAAAAAGGTCCTTGTTTAAATGTAGTCACCACTCCAGATTAATTTTTCAGCAGGATTTCTCTTCCATCATCTTGCACATATTGTTCGAGATGGAATTATTAAGAACTATTTGCCTCTACAAAGACTTTTCATCATCAGTGTGATGATGAAACACCTCTAATGTCTCATGTTCTGAAAACATCAAGGGAACAACAAGTTTCTCAACTTCTTTTACTACTCTTTTTCTTTGGCCAGGTTATGAGAGACACCAATAAAAACTTTTAGGATAAATAATATATCCTTCATGTGATCCAATTAATATGATTTTGAAAAATGAATCTGTGTGATATTTTCACTTATGAAAGGTTTGTTATCATTCTGTGGACAGAATTTCCCCTAGGAAAGCACATGTCAATGAGTAGTTTTCTAGAGGGTTCTAGAAATAAACAGTTCCATTTACATGGATATGCCACCAAGTAGAAAATCTACGTATGTTATGGGTCATTTCCAAGAATTCTGCAGATTAACACATGAAAATATATTAAGATTTTACCTCCAGATTAGTCAATGTCATTTCTCGAAAGACATAAGCAGGATTTCCTTCTTCTGAATGGCAGGTAATCTGAAAATTCCCATATGATGAGCTTCCTGATGGCTCTGGCCAGTACTGATGGCATTTAACCTAAGGTCAACACATTTTTAAAGATGCCTGTGTTTAAATTCGGGGTATAATTTTCATTTTCTCTAGTTCTTATACCTTTATTTGTTACAGATTATTTTGATAATTTTCTAATCACTATTTAATTACTTACCAAATAGACTCTGTAACCTAATTACTGTTTATAAAATAAGGTATCACAGAGATTTCCTGTTTCTCTTTCCAAAAGGACACATGCACCAGCACTTGCAGTTAGTTTAACTGAAGATAGATGCCTTTAACCTCCATTACAATTTTTTAAAGAGTTTATCTATAAATATTCCATCTTAACACTTGAGTGAAAAAGATGCTGCTTTATAATAATTTCTGACTTCCAAAACCCTAATCTGATCTTCTCAAAGTACATTTATACGGGAAAAGAACAAACCAAAAAAAAAAAAAAAAGGGAAATATGCAACAAAAAGTTGCTAAGCTAATGCAGAAAATAGGGAGATGAATATGGTGGACTTCAAGGACTCCCAATCAAGTCCTCAAATGTGAATGAAAACTTCAAACACTATGGTTTTCTCATATATGGCTTGAATGCCTAATTACAGAGGTCATTTCAGCTCAAGTGTACTTTTGCATTTGCAACCCACCTGGCGAATCTTTAAGAGCAGCCAGATTTGCAGACTTCCTGCTCCACTGAGACATCCCGGCATGCAGTGGGATAGTGATGTCAGAAGCCTCATGATCAGCTTTAGAGCAGGGAGTCTGCCTATGGGTATAAGACAGATAAGTCCTTTTATTTCATTATTAAGCAGCTCTCCAAAGAACTCCACAAATATCATTATTGAAGGGGTGGGGGAACCTCAGAGAACTGCTATTGCAAGTCTGTTCTTAGCAGATCTGCAAAGAAAACTCAAAGTAAAAGGGCACTTGTACTGAAATTCCCTCTAATTGTGTTTACTTAGGAGCAGGCAGCATCATGCAAACATTGAGTCACTGAAAAATGGTTTAAAACCACTGCAACTTCCCTTCAATTATTTTAATTCTATTTAGAGTCCTGACCTCACAGCAAGTATACAGTTGTTAAAAAATCAGAATATATACAGGCAGCAGAACTACAGTCCAAGTTGGTCAGTACAGCCACAACCCACTATAAATCCATCTTCACAAGAAATCCTGATATGGAGGAATTCCACTACACTATTATTGCAGACAGTAATTTCTGTCTACACACTTAACCAGCCAGTGCTACTGTGAATGCTCCAGACTAAAGCAAGTAACTCTGGAATTACACTGTGTGTGTGACCACATTGATTTGCCTATCTCCAAAGGATAGAACTGCATGAAATCCAAAGCTATTAAGGAGAAACTACAGCTTAAACCAAAACCAAACAAGCCACAAAATACACCTGAGGCCTTTTATAGCACCATACACAATTATTTTTACTAATTTTAACTCTTAATTACTCTATTACTGGTATTCTATTTTAACACATCTTATATAAAATTAAAGGGCAATTATTATTTTACATGATTAAACAAATCTTTATAACAGAATAACATTTTCTGGGAAATTTTAGAGTTCAAGTTTTAAGAAAATCCTTGATAAGACAGCCATCCAGGCATGGGATATTAACCCTACAAAGTTGGATTAGGCTGCCTTAAAAATTAATCTCACTACATATCAAACAAGTACTCTATGAAAACTGAAGGAACTTTTTGGAGTTCCTTAATCTGAAGTTTAGAGTAAAAAAGTTCTATGAAGCTAAATTCTAGATGCTTTTTACTTTACAATAAGGAAGCAAACAAAGCAGACAGAGTATTTGAGGAAATACATGAAGAGTTAAGTGCATTTCAGGACTGAGCAAAGTTTAACTATTGACTGTATTAACAACACCAGGTCTGAAATCTAAGACTCAACTAGGAATGCACTGCTCTTATGAAAAACAGTTACAGAATGATAGAACAGTTCTGGTTGGAATGGACCTTTAAAGACCATCCAGTCCAGCCCCCTGCAACAAGCAGGGACCTCCAACTGGATTGAGTTGCTCTGAGCTCCACCCAACATGACCTTCAATGTTTCCAGAGATTGACATTCACCACCTCTGAGCAACTTGTGCCAGTATTTCACCACTCACATTGTAAAAATTTCTTCCTTATACCTACTCTACCTACACTTTTCTAGTTTAAAACCACTTCTTCCTATCCCCTTGACATATTTTACACCATCACAATATATTCCTCTAATCTTTTAAAGGCTAATCACTAATAGTTTTTTAGAAGATTACAGCAGTGGCATTTAAGGAAATGTTTTACTTACTCTGCCCCGTTCTACTTGAGTTGTTAACATCACAACCATAGAAGAGCCTTGCTCCCAAGTCATCTGCCAAAAATCAGGACAAGTGTTCGGTAATGGACCTTGGCAAGCAATGTACTGGTTTATTATTGTGGAAGAAGGGATTTCCATCTAAGAGAAGACAAAGTCATTAGTTCAATTCCTACAGGAAATGAAAGTCAGGCATCAGACATTTACAGTTTAGTAACTAATTTTTAAAAAAGCATCCATGACATTAATTCTATTTCTTAAAGGCTAGCAAATACGAATTGGCACAGATAAAAATTCTTTAAGTGTCTCACATGCAAAATCACTACAAAGATTCAAATACACTTTACATATGAACTGACAGTCATGTAGTTGCCATAATGAAGATTAATGGGTGAAAAAATAAATGACAGAGCAGTTGGCAAATAATTCAGGTGCAAATATTTCTTGCTCTATGGGTTTTTGACACTGGCTTTTAAAACACAGATCTCAGAATTTAATATCTGGGGTTTTTTTCATTAAAGTAGGTAGCTGTAATTTTCTGTTACTAACAAAGAAAAAAATAAGATGCAAAAGAAACTGATACCAAATCAAACTTTACTGTTGTTGAACACAGCTGTCAGAAAAGTAATCGGAAAAGAAGAATTAATTGCTCTGGAAATGGCTGGTTTCAGTTTGCATTTTGCATTAAATGCAGGGCTAGACTTTAACATTTCTGAAAACATGTGCCACAAAACATTAGGAAGGAAATATATCTACAGGAAATTTCAAATCACCTGAGTAGAGGCTTAGTAGCCATTCTAGTCTGAACTAGATTTATAAAAAAAAGATTTTTATATCAATTTTTTCATCGAGAAACTGTAGAATTACCAAATGTCAGAAGCACTTCTGAAAAATACTACTCACATTTATATAATTTGCATTGATGTAATCTTCATTACTTTTTAAAATAACCCGTGTAGCATCATCTGAAAAAAATTTTAGGAAGATGTTAGTTATTTAGTAACCACAGAAAAATACTTTCAGAGCACATATACACATAGCAATACTTACAAGGCGAAATGTCTCTGTATCTATTTTTGGAAATGTTTTGAGGTAATCTGGCACAAGACATTGTCATTCCAGGCTTTTTCCTATACAATTGCTAAAAGACAAAGCTGATGGTCAGAACATAATAGATACAATAGACTCATTATTGTATTATTTGCCTAAATATCATTTCTTCTAAAAAGAGATGCTTTTTAGAACATAAACTGTGGAGCAACAGTAGCTTCAACAAACATGAAAATACTTTTAAAAATAAAGCACTATAAATTTAGTTATGCTCTGGGATCACTGAAAATGACCAAGATGTAGCCAAAATTTGTTTAAAGAAAATGGACATTAAATTTCAAGCTTTCACTGGAACACTGATCCAGATAAAAAGTAGTATGGTATAGTGGTAAGTGAATTCACTGATACTGACATCCCACTTGCTCATTTGGGGCAAGCAGATTATGTTGTGTGTAGGCATCTACCTACATTGCACTTCTTTCAGTTAGAATTTTTGTTTTTGTCCCCAGACATCCTTCTGTATTCCAAAAACTGCAGAGCCAATCCTGGTTACCTTGCACAAAATTTTTCAGCACAAAATTGCCTTTGAGAGGTTCCTGCCCTTTTATGCCTCAGTCATGCATTGCCACAACCCTTGTGCTACAAAAAATATCAAAATGATCCAGGTTCAAAAAAAGCAACTTAAAAAACTTTTACACATTGAACCTGCTTGGGAGAATAAAACTTACATTAAAGCAGAATTTTAAGTAACTTAGAAAAAAAATCTGCTCTTTCTATATATATATAGAAATATAAAAGGAAATTTTACCAAAGTTCTTAAAGAACAGTATATAAAATGTATTTTATAGATATACATTGCAAAATACAATGCTAGGTCTCCATTTGGTGAGGAATTCACAGGATTTGCACTGTGTTTTACAAACCTACTGTTTCCTGCTTTAAGCCACGTGATCTCATGCATTTTAGAGGGATATCACCAAGGCACAAGTCACTGCTGAAGAAGCACCATGGCCATCAGCAGCTTAATGCCCCACAGAAAATGCACTACTGTTCTGAAATATGTCAATAAAAATCAACTATTTATAAAATACACAGTTACATTAGCCTTTAACATTAGGGCAGTATTTTCCACCTTCCCTCACCAAAAATGCCTATAGAATGTCAACAGCTCATTGTTATTCAGTTTCTACAGCAACTTAGGTAAGGAATGAAGGCTTGAGTACAAACACATATTTTGGTAGACATTCTTCAACCTTCATCTTTATGAAAGTATTTTATTAGCATGTCCCTGATAACCACAAAAAGTGTAAGTAATCAATAAAGCTATTTATAAAAACAAAACCTAGGGTTAGGTATTCTTAATTTGCACATACAATAAAGGATTGATTTTTTCCTTGGTTATTTTTCTTTTGAGAATGTAAGACAATTGTTTTCCTAAAGGATGCTGACTGTACTGAAATTTAACTGTAATCTGCTTAGTTTAAAATAATTGCTCTCCCAAAAGACGTGGAACTTGCCCCTGGCTCCAGGCGATCCGGTACTCACATCAAACTGAGCCAGGACAGTTCCAGTGATAAGCCCCTCTGCTAACTGAATCATGGATTCCCTCAGAGCATTGTCATCCTGATGGACACCATCAAGTGGAGATTTCTCAGGGATGTACTGAAAATCAGGCTCGCTCTCCAGCTTCTCTTCCACAACATCGTAGACAGCTAGAACAAGAAAAGGTATGAATGCTCTGAAAAAGCTGTTTGATTAAGTTAGCTGTAAGTAATTTATTTAAAATAGCAAAACCACCACATTTCTCCAAAATCCACACTTATTAGCACATTGATTTTAGTCCCCATCAGCAAGGACAGGGAGCCTTTACTGATCATTATAATCCATGATAAAACTATTTTTTTCTTTGGTGTAATGGTAATTTTAAGTGAAAGCCCATCACTGACAGCTAAAATTTTGATCAAAACTCACATTATACCCTGCCTTGTCTGATATAACTCTCAAATCTCAGATTCTCATATCATGCCTCTGATATCATTACAGCTGCATTTACATTTTACTTACAATTCACTTAGAATTCATTTTAGCCTTCAGTAATTAGGGCAAGATGTGCAGACCACCTGAGAAAATTGCATTTAATACATGGCATTATAAAGGTATCAATGCTTTATGTGTGCCTTGCCTATAAGCTCAGAAATAATATGCATTCTCTGCTACACATAACAGACATATGCTGTTCAAAAGCCTGTTTTTAAATTATTTTACATCACTACTAAGAAGGAAACCGGCAACTCCTCACTTCTACAACTCACATGATTTTTTCTAGAATACAAAGGTAATCAATATGCAAGGGGAAAGATTGTTTTAGAAAATGTGTGTACAAACAAAGCTCATAATTTTGTCTGAAAAGAAAGTAAGAACACAAAAGCTGCAAGAGAACTTACACACAGAATGACAGCACATGGAAGTGGGGAATGCAAATTAGTGAATAAGGCAAAAATTTTTATGAAGTGGATGAGGTACTCTGCAAAAGTAATTTCAATTATTCCAATTAAGCACCAATATTTTTCATTTTGCTTTTTCCTCTCCAACTTCACAGTAGTTAGGAGGTGCAGCAGAATTAAATCCAGTGCCCATCTGCTGGCTATGATCCACCAGTGTATTTTGTGAATACACAGCACAAGCTTTTATTTAGACTGCAATTTAGCACTTCTACTAAGACTCCTCAAGTAGAAATGTTACTAGTGGTTTTGGATTGTTTGAAAAATATATGGAAGGATTTTGTATGTATTGACCTCCCATGTCACCCAAACACTGAGTATTTGGTGAGGGGTTTTTTGTTATATTTTCCTTAAGAGAATAATAATAACCTTATGAAATACATTCAATATCCATATAGCTTTCAGGACATTTTTATCAATGAGAGTGAGAACAAAATTTAAATTAGCTCACTGTTAGAAATATTTTATGTCTGACTTTTATTATTTTGCAACACTTAGTTATACAGAGTTCCTTAGATTCTGGGATCAATACATTGTGTTGTTGCAATTCCTTTTCAGGGAAGAGAGTTATTTCTTACAGGTCAAACATTCCATCCCAGGACACAAAATGGAGGTTAGAAAATGAGAGCAGGGTGTGGATTTTTATTTTGAATTATGACGTACAAGGCACTCACCATTGGGTCGAACTAGGAGCACAAGTTCCCCTGAGTGTCTCTCACAGCTAGCTTTAATGAACATTACAACTTGGTCGTGGGTATGCTCTGCTATGTCCCTGCCATTAATCAGGACAACCTGGTCCCCTTCGTTCAAACGAGGGACACACAGATCAGCCTGCAAGGTTGAGGGAAAAAAACAAAACCATCTGTAACACAAGCCATTACCAATTTCTTACCTTAAAATAACAACTTAAAGCAACTATACTTGGGCTCTCGAATCCTAACAGCCCTGTTGCTATGGTTGCTGCACTGTATTCAAATGACAAATCCAAAAGTTACACAATACACAGGCAGTGCCATTCCCATTTGCAGCTGGGAGGTGACTGGCACTGTAAAGTGTCTTTGAGCAGCTGTTACTCTACCCCTCAGCTGATGCAGAAAGCTCCTCTGTTTGAATCACCCTTTGTACAGGCAATTAAAAAGCAGGATGTTTTTATCTTTGAAGGGAGGGGAGAAACATGGCAAAACCGTGTCCAAATCAATTTCACAGGCTTAAATGCTTCAGGTCTGAAATACTGCAATGGTAATGGCAAAAAACAATGCACAACTCTCAGTAATCTCAGGGAGAGGAATCAGGTGATAAAAGTTGTTATTATAACCACAGACTAAACATCACTGCAGAAAAGAAAGAGCACAAGCCATCACCAACTATCTTCTCCCTACAGAGTGAATGTTTAAAGCCAAAACTATTCACATTATTAAATATTTCAGGGATAATAATTAACAAGATACATGAAGAATGATTTCAGCAAAAATTTCAATACTTTCAAAGAGTAAAAAAAAAAAAAAACGAAATAAATGGTTAACTCCACTCTAACACCTATTGGCAGAACTGACTCCAGTCAGCTGAATACCAGGTCAGTATTTCTGGCAATAAATTAACAAATATTGTGCCTAGTTTGAAGACACTCTTATAGTCACCAAACATCACTAACAACACACAATCAGACCTGATGAATGATTCATAATGTCTGGTTTTAATCTACATGTTGGCTTTACTCAGCTACATCTGCCACTGAAGTAAGACATTTGCTATTTTAGTTATTTTTAACACTCTTTCAATATGTAATTTATGTGAAATTACTGAATGTCTATATCTAAAAAAAGCAATAAAGTAGAAGTATTTTTAGGATGGCACAGCTCAAGTACCAGTGCATACTGAGCATCTGTAATGCCTTGTAATTTTCAGAAATTAAACTTTGTTTCAGCAGGAAAAAAATACTTTTGAGGATTGAAGAACTTTAAAAAATATCTTATACAGCCCCATCAAATTCTTACTGCATGTAATTTGCTTTATTCTGATAATGCTATAGCAAAACCTAATTTTCATAGGCAGCTAGAAAATAATTTATCATTTTCAGTACCTACTTCAAGATACACAGATATTGCTACCAAGTCTGCTTTTTTGATAACTTACAGGTGTTCCTGGAGCTACCCTGGACACTATTACCGGCATCTTCTGATCATATCCACCCTTTAAAAACAAATTAAATTAGTAAGAAATCCCAAATGTCAGAAAATAACCTTAATAAACGTAAAAGGAATAGAGGTACTGTTACCTTTACATTGAAGCCAAACCTTCCGTTTTCATCTGGTTTCATTCTGATCATAACAAGATTGTCATGGGGGACACCACCATTGGGCTAATAGACAAAAATTATATTATATTAGTATATATTTTGTTCACATTTAGATTTTGAGGATATTGTGTTTAATAATTCTGCAGTTTCCTTATCAAATAACTGCTCCTGGACGCTTGAGAAAATATCAAGCAAGAACAGAAACATCTTGGGTTTGCATAAAAGGAAAAAATTACACATTTAAGAGTCTTGGACATAACTGATTTAAAAGGCCTGTTCTGTCGAAGCAAGCTCAAAGTAAGAAACAGTATTAGAAACTGGCTTCAAAACTCTAATAAAAACAGCTTATCAAATGGAAATTTTTTAAATTAATTTCAATTACTACCAGAGTGAAGAGCTGCAATAAGAATGTAATACAATGAAAGGAAGATAATTGAAGATGTCCTTTTGTTTCTGTTAACTGCAATATGCCAGGTAGGAAGCAAGGAATTCCTGATTCCCTATCCCTTACTCCATTTCCAGTCTGGTGGAGTATGAGCTGTGACATATGCTTTGCACTGATTCACCTCTGAAAATTTTAGATTCTTTCTTCTTGGTTTTATTTGGATGACAACAACACTGTTAAAGGAAATGCCAATAAACTGAGGAATACTAGCTACCTTTTTAATCTGAAAAAACCAACTTAGTGCCATTGAAGTGATTATTAGCTGGTTCCCATCTATATTTATTTCACAGACAGAACATTATCTAGTATTTCTATAGTTCCTACAGTGAGAATGCAAAGTAATAAAGAAATGTGTTTCAATGTTACCAGTTACAGCAAAGCAGAAGACTCATACTCAGAAAAATAAACACCAAACTTAAAAAAGCAAGTATTTTTTTATGTTAGAAAGTTCAGAACCTGGAGTTTCACTAGGCTAAAGAAGTCTGCACAACTTGGCTCACTAGAAGTTAACTCAGCTGCAGGTGTCTTCTGTTCTTGGTTAAAACAAAACAAAATTCGCCAAATGCATTCATTGTAATGAAAAAGTGAAAAATTTGGGCAAGTAATGGCACAAGAAATATTAATGAAAAGGAAAGATCTTAGGAAGCCTGATCATATGCCAATCATTTCAGCCTATGCTGACTGGTGTGGGAGATCAGACAGAATGAACACCAAGTGCTCACCTGCAGCATTTAGCAGCTTTTGTGCCACTGCATTCCCCAGACAGAAAGGAAAGGCTAATTTCCTGCTTTAACATGCTGTTTTGAGCAGAAGTTTATAATGCAAACGTGCAGAGAGCACTGTATGCCATCATTAATGTGTTTGACTGAAGGGACTTTGACCACACATGTTTTCAAGTACTTTAAAGTACTTCTGACATTCTCAGACTGGACACTTAGGGATTGCAGATGGAGTAAAAAGTTGTCATTCCTGTATGTGTCCTACTACCTTTCAATACAGACCCTCCATACAAGCAACAAACCAAGGAAATCCAATAGCTTTATGAAGTCAAAATGGTGAGGGGTTTTCTCTAAAATATTTGAGATGGAACAGCAGAAGACTCTAGCAGTGCAGGAACCAGAATTCTGGTCAGAAAAGCAATTTTGAAACAAAACAACATTCCAAAAATTTCAGTCATGCTATGTTCCTTCTTCTGCAACCCCCAAAATAAAAAATCATCAGCAGACCAAATTAGATGTTCAATTACAACAGTGCACTGCCTTCAGCAAGACTGCATAAATGTGTCCCACTGAAGCATAGCAAACATCACACTGACAATGCACAGAGAAAAAACAGTCTCATTCACACAGCTGTGTTGGTTTTGCAGAACTAAAAGGAGTTAAAAAAACAAGTGAAAGTTATTTTTGTCAATTTAGTAAAGATAACTGAATACAAGGAAGAAAAACTTGATGACTAAAGAGTGTTATCTTTCAAAACAGAACAGTACTTTAATGTGACTCAGGTAAGCACTGCCTGAAGACAAAGCTGTTACAAATTCTGTTTCATTATTTAATTATAACAAAAAATTTTACAACATTCCCAAAACACTCAAAAAGTTAAAATTTTCACTTTTGAGTCCTTTATTAAAACCCCAGCTATGAAATGAAACAGGGGCTTTAAGGGAATCTTAACTTTGTTGTAAGGCCTGAGAGAACAGAACACCATAGGTTTACAGTTCAGGATGCAAAAAAAACCAAACTAAGGCATTTCTAAATATCAGTTTGAGGAGGTGACTCATAATTTTGAATGCCTGAGGTTGACAAAACTGTTTACACAGTATTTGCTAGATCTGGATGTTTTCCCATCCTGCAATGCATTTCTTGTCCTATTTACTGTTCACATCAGTATAAAATCTAGAACCACTGGAAAACTTCTGGAAGGACAAAAATCACAAAAGTGATCAGGGAGATCTCTCCTCAGTAAGACAATCAACTGACTGTCGTAGTCATCTCACACATGCTTGATTATGGAAAAAGAACTTCTGCTCATATTTTTGTATTTGCTATCACAGGCCTCTTGATACTCTCTTTCTTGGAAATTCTGATGAGAAATGCAACCACAGACTCAAGAAGCTTCTCTTGATAAAACTACTATAGAAGCTGGTAGGCATTTTCAGGTTTAGTTTTTTAGCTAAAGCTAGATTAAACACCTGCAATATCTTCTTCAAAATTGATGGCAAATGACTTCTCAAAGGAGAGGTTGGGCAGAAATTTCTGCATGTGCTGAAAAGCTAATGCTCAAAAGGTTTGCATGACCATCCCAATGTAGTGATTTGTTGTCAATTGACAAAGCACTACTCCAGCAGCTAGAGTAAAGCCAGCTGGAGCCAGTGAAGGGACAGTAATGCTGCAAGGTAATGCACAAACACAGCAGTTCTGAAATGCTTCAGAACCAAGCTCATGTAAAATAGGACAATCATTCTGATTAAAAGCAGAATGGTTCAACTGGATCACAAAACTTACAGTGGATTTTTCAGGTGATGCAGGGACATCAAATGTTTCATTAATATGGTTATCCAGTTCTTGCTGTGAGTGTGAATGATGAATTTGGTTCCAACTGTTCTTTTTAAATTGTTTGGGTGGTAACGCTGGAGGCTGCCCATCTAAAGGAGTCTCTTGAGATCTAAATAACAAAATAGAAATATGAAGTGGAACAATCATGAGATATTGACAGCTCTTTCAGGGTTGCAAATAAACTGAGAATGTTAGAAGAAACTCAAGAGTTTGAGAGATGGTTATTTTATGTATTTTTAGAACCTCAAAAATGTAGTGCAGTAGAGTATATTGGCAGCTTATGTTTGCACCTGTTGCAGCATTTTTCTTGACAAGTAACTGTACACAGAATCAGCAAGTTCATGTTTTACCTGACATTCTTAAAAAAATGGTTTTAGCATGCTTAACCCACTACTTCTGATCTGCAAGCACTCCATTGTAGACTAATAAAAATGTTCTCTGTATTTTTGCATAATATGGAGAATTTCCTTTTGTTAGTCCTCTTGGAATAAAAAAACTCTGTAATTCATATTACATAAATATATGATTCATCTTTCATTATATGGATTTATATTTAAGAATTAAGAAGAACATTTGGAAAGGCTCAAAAGGGCAGCGAGCTCACAGTTCCCATTAACTTGGTTTGAATGCCAGTTTCTAAATACCAGCAGGATATGTCATCCTCCACAAGCACCCCATTAAAAGGTGCTATTAAGTCATTTAACGATTTCAGACAACAGCCCACTAATACCAGATCCATAAACCATCAAGAATGAACTTACAGGTTATAGCTAAATCTAAAGAGAATACTACCACCAAAAACAGGGGTGTCTGTTCTTTCACCCACATCTCTGGCTGCTTCCTTGAAGAACTGGTCCTTCTCCCTTGGCTAAGGCACCTTACACCAAGCAAGCAAAACAACTTTTTGGACCAACCTGGGTCCTCTATTTTATTTCAGGGCTGGCCACCATGCAGAGAGGGAAGGACACTCCCAGAGGCAAAAGGAGGATACTGCTCCTTTCATTATCAGCAAGCTGTAGCGGTAACTCATCACAAAACTCCCTCCAAAACACACAGGTAGCCACATGAGCAGCTCCACTGTATTTAGTAGTCTTGCCTCAGTGAACTGTTAGCAGGGCAAGACTCTCAGTATGAGACTGCACAAGGTTTCAAGTAGCTGCAAATCTGAAAACCTAAGGCACGCATCAAACTCTATACCATAAAATTTGTCTCTATGCAATTCAAGAAAGGCAGATCCCAGATACATGTTCAAAAATAAAAATCTCAGCAAAATGGAGTACACAGATTTCAAAAAAAGAAAAGATGAACCTCTTTCAAAAAGCATGAGAACTGGGAAATAGAACACTTCACTTTGAAATGCCAAACATTTTCTGCTTCAGTTTATAAAAAATTAGTCAATATTCTTAGAAAACAAAACTGGTAACATTTTTGTCAGTGTATGAAAGAAAACAGAACATTCTAAAAGATCCCAACAATATTTTCCTCTATTTTTCTGCTTTATTTCAACTTTCAGAAAATATTTTTTTCATGAAGTGTTACAAGAAAAAAAAAGTACTAATTATTCAGTCTGATGTCTGAAGAACCTTATGTTCAAAACACAGTTGGGAAGAAAAATAGTACTTCTTAACACTTCTCAGTGCAAGCAACAGAAAAAAGAGCACATTTCATTTTTCAAGATAAGCAGCTTTTCTAAATTCATTTTTGTGGAGAGAAAAATATGATGATTGTCAACATTTGCAAAACAAATCTGCAAGGCAGCTATAAACTATTTAGACATCGACTACATGACTTACAAAGGTCACCCAGAGATTTTTAGCTGCCTATGCATTCATTCATTCAAGTCTGGCCAGCACAGATTACTCAGCCTTTTAAGTTATGTATTTTCCTGAAAACAATTACTCCTGAGAGTTTTAACCAAAGAAAAAAAGGAACAGAAAACACGAATAGAAACACAAAAGAAGTTACTCTGATAAAAGCAGAAGACGGATCTGATGTTTGACGAGATGTCTGTACATACATGCCAACAAACACAAGTAAATTCCTACCGAACACATAAAGAAAAGATTTGAAAAGTTACTTAAATGAGCATTTTACAAGCAGCAATGCAAGTTCTGTAATATATTAGCATAATGAATTGTGAGAACTAACAATCAAGCCTCGGGCATAAACTTCAGTGCTTTATATTTGCCCAGTCAGCTTTGAATTTCCTTATGAATGCTCAGACAATGGCAGTGAAAGCAGCCTATTTTGCAGGCAAAGCAGCTCTCTGTTACTGAATTCAGCAATTTACATCATAATAAAATAACATACAAACCCTGGCACTGGCAAGCTTCGGGTATTTTTGTTACAGATATCCGGTCTGATCTTTTTAATATATTTAGCAAAAGTTCCATACACACCCCCATAAATGTATTAAACTAAACGCTTATCACGTGCTTTTGGAATTTGAGGTTATAATTAGCTAAGGGAACTACAAGCACTACCTCTCCATTTAGTGTTGAATAGGATGTGCAGATGGAGAAAAGATGTGCAATTAAAGGTTATACTAGCTAAGCTATAATATCCTTCTGAACTGCATGGAAATTGTTAATTTCTTCTGCTATGTTGATTCCAAACTCAGAAAGATCACCAAACCTACTGCCAGTCAGGTTAGCCCCTCTTTTTCACACTATAAATTTGATCAATAAATAAGACTTTCTGGCAAATTAGCACATGGACTACTCAAGTCTTTTCAGCCAAAAAGGTCAAATTGATTAAGAAATAGCTTTTTGTACTGTAGAATAGTATAGTTTAAAATTATATAGCTACTATGAACTTCATGTCTACTATTTTCCTTCATAAATGGCAAAACTTGAATCAATAACATCAGTTTAAACCTTCAAAAGACCTTAATAGGATTCATATATTTTTGAAAGTCAACGTCCTCATTCTTAGAAGTATCTTATACTAGAGAGCTATACTGAGATATTAAATTTTAGTTTCAAGCTTCCAAGAAGAGGAAAAAAAACCCCAAAAATGGAAGCCCTAACACTTAGTGATGGAAGAGCAATACTTTTTCTGCTTGGGCATAAAAAGTGCAAAAACATGAAAAAGAACAGCCATAGTTGTACAAAACCACTTCCTCTCTTTCTAAGACTCATTTCTATGGTGACTTACTCAAGAAATCAAGTACTAAATAAACAAATCCTAAGAACACTCAGGAAGAACTCGTACAACTTCAAGTAAAGGCATATGAATAAAAGAGAGTATTTAAAAATTGTGCTTTCTTCATTGTATTGTGTCATTTAGTAAGGTTTTCTCATTTCTGACTTCAGATGGAAGTCTTAGAATAGAAGGAACCTGATCCTGTGTGGCTTTTGGACAAGAAAACTGTAATATGAGAAAAGATTCTCATCCGTTCCAGTTCTGAGAGTCTTTTGGCATGTGAACATGTTAAAAAGCCCACCAAAAAAAGGATAATTTACATGACTAGGTCAAATTAATATTACATAACCCTGAAAGTTAAGTAACTAGCTGATGGTCAAATTGTAACTGTTGTAGTGTATTGTAAAAAGCACCATGTGCTATTTTATAAAACTTTTAAGAATTTTGTATTCTACTTCCCTCCTAAAAACTACACTTAGTTGTTAAAACGGAAAGTACAGTCAGTCTAAGCAAGATTTTAAAACTGTATTTAAATAGTTTCCAGAGTATTTTTTTCCTGAGACATACAATTTGTTTATAAACATGTTATTAGGTATGTGCTGCTTTACAGTTCTCAATTGATTTTGAAACAGTTTGTTCAATTTCCCTGCTAACACAGATTATTATACAAAACTATGAGATCCTATCTGGCATTACATGTTCAGCTATACTAAGAGGGTACTGGCAGTGATAAAATGGTATATATTGAAATATTTTTCCCCAATTAATCTGTACTCAGTTTTTTTGTTTGACTTCCTTCTGGACCCAATACACAATAATTATTTTGCCCATTGTATCCTATGGTAAGTAAGCTTACTGTATACACCGTATAAAGAATATTCAGCATTATCAAAAAAAAAAAAAATAAAAAAGCCTGACAGTGTCAGCTTAAAAAAATAAACTGTGTAACAATATACCAAATACACTAGCAATGCCCAAATGCCCAGATGCCAAAAAGGTATTTTGACTACACAGTTTGTAAAGCTCACTTCTATGCCTTGACAAAAAGCAACATTTCCAAACTTGTGGGAATTAAAACATTTCTTCAATTCTATCAAAAACCCATCTTTTGATTCCACATCCAGACACTGATGGTCACATTACAGCAAACCCACAGCTTGGGTTGGTGGGGATAGCATTGTAATCCTGAACCGGGAGTATGTCAGACACAGGTCTTCAGTTCTGTATCATCTAGCTCTTTCTCACAGTAAGACCTGCGCTAACACCCCTAAATAACAACCACCTTTTTATTAGACTGCCTGGCTCTCCCTGACCCCACATGTAACAATATATTCTTCAAGGCCAAGATCTCTGACTTCTCTTCTGCAGCCCTGCATGCCACAGTGGCGTGGTAAGAGCAGAACTTACGGGGATGATTCCAGTATGATGCTGTTGGCCTGGGTGGAGGATGGAGATCTGTGATTTACAAATACTTCACTGGGGGAGGTGTGAACCACATGATCCACTAAATGTCCAACTGATGAGGGTCGTAACCGGGCTCCTTCTTGAGTGAAGGCAGAGTTGCGACTAAGAGAGAAAGCAGAGCAGTGCAATGTGACAGGAATATTATTGTTAATCTACATTTCTGATACCACCCACTAAAATGGGATGCTAAACAAATTATTTCCTCTCAGTGCAAGCACATGTTCATACACATATTTTTATTAAAATTTCAAAAATCACTGAAACAAGTACATGCTGTCAGATCAACATGTATTTCATTTTATAAGTGTTCAAAAATTATTTTAATAAACACTAAGGGCTATTGAAAAAATGTATTCAGTTTTAATTAAAGAAGCCTGAAACAATTATGCTCCAATGAACAAGCTGACAGCCCAGTCAGCAAGAAGAGCAATGGATTCCTAAGAAGACAAATCTTGACTCTGTTCATGGCAGAACTTAACCTGAATCCATTAAGATGAACAATTTATCCCCTGCATCTTCCCCTAGAAGAATCATAAGCTTTGCACTGAGAGTCCTATAATCTCTGGAATCCAGTATTTTCCCACTTGAAAACTAGCACGACAATATTAAAATTCTTTTAAACATATATGATTAAGTTTGTTGTGCTTTAAGCATCATTATTACACAATTTTTCAGTAATTTTTAAATGCTACAGGTATTTACCACATTGATCTTGTGAATAATATGCTGTAGAATCTTAAGATCTTAATGTTTATGTAATACAAAATTGAATAATACTGATTCTTAAGCAAGTTTCAGCACACTGATAAAATTGGTAACCTTCCAAAAGAAATCAGGAATGTTTTTTCACTAACTTAAATCAGAAGGCTCTATCATATGAAAAGTGAACATTGAAAGGAAAGGCAGAAAAATTGATAGGAATAAACCTGCAAGGATTTCCAATAAAGTAATTTTCCCCAATGTTTAAAAAAATGGTATTAAATTAAATATATTATTTTTAAAATATCACATAGATTTTATCATCAGGGTCTTTTTAAACCAAATCAATAACTGCGCTTGAGAAAACTCAAACTCTCAAATTTAGGGTAGTGTGATACATCCTACACATTTTACAGGTCAAGTGAGAAGCACCTAAAAAAACTGTTTTTGAATCTGAAGCTAAGTGTTACAGAGAATCATTCAGCACACATTTTTTGAAGCTATTTGTCTAAATAACACAGGAATCCCTTTATTACGCAAGTAGGTCACACACATTAGAGGCAGAGAGTCACTTGTAGGGAGAGAAGATTTGATGCTACTCACTGATTTGGGGTTCCAGGAGGGGACCGTGACGGGAGGCTCTGTGTTTCCAGCCTATCGTCAGACAGCGAATTCCTACTCACTACTTCCCAATCCATCCCACTCATTACTTTCCGTGCCAGGGGTTTGCTGGGGGATCTAGAAGAAGAAAGCCAAATGACTACCAAAAATTGTATGATGTAAGAACAAAATTATATAAAACTCACCACAATGAAACTGATGTTCTATCACAGGAAATCAAATGATACGTAATAAAGGAAATGTAAAATTGCAAAGCTGTATTTACATGGGCAGTTCTAGATTTTCTCCATCTACTGTACTTCATTTAAAGCACTTGGAAAAGAATGCCATTGAAATACTAATAAACTACTGTTGGCTGTGAGGGAGACAGCCCTGAACTCACTAGATTTTTAATGCCTCAAGGACAATCTGACTCAAACAGCATAATCACTGAGAGATCTGAACTTATTAAATGTAGAACAAAACCAAACAAATAAACAAGTTAAAAAGTCCCCTCTAAGTAACACAACTGTTTAGCCACCTCAGGAAAAATAAAGCAGTGAAAATACTAGGCCAAAACACTCCCAAAGACTTTGAAGAACTGAAAGTGAGGTAATCAACAACATGGCAACAGAGTTACAAAGTTTTGTTTAGACATCAGGGATTTCCATCAAGACCACATTCTTTCTCCCAGAACGCACCTTGTCACTTGCCAGGCAGATGCAATAATACTACTTAACTATTTAAACTTCTTTGTGGGTAACAGAACTTCACCTGGTTTTGTGACAGAAATGTTTTTCAGGTTAAAGGTCATTCTTAGCAGTGCTTTCATACAAAAGGAATTCTGTTTTCTACTTGTTGCCCTCTCTTGACATTAACAAAACTTTTTCTTCCCATTCTCCAGTCATTGCAGGATGCCTACAATCTCCTGCTGTTTCTTTCACCTCTTAAGCACAAATGGAACCATGCTTGCAATCTCTCATGAAATACAACATTTCCCTTTATTATTGGAAAGCAGCAAATGAATCATCTGTGGTTGCTTTTTTCTTAGCATTGCATTGGATGGTTCAGTCATCCTGCAACTAAAAACACACCCAGACTTTCGCAGTTTGTTGTTTTCAACTGAAAATTCTTCAGCTAACCACAAAAATACTTTTAAACAATCCATATATGTCTTGTTATTTTCTTTTACTAGGTTTTTCCTTTACTTCTACTGCTTTGATGGTGCTACATAGTTCAGATTCCTCCTCTATCATTATTCAACCCTCTAGCTGCAGTGATACTGAATCTTTTGTGGAATCATTTGATTGGATGGAATGATGGAATCATTTCCATTTGCCTTCATATTCTATCACTAAATTCTCCAGTTTGGCACAATGAGGTGACAACATATTATTGTATGAGCAGTACAGCTCCATACACCCATACCAAAAAATAATTTCTGCCTTCACTGTCCTTGTGACACACGGTAACTGTTCTTTATCTTTGTCATTATTACTGGTTTACTGAAAGAGTGACTCCACAAAGAAGGAACTTTGAGAAATTAAGGAACTACCTGCACACAAACTACATACTCTGAAAACGGGAAACCTGCTAACCAATATATTTTTGCTTCTCAGAGAACTTAAAACTCAATGCAAGTCACCACCTTGAGCAGATAATATTGTCCTTAACATTACCAAAAAAATCTACAACAAAAACCAATCAAGTACTATATTGAATAAGCTTCATAGACAGAAATAATGGAGTACTAATGGAGTGGTGGTGTTCTTGTGAAGGGTTTACTTTTATTTTTACCCCACCAAGCAGTCCTAAACATGCATAGCATTCTGCTTTACTGCTCTAAAATCTTACTGAGTAATAGCTGACAAATTTCAGCTATTCTAAATAATAGCTGAAATTTCTATTCTAAATAATGCTACTTCAGTTGTTACTTCACCTGGGGGAAAAAATCTAATAGTGTATTGGTATTTGTAAAGAGGGAAAATACCAATTAATTCGTCAGGAGAAGCACATCCAGTTTCTTAGCACGCTTCACTGTATTTAAGGAATAATAATTTGACTTGAAAAATAATTAGCTTGGTATCAGATCAATTAAACCAAAATTCCAATTTACATAATTTACTTGAAATGTGAGCAACTCAAACCACTTTGGTATCTTTCTTCACAAACATGTACATGCAAGCAGTTCTGAACAGGTAAAGGAAACTGAAATAGCAGAACTGAAATGCATGTCTGATTCTAGCCTTTCTTTATTCTTTTATTGATCAGGGCTCTGATTAGCTGGACCCTGCTGACACTCAAATCATCTGTCTGCAGCCAGCAGATGAGCACCAAGAAACAGGTCTGCCAAGAGGTGGATTCTACTACCAGCCAAAGAAAAGCCTGAGGGAAAAATGCAGAAGAATGTAATATAACCAATGCTGAATTAGGTAAGTGCAGGACTGCAGATACAGTATTTGCTGACAGACATGTAAAGGCAATTACTGACCCTCATTTACCTTCAGTGAAAAAGCAACAAATGGAATGTAGGAAAGTTGGGGGGGGGGGCTTTTCTTTATTTAACATGCAACAACAGTATAAGTGCACCATCCTCGCCTGTGTGAAACTAGATAAATCACAAAGAGAGACACAGGAACATACAGGGTGGGGAAAAAAAATCCAAGTTTTTCCAAAAGTTACATTTTTGACTCCTTCAAAAACCCCCACTGCTTTGTATCTTAAGCCGAAGTCTGTAACTATATTTACCTAAACTTCCTCAATTGATACAACAAAGGAACACAACTCCAAAATGGGCAAAGCATCACATTCTCCCCTATGAAAACATCCAATGTCAAGAAAACACTCACCTTTTATTGTGGATAGGGTCTGATCTTTCAGAAGATCACCTTACCACCATGATAAACAGCTGCAGCGTTTATCACCAAAGCTTCGTCTCAATTATTTTATTAACAGCTCTAACCTCAGAGTCCCCACCCACTCATGTTTGTTGCCCCAATTTCCTGTCTTTGCAGAAATTTCAAAGAAAAAATTACCACACTGCAGAACTGAACTTCTTAGTGCTGTGCCAATTTTAGGTCTCCTGTCAACACTTCTAAATCCAACAATAAGGGTTTGGTTTTTTTTTTAATTAACATTTAAGATTTGTTGTGAAATGTACCTACAAATTTGTCCTTTATCTCTGATTTCTAACGATATTAAAATAATTTTCTCACACCAGAGTGCAGCTGAGGAGATGGGAGAGGAGAACGAAGATGCATCAAACTTTGAAATTTTGGCATTTTAAATTTCACCTCTGTCTGCTCAGCCTAGATGCTTCTATTGCACCCAGCACAGACCACTGATAGTTGACAGAATAAGCCATTTTCAGATTTAATTTTGGTGTACCTGCAGAGACATTCCCAAAAGTTGGAAGCAGTCCCATCTACTTGAGTAGCAACAGAAACTGAAAACTTTATCTGCCACCAAGTCTTATGAGCTGCAATGTTACAGCAAATACAAAAAATAAAGCTAAACACCCAAAACTGAGTAGCAGGGATGAAATTACATAATGCAACTAAAAAAGCCCCATGACATTATATTAGCTCAGCTACAGTACAGAAAAGCCTTCAAAGACAGAATTTGTTTGGCATCCACAGCTGAAGGGCTAAAATCTTGCAGAAGCTGGGAAAGAACAAAGGTGTTGTTTGGGAATACAGGTGGGGATTTAAAAAGTAATTTCTGGCCCAAAAAGAAACATAACCTGAAGCTACAGCCTTGCTTGGTATTTTGACAAGGAGTACAGGGAACACATTTCTCAGCAAAACTGACAAATACTGCTGCAGACCAAGAGGCTAAAACTATCAACAAATCTGCAAGGTATATCTCACAAATAACATATGCAATTTAAAGCACCTGAGAAATTATTTAACAGACCTGAGTAAGTGCATAACTGAAGCAAGACTGAATTTTTGGCAACAGAGACTCCAATTTTTGGTAGGGAGTTTGCAGATACAAATGACTGACACCCTCTCACTCAAACTCCCTGCTCTCAGCTCCCCGTGCACACCAGAACTGAGCAGCCCTAGAATATTTTGCAAGGATTCTAAGACAAAGCAGTGCCCTTTAAGAATTCTCTCAATTCATGACTTGATTGAAGCTTTTTAACTCTTATTATCTACTTTTATTAAGTTTCTGGTAATTCTTATGGGGTTTCGTGGATTGAAAGTATCCTGCAATAAATGATGCCAAGAGAACAGCTGTAATGAAAATGATAAAAAAAAAACCCCAAACAACAACAGAAAACCAAAAACCAACCAAACAAACCACCCACAAAAAACCAAAACAATAAGCAATAGTGTTCAGAATGCTGAACTTCGTGCTGCATGAAGATTAAGAAAACAGCACCTACATAATGTATGTGATTTATTACAGAATATATCCTTCACAGTAATAATTCCATGTTTAAAGGTTAAATGTAAATGTTTCTACAATTTAGAAAAAAAATCCTTCATCTAATTTCAAAGCAAAATCCCGAGAACAAACAGCTAAGCCTGCTTCCTATAGGTTAAAATTGCTTGTTTTATTTAACTGGCTGTTAAAAAATTTTATTTCCCTGTCTCATGCTCTGCACCCACGTTCCACTCAGCATGCAAAGGCCAGAGCAGCTAGTCATTACTCGTGACAACATTTCCCAACTTAGAGCAAACAGATCACTCTAGTAACATCTCAGTGCAACTCTCTATGTTAATTTTCTTACCATGAAATGATTCAAAGGTTTGCTTGGACAGCATTAGTTCAAATAAGGCAGTTTCTAATTAGATACTGTTAAGAAATCCAAATGTAAATCTAGATAACTCTATAAAAAAACCACCGAAAACATTTCTTTAACTGACCTTGAATAAATCGTCTTATGTAATAATAATAAAAGCAATAGCAATTATTTCAAATTATGTGCCCACCTAATTCTCAAGAAAGGTCTGAAAAGCCACCAAAAGAACCCCACTGCCTGAGAGCTTAAAAAGCTGTTCAATGCTACCGTGACTTTGTCTGATAAAGACACACCATGAAAAAGAAAGGCAGGTTCCAGGAATAAAACCCACACTATACCTGGAAAATCTTAGAAAACAAAATTTATCCTCTGTATGAATACAAAAGGGCTGACATCTACTCAGCATGTCAACCTGAAATGCACATGTTTAGAAGACAAAGAATTAATGTTCTTAAATTAAGTTTCTTGAACAACACTACGTTCCAGAAATGTCTTCTCTTTCAAGCTTTTTTCACTCTTGAAAATATTAAAGGTCTTTAAAATTGAAAATAAATTAATTGCACACTGTCATGAGGAAGACAGAAGAAGAAACAGTGGATTTGTTAAAAACCTTTTGAGATGTATTCGTTACAATACACCATTATTTCATTTCACTGATATAAACATATATGCCTCAGACATCAATCATCAACACTTCTTAGAAACTCAAAAAATATGAGAATGCTTTATTTCTTAATAAAAATGCAACAGTGAAAAACCAAATTCCTGAGGATGGGAGAGCCAAGCATTTTATGAACTAAAAGAAGAAAAGATTTATGAAAATAAGAGCAGTTCCAGCCATGGCTTTTGATTTTATCGACTTCATCAATTTTATCCAACTATATATTATAAACTACAAGTGACCCCCAGCAGCCCTTTCTGGGTTTCGCTGCAAAGGGAAGAGTGCCATCTACTGCATAAGAGTTTCTGAAATGATAAAAATACTCCTTAAAACAAACTATCAGCTCTCCTCTATTCTCCTGACTTGTGGGGAATTGCCAAGTTTAGAGTGCAACAAGAAAAACAATTTTTACCTGATCCACAATTGTCATTTAATGAAGTAAAGCTCACCTGTCACAGGGCTGAGTCTCCCGAGTACTAAAAAAAGTTCACTCACATTCCCAAAGTACATTAAATGGAGTAAAAAAGAATTTTACACAGGAAAAAATGGTTTTATAACATCTCCTTGTTGAACCAGCATGTTACAGCATTTCTGCACCCAAACCTAACATGGAGCTATCTATATATGGTGGGCTGAGCTAAAACCCAAATTAGATTCTAATGCACAGAGGGAAAGAAGTGGTAGAGACAGGGAAGGAAAACAAGGCAGAATTCACCAGTGCTTTAGAAACAGTGTCTGCAGGCACTTGGAAAGTTTGCTGGACTTACTACTAGAAATCTGCAAGCACAAATTTGAACTCCAGAGTTCCTTAAGGGGTAAAAGACATTTCAGATCTTGGTAAAAGTAGAAACACAAAAAAAGGACAGGGCTGCCCCCTCCCCACAAGGATTCTGTTAATGATCAGACCAAACTGCCAGGTGGATGTAGCAGCTGCTTTACTTTAGAAAACAGCATCATAATTTCCGAAGAAATAACTAAATTTATGTTTTGAATCTTTTATTGCAATCACGAAACTGCCCAGGAGCCTGGAATAAAATTAAGTAATATATTTCCTGGTTAGCCAGCTACTCTGTGACCAAATACCTTCAGAAGCAGCTCACTTTTCATAGTAAAATGCCTCACAGAGACTACAGTGATAAAGCTGTTCTCACAAGTAAGACTCACTGTACTCATTTCTAAAGGAAATACATGTGTACAGTTGCAAGATAATATTACAGACAAAAATACCCATTAACTCAGTATTTTAATGGAGTCTTTTAACAGCAGGAGACCATTCTTTGTAGTAAAAACAGCACAAAGAGAGCTAATACATGTAACAACAAACTGTGTAGACTGAAGCCTATCCTGAGTTTTTTAGATATATAAATGGGGAAATATTAAGGAATGCAAACTACTTACCTTGCAAATACCCTGTCTTTATTTGCTCTTTCTTTACCATACTGCACAGACTGAACCTCTGTTCTCCCACTGGAAAGCAAAACAAAAACAAACCGCTAAATCCAATATGAGTAAATAACAATTTATTTTTTTAAATTGAACCATCTCAACAAAATGCCTAAATTCTATTTTCAGTCATGCTCAAGCAATTGCCCTAGCTTCAGTACAGCATAACCTAAAAAAGCATTTGGTAGATTTTCTTTCCAAATAATTTTAGATGTAACAAAAGCTTTCCCTTCTGTATGCTTTTTTATCCAAAGCAGTAAGAAATCTCTGCTTGGATCTTTGGGAAACACTTAATAATAGTTCCTGTTATAGCCACTATTAAAAACTTACAGCATCTCTTCCATGCTCTTCCTAAACTATTCCCTGAATTGCTAGTGACTTAGCTGCTACTTAGTTTAGCAAAATAACCAAAAAAAATTACATGATAAGCACATCAGGATTGTATTCTTCTATGCAACTTGTCAAAACTAAGTTTAGATCTTGAAACTTGCTGACTTTTCACATACGACCAGATGTCTTGTGTCAAATCAAAGATTCTTTATAAAATTTCATTATTTCTCTTCTAGAAAAAAAAATACATTTTTTGAGTATCTATCAGCACTTAAGAATTGGTGACAAGATACCAGCAACACTTGCTCTTGTAGCCACTTCTCCATTAATAGCCTCAGAACAAGCAGAGTCTCCTACAAGAATATTTACGAAACCAAAGAATCAGCTATTTCCACCTTCATATTACAGAACTACTGGATGTGTGAAGACCTGTATTTTACTGACTCCTTTTGATCATACAGATGTTGGCTAGAAGTCTCTAGTCCAATTTCCTGCTAACACTAGGTCACCTCTGGCCATGGCTTTGTCTAGCTGACTTTTGAAAGCCTCCACTAACAGAGAACCCAGAGCCAGTCCAGGTAACTTGTTCCAGAAACACAGCCCTAAAAATCCCAAACACTTTGCCTCATGTCCACCCAGAATCTTAAGGTGAAATCTCACCTGCCTGTTACCAGCACCTTTGGGTCCATCAGTATTGACATTACCCTTGAAGTAGCTTTAGGATTGCTGCTGAACTCGCCCTTAGCTTCCTCTTCACCAGATTAAACAAGCCTAGTGCCCTCCACCTCTCTTTGTGGGCCATGTTATTCCTGTTATGCTGCCTCTCAACAAGCTCTCAAACTACTTGCAGAAATTCCAGCCTTTTGGCTGTTCCAGCAACTTTAATGACCTTCTTCATTTTTATGCAGTTTCCCTTTTCATCTTATGTTAACTTAAGTTGAATGTCATCATCAAAGAGCTATTCTGTAATAGTAACCACAATGATTCAGGTTCAAAATCCTTACAGAAATGAAAAAGCTCCTTGAAATTCTCTACAGCAACACTGAGTTAAGTCTCAAAACACTGTTCAGGATCATAGAATGCTGTTTCTCAAATGGGTACTGTGAATGCTGGTCAAAAACAGATGCTATAAACAGTTAGCCACTGAATTACTTTCCTCTTTATACATTTATGCAATTCACAAGTGTGACAGAAATAGCCTGTTATTCTGTTTTCTAGCTTTTCATCATGTCCCTTTGTACGTCACAGACACTGCTGCCATTCTAGATGGATGATTAGTAGCAGCTCTGTTATTCTCTGTTTCAGGCATGATTTAAACCACTGGCATTCTGCATTACTTGCAGAGACAGTTAATTCAGTCACTGAACAGAGATGTTTTTGGTTTTTTTTTAAAATAAAAAGTATAAACCCCCCATTCCAGCATTACAGGGATTATAGTTATTCCACAGTCATTCTGTGCACCTCCAAGCTTTTGGCCTGTTATTTTAAGTTCATCCTTAAAGGTTATGGATTTAATTTCCTCCTCATTTTCTGAAGTTCTGGGTTTGATACAGAACATGTATGTTCTTTATCTTCACCCAGTTCCTCTTTGTATACATGTAGATGAGTAGGCTTTACTTGTACAAGCTTCTTTTCAGTGATTTTTATTTGGTATTTATTTAGGTCTGTTTTGTTGCTGTTGCTGCATGCAGTATCTGAGATTCAACAGTTTTCTAAAAGACCAGGTCAAAGACTTTAAAGCTGTGAGACAACATTTTTAAGATAAACAACCCAGCAGGAGAACAGGCCAAGAAATGCAGCTTGGGAGACAATCTCAGAACATTAGTGCAATAATGACCACCAATAATGTAATAATTATATTTTCAAGCTATCTTAAAAAATTAGTGACCTTTGAAACTCAGGCCAAGAGGGAAGGGGAACAGTTGCAGGATTCAAAACCTACTTGAATTATGTTTTAATGTGGATTCTTGATAATTCCCTGTGTTTACTGATGAGCTCACTACTCATACTTTTTCCCATATATTTCAAATCAGCACTTACCAGTACCGGAACTTGGAACCCAAAGTGAAATAATGTGCAAAGAAGTTCTTCTGAGGCGGGAGTGGTCTGTCCAAACGGAAGAACGTGTGATACTCAACACAAGCTTTCCACAAACTCTTACATGCTCGGTAATTCACCATATTGAATCCCAGTAATGTTTCTCTAGATTCATGCTAAAAAATGAGAAAAATGTATTTTAGATAAGAATTATTCAAAGTTCTTTTTGAAACTAAGAAATATTATTGGCTTTAGGGTATTTTTTAAATAATGCTTTTTGAAGTGGTACTCTAACTTTCTATTAACTTTATGTACAACAAACCCTTTTGAAATACCTTTACAATTTCTTTAAATAAGTTTTTTTTGTTCCCCTGAGTTATTTTTGTTTTAAAAACAGCCTGCTCAAAGGTTAACAGTCTGTTTAGTTATATAGAAACAAGTCTAAAAGGTATGACCCAAACTACATTAAAAGAATTCCATGATTTGGGAGCTCAAAGACAATGTGCCTCTCTGTTCAAAACTACAGTTGAGGAATTGTCATGAACATGTCGCAATTGGAGATTGGGAACAGGTATCGATCTCAAGAGCAACTGACAGCAAATACTTCTAAATGATTCATTAGATTCCTGGGAAATGCAAGAAGCAAAATGGCAAAGCAAGCTAAGCTATTCTGCCTGTTGAGAGAGCTTGATAACAAGCTCTGTAGGGCCAGAAATGGCAGCATTTTTCTTTCTCTTCACAGTACTAAATTCTCCCCAACATTTTGCACACCTTAACTGATTTAACTTAGTAGTAAAGTCCTTTTGCAAATTAAGCTTTTGTTGGTCTGCTCGTCTTCAGATCTGCTGAGAAAACAAGGCACAGAGACCTGCAATTCTTCCCCAGTATTGTATTCAGAAACAAGAATGACACTATTTTCAGCCACAGGAAATATTTAGGGCAAAACAAAATGGATTTAAAACAAACAGCAAATTCTAACTACTTATTGATTAAATTGACGAAATTATATTCAAGAACCTAAATTCTGATATTTTAATTCAATTATAAAGATTACTTATATCTGTTTTTAATTTGCAAGTATTGCCGACTGTTCCCCATATTTTCTAGACATGTGAACAGAACAGTTTAAAAATTAGAAATCAGAAACAAGATAACAGAAATAAAGCCCATTACCTATGCAGTTATAAAAGGCTTTATCAAAAATATAAAAGTCAAACAATATAAACAAGGTAGATTACTATTCTGCAAGAGAGCAAGTATGTATAATTACGGAGTGCCTTCATCTCGATCCAGTAAAGGATGAAACAGCTAAGATTTTAGATTCTAACAACAAGTAATCATGATGTAGCAAATTTTCATGTTTTGTCAGCCTTTTAAACAGTTGGAAAAGAAACTTTGACAAGTTATATGAGCTGGTGATCATGCATTTTAATGTCATTCAAAGTATTATAATTATGGGTTGGGGAAAAAAAATATAACCTGCTGTTTCCCCTAGTTTGTATTCCAGAAAACGAGCTAATCTGAATCTCATTCCACCATCTGATCAGTAGATCACACATGAAGCATGAAGGAGGAGCTGGTATGGCAGGATGAGATGGAGCTGCAGCAAGATCAACTTAATTGTAATGCAAGACAGCACTTTCACAGGAACTTGGTGTGCTAGAGCTTTAAAGGTACCTTAACAATAGTTCTATTCATAGCTTTTAAAGCTTTCATTGCAGTGCAGGGAGAACTGATCCTCAAACCCTACCCTTCATCTCAATTACAGCTAGGAAACATTGTTTAAAGCAAAGAATAATATATGATATCGGCTCCTAAGCGCACTCATCCCTCCCCTATTCACCCTTGAAGGTTCTGTAATATTCCAGTGTAACTTGGGCACTTGAAATTCATCTTAGCTGATAATTCTGGGGTGCAAGATCTGGTTCTACTGCTGGATTTAAAGAAAGGCTGACCCTGTATTCCTTGGAAACAGCAGGCTTGAATCAATGTGGGCTCAGCAAAGGACCCCAAGCTGACATTTGTAATATCCATGGTACTTCAGCTGAAAGCACATAAAGTTACAGGACAGTTATACTGCAGCCCTGCAAACCAAGGAATGCTTTTACAGCACAAGGCTCCAGCAAGATGCATATGCTCTATGGTCTGATAATGACATGCAGGCATTTCAGAGGGTTATGTCTGCTGAGATCAGTGTTAGACAGTGTCAGAGAGCCACAGCAGGATTCTGATCCAAAATTATTATCTTACTAATTGTGTCTGTGGTTTTTATTAAAGAGAGGAAAACAGTCTGCTTGCCATGGAGAGGAAGAGTGAAGCAGCTGGGATGCACTACTGGCAATGAAGTTCCAGGCCCCAGCACAAAACTAGACTAAGACAAATAGAGGTAGGGTACAGTGAAGTCCAAGTCATCTTTGTGATTCCTATTACTAAAAATGCAAACACAACTAAAAAGCAGACTGGATATTGGTGCTCCTCTCACACAGAACAGCTCAGTACTTGAATAAACACCTTGAGAGGGGCCATTCATTCAAACCCACCTCTGCCTGCCTTAAAACAGTGATTCCAAAGCACTGCTCCAATCTCTTGCTGCTCAGGAAAGAAACTGGATTGAAAAACTCACTCTCTAATGAGACCCTTTTACTTTGGCTAAGCAAGGAAAAAATCCCAGAAAAAAAAGCAGAAATTGCCTATCCCACCTCAGAGAGACAAAAAGACTTGTGCTTTATAATGGCAGATGCTCCCTACACTCAACATCTTCCAGAAATAGGGGGCAAAAGTCCTGTGAAAGCTTAAATGCAGCAAATATACTTCTGCCAGCAGTATTTGCTCTTCATAAAAAACGGCAATACACAAACTTTGACAGGGTTAGGAAGCAATCAAGTAGGCATCTAATGAATGCCAGTGCTACTTAAGATCAAATATGTACTTGAGCAGATAAGCCCATGCACCACCTTGTGATTTCAGACTAAGTTCTTTCTAAAAGTCAGTCAAAAGGAGTCAGACAAAATTCAAAGCACAAAATTCAGGCACATAACCTATAATATAAAAAAAAAAAAAAAATCAATTATCTTGGCCACTCACTGAAACCAGTTATGGCCAGAAACCTATCATATTGTTTAGTTCCAGACTCAAGTAATTTTTCAATGGACATCTGCCTTCTAAAAGAGCAAAAGAAAATGTTCAACAGCTTCTTTGGCTGTCAAAGAACCAAGACCACAAAAACATGCTGGATGGCATTAAAAGCTTGATGCCAGCTATTGATATTACTACAACCAAGAGTGCAACTAAGTAGAACCAGAGAAGTTTAGGGAAACATCTAGAAAAACGAAACTACTGAATTATTCTTAAGCAGCTTCAAAGGATGCAAGTGAAGCAGCATACAGAGCAGGCAGAACAAAGTAAGATAAGATGGAAAAATGCTATTGAAGTAATGGCTCAGGGGGCTTCTAATGTTGGATGAAGAAGTCCTACATACAATATACTTTTCCCCCAAAAAATAATAAAAAAAACAATGGGGAGAAAAACCTACTCCAGCAGATATATGCTCCAGCCATATGATTGTCAGAATACTCCACCGGCTTCCACTCAAAATTGTATTACACTACCACTGGAAAATGACTGTGACATTCAACTGCTTCATCTCCCTTCATTTAAGTGATTTATTTAAACACAGATATAATCTAATAAAAGTAGGCAAATAATTCTTTACTTATGTTGACGCCTTCAAGCTATGCCAAGTCAGCGAATAAATTTAATAGGTGATTACAAGATAAGGCACTTGCACTTTTGAGGACAGTTGCAATTAAAAGCTCTCAACACTTATTAGAAGTATTTCAAAAATATCTTTTAGAATTATATAAAAGTGTATGCAGCCCAGTTGGGAAAAAATAAAACCAGTGGAAAATTCCTTTCCCAAGTCCAGTAACTTAATATTCTACAGCATCTCAGCTTTGCATTCAAATAAATGCAGTTTCTCAGATGTACAATTTGTTATATATTTACACACCAGTCTGAAACACATCATCAGCATACCATGAATGTATTTCCCCTGCCATATCGTAAATAGGTGATTTAAAATATGCACTCAAAGCACTAGATCAGAGATATTTTACATACCAAATGTGCAATCACTGAGTCACTTCACCTAGTTTCTGCTGCCTAAAGAGAGTCATTTAGGCTCCCTTTATTGTTAATGGGAGAGAAAACAAAAGCAAAAGGAAGAATATACCACCAGAGAACAACTTAATCCATCCTAAAACACACTTCCCGTTCTGGCAAGATGTTTCAGCCTTTGTACATGATTATTACAGAAGAAATGTAATGATGAGCTTTGGTGAGCCAAGTAGCACGAATCAGAAAATATGTTCTTTTAACCTAACTGAAGCTGAATATAGGTGAGATGAATCTTATCCTATGAATCTAGTCAGGGAAAGTAACTCTGGAAACAATAATTTTAATATTAGCTGTGATTAAAAAATTAGTTTAAGTATGACTTCTTTGGAAGCCAAATTTGAGCTTTGATCTTAAGATATTCATGACTTGGAATAAATGAAAATTAAGTTCTTGCCACCAGTTTTCATCTGATACACAAAGTTTAAAGAAAAACACTACAAGGCTTTTTAATTTGTTGGCTTGGATAAGATGTCTCTGAAGAGAAATTACATTAATTATATAAACTACATTCTCATGCAAGTAACAATATGTAGAGTATTAAAAAGCAACAGAGAAATAAGATGAGAAAGCTGTCTTAGTATTACCTTCTATTATAAGCAGATTTCTTTTCTGCAGAAAATAGAGGAAATACTCAAGTACACAGTACCCAATCCTATTTTATATCTAGGTATCTTAATCTTCAGGGTCCTGAACTCTGCTACCACAGCATTTTCATCAAGCTCTAATTTAGGAAACAACTGCAGTCCATAATTTCTGAATTCCAAAAAGAACCCAAATTCTCATCTCACATGCAAATACAACTTTCCTGCAATTGTAATGGAAGTGACACACACTGGTATCATGACAAAA
The DNA here is from genome assembly GCF_017590135.1 of Pyrgilauda ruficollis. Classification (NCBI taxonomy): domain Eukaryota; kingdom Metazoa; phylum Chordata; class Aves; order Passeriformes; family Passeridae; genus Pyrgilauda; species Pyrgilauda ruficollis. Next base: position 10,269,689 of record NW_024524377.1, read on the forward strand.
TTTGACCTCAGCCTGCCTTTGAGAAGAAGTCCGTAGCTCCAGTGGGGTTTTACAAAAATGCTGTGTCACCCCAATAAAACATTCCCCCTCCACCTTTCTTGCATCAGTACTTTTCTGCTCATGCTGCATGATGTCTGCTCACATTGACAGACCTGCGCACTTCATGATTTTTGAAGATCTGCTTTTAAGATACGCCTGTTGATAATCCTTTTAAGATACTCCTGTTTTCAGCACTAGTACCAGTCACCAGCCATTGGCCTGACTCGACAGAACAGGTGTTTCTCTTGTTTAGCCATATTGCCTCGAAACCTGGAACAGCCTTACAGTACTCAAGATGCATTTCTGCCTAGAGTCATATTTTATATCTAGTCTGTAACCCTGCATTTCAGGTCCTCAAATCACAGAATCATAGAACATTAAGGGTTGGAAGAGACCTTAAAGATCATCTAATCCTAAACCACCTGCCATGGGCAGGGACACCTCCCACCAGACCAGGTCGTTCAGCCTGGCCTTGAACACTGCCAGGGCTGGGGCATCCACAACCTGTTCCAGTGTCTCACCATGCTCACAGTAAATCCTTTCAGATGTAAGAATTGCAAAAAAACCTCCTAAATAAGCTGACAAGTTAATCATGTAGTCATATTTTTAATAAATTCCTCCATCTTTCCCCAGTGCTATGTCTGTGATGGAAGCTCATCTCTCAGGGGCACAGAACAATCAATTTCTTGCTGAATTAAATGCTCTGTGGTCCTGTGGTGCTTCATGGGGTAGCAAACACACACCTCAAGCAGTGAAAAACTCAGCTCCAACCTTTTCAACAAGAAATTCAGAAGTAGGCATAAAAATATACCATATGCAATTTAAAACTACAAAGAAATTCTTGTCTTCCCTGTTTAAATATAAATAATAAAGTCATCATGTATTACCAAATCTGAATAATACAAATCAACATGTTTATCAAACATTAATTTACAAGCATATATACAACTGAAGCAGCACTAAGCACTACCTTTACTTTGAGTCTGTTTTTTCATTAAATTTAAATATAATATTGATTCACTTTCAACCTTTTCCACATTTATCTTACATAAACAAGTTACATTTCCTGCATACAAATGTAAAACTAGAACTATCTAAAATAGAAGGCAAATCAAATGAAAAAGAAAACTTATAAAGCATTGTAATGGTCTATTTGAAACATGAAAGAGCCAGAATGCTGGTGAAATTGGACTTTTAATTGCAGAAAAAACAAATAATCAACATAGTCTCAATCAGTATAATGCAGACAGGCAGCAGAAGAAATGTCACTGCTTTCAGATCAAATTTAAGACAGTACTCACCAGTTCTTTCCTAAGTTGAATAAAAAACTGCTTGCACTTAAAAGAAATTTTTACAATCTTCAACCTAAATGAAAAACATAACCACAATGTTAAAACATTTCATATACTGAATCATGGTTAAAGGCTTAAATACAACTACTGAAAATATACTTTCTAGAGAAAACAGATTTCCTTTCCATGGACAAAAAATAAGATATCAAAGATTATATAAAATAGTTTGTATAATTTGAAATATATGAGCTGTGTATTTACATTATCCATCAAATTCATTTGTTTACATCCCAAACCCAAGGCAGTTGCTAATTTTGGTATCTTTTCCCCATTCCAAAGCCCAAAGAGCTTTTCTATCCTCAGGTCATTCCAGGCAGATGTTCTCTTTTCTCAGGCTGCTTTCATTATCCCTAAGAATATGAAAAAAATCCTTTGAACTTCACCTGATCCCTGAAAAACATTCTTTCTCTATGTTCCTACATGTCTTTAAATATAACCAGAACTTGTTTTAGTAAAACAGCTAAGATAAGATTAATCACAGAGATAGGACTCACAACCTTAAAAGAAAGATCACACTATTAGGAAGAAAACAACATTTACAACATCACATGACAGGGAAAAATATGCCTACAGATATGTTCACCTTTCGGGTTATCTATAAACATATGAAATACTGACACTAATTCCAGACTGTTTTAGATGATCATTCTAATAGTAGTTATACAAAATGGGAAAAGACAGGCTGTATTTACATCACAATCGAATGACACACTTCTTCAATGAAATGTGATATTAGGATAGTCCATATATTTTATTAAATATACAGGAGTATCACTTTGGTCAAGAACAAAAGTGAGGTTCAAATTGTAAAAGGAAAAACACAGTAACTTTTGTTACTTGAAAAACGAACAACTGATAAAATCCCGCAAACTGATTGGAATTACTGTTTGCATATTTATCACTTGCTGAATAAAAAACTCTTTAGACCAGGAAGGATGAGAAGCAAAACATTAACAGACACCTAAGTTGGATATCTATATATAGACGTTATCTTCTTAAGTAAATCAAATAAAGACATTTTTCTCCAGGGGATCATTCAGAGCACGAACCTAAGTGGGATGTCCTAATTTGTTGGGAGAGTCTGTATCTGCAGTAACATAAAGACACTCCGTGAACATTACGGTTTAAGTTATCGTTATTTACATCTCTTCCCGTTTCTTTTTTCTTTCCCAGCCTTGCCATTAGTTTAACAGTTAATAAATGTTTTATTTCTTAGTTGGGTTTTTGTTAAAAATTCTTAACATATTCTTGCTATCAGAGTTAGTTTCTCAAGGATTTGAAACTTAAAGGTGAGTTATATCTTATCTACTGAAATCAAATTATTTCCCTGGCAATGCATCTATCTTCTTAGAACCTCCTGTGACAAAAACCTGCTTAAGGATAATGTAGGATGGCTCTTATACTTGCTGGATAGGCCATACACTAGTGATTATTAACAGTTCGACTATGGGAAAAACAGAAAAAAAAAATTAGACTATTTAGGCTGCAGCTAATCAACAAGTATGTTATTACTAATTTTTCTAACACTCTGGTGCACAGTGCAATTAAAAGAACATTTTATTATATACCTTTTCTAAAAATGGAGCTCCATACACTTTGAAACATATCAGATTTACTTAGGAATTATTCCATTTATAAAAACATTTACTATCTCTCACTCTTTGGGGTTTCCTCTTCTGCTAAAGAAATTACTACCCCTGGTGATTTACAAACTCAAAGAGAATAAGAATAATACATACAGGGTTTTAATGTCATCCCATAATTTAGGCTTACAGAGAGAGGTCAGCTGACTTTTAAGCCTGAAACCATTTGGAACAGACTCAAAGCTGTAACATTACCCATTAAGGTCTAACTCAACTCAAAAGAGCCACCATTCATGTACAAAGAAATGACTCAGCAAAGCTGATTCCCATCTATTAAAAAAAATACAGCAGATAAGAGAGTTCCTATGCACTGCTAATAGCCTGCTAGGCACTGAATGAGCATATCCACGCTCAGCCCAAGGAAAAGGCATCCTGTCTATGCTTCCTTTCTTTCACTGTTGGCAATGCTGTATACACAAGGAAAAGCACAAGAACAGGCAGGCACCAATATTATTTTTCTGGTATGATTTTCCCATCTAGAGTCACTTCAGACATCTTAAATAATAAAATATATCTTTTAAAATGAATAGATATTTGAAATCCTAGTCTAAAATGCAGATTGTACTCAAACACATGGAAGAAATCTCAAGATACTAAGTCCGGACTCTCAGAAGGGCTTTGCCACCCCAACCCTTGGGAGGGTGATAAGGCAGGACATGAGCAATCCAGCAAATTTCTTGAGCAAGACCTCTTTGACACAGGTTCTGGACCAGTCACCCAGGGAAGATTCTCCTGATAGCTCAGCTCACAAACAAGAAAGGACTGTCCAGATTTACTAGCCGAATACAAACTTGGCTCCAGCAGCTGGGAGATGGCAAAGCTAAAGATCTGAAAGGAAGCGGAGGGATGCAGCAGACTAAACCACGGTTCAGGAGAGGGAACTCCAGTTTGTTCAGAGCTCTGGTGGGCAAAATCCCACAGGAGTTGCCTTTGGGTCACAGGAACAGAGGACAGGTAAGTCAGTCTTCAAGGACAATCTTCTCAATCCAGAACAATCCTGATGTGCTAGAAAACATGCAAGCATGAGAAGAGGCCAGCCAAGATGCACTCAGAACTGCTGACTGGACTCAAACACAAAAAGAAGTGTATAAGATATGTAAGCAGGATCAGATGACCAAGGAGGAACACAGTGCCACCTAATCATTCAGGGATAGAACTAGGGAGATGCACAGCTCAACTGCAGGTGCAACTGGCACTGAACGCAAAAGGCAGCAAAGCTTTCCAGAGATACATCAACCACAAACAACAGGCTAAGGAAAGCACGTTTCCAACTGCTGAACAGGTGGTCTAGTAACAAAGGAAAGGTTGACCTACTCCATGATCTTCTCCTTTGGTCTTCAATCTCCTTGGACTCCCAGGTCTCTGTGCCTGGCAGCAAAGTTTAGGGAAAGGAAGAATTATATACAATACAGGAAGATCAAGTTAGGACACATGGATAAAAGGCAGTGTCCTTTGTTTTCCTCTATTTCTCACTTGTCTTCCTCCTGTTTAATTTCTCCCCATGATTAAAACATTAATAAAAAGAAATTTAGATACAATATCAAATTAAGAGTGAGAGGGCAAAGACATTTTACTTGAGTCTTCTCTAAGCAATACAGTTAAATCTTTATTTCCTCCCACATACATGCATTTCTATCCTCTCACTTGTCTGAAAACTCAGGAGTACTGAAAAACAGGTATCCAAATATCTACTATACTTATAAAGCTACTAGGAAGACACTACACAACTTCAGCTGCATAAGAACAAGAATAAGTGGAAGCAAAAAGAAGTATGGATAGAAAGAAAGGGTAATACGTCTATTATTGAGCTATATTGTGGAAATTGGTATTTCAGATTATTACTTGCAGCAAAAGAAAGTCTCTAACAAGGTGAAATAGGGAAGGGTGGTTCCTTTTTTTTTTTTTGTAAAGACCAATTATGTTGGAACTATAGTCTTCATATCCCTGGTGTCAGCTGATATGGTTGAATACAAAGAACTCTTTAGGTAATTACACACACACAAGAAAACACACTAAGAATTTAGATCAGCATCCCTGGCATACAAACAATATAAAGCAGAACCCAGAGAAACCTCCAACTTCCATTAGTGACGTGTGGCTTAATTATGACTTAGTTTGTACGTACTCAGTAATTTACCAGTGTGATTTACAGGACCTATTTCTACTATTGCTGTTTTCCCAAAAATAACAGCAGTAAAATCAGACTGAAATAAAACCTTCCTGGTTATTACAGCATTCCATTTATAAAGCAGCCTTAGCCCAGAAATGGCTCCAACATCTCAAAACTCTCACCACATGAAGGATATCTTTCCTGGAATGTGTCACTATTATAAGGGCAGGTCTGACTAACTGGTACAGCAGTTTCAGGTTTATCATTGAAAGCTCCAGTTTTAGTTTACCCAATAACCATGAAGACCGGAAATTTAAATGCTTTGTAATTGGCTCAGTCTTACTTTTCTTCAAAGGCATACAGGTAAAATGTTCAGCACATTCAGTTGTACTGGCTGCAGATAACACTTCGATATAGCTTCATTTTTTCTTTCTCTACAAAAATCAACTAACATTCGACCAATAACACTGTTTCTCAGCTTGGTAAACCACAAGATATGTAACTTCCTACAATGAACCTTGAGACTAAGCTTAGCACAGAAAAGTAGAATATGTCAGAAATTCACGGGGTTGCAGAAAATAACAAGCACACATCAGCAGCAAACAAAAATGCAAAATCAGTAGCAAATGAAAAGTTCTGATCACTTCTCCTGAACGAACAGCTTTTGTGCCTGGTGAACTAATGTCTGCTATGATAATCTTATATGACTGGCTTCATCCACTCAGAATGCAGCCATAGCAACTCAGCAACACAAGCAATAAGGCTGTCAAAGTGGACTCCAAACCAGCAAAAGAAACCAAGGGAAGGTTACTTCTGCAGGAACTAAGAAAGGCATTTCCAGAAAGGTGACATAATTTCTATAGAGCACCACAGAGGTTATAGAGCACTTCTGAAGAATTTAGAGATTTAAAGATTTTCTGCACTAAATGCACTTTTTTTGATCATATAATGAAAATGGTTATTTACAGATGAAGAGATGACAATATCCTGAATGCTCCACCTCAGTTATTCACAAGTACCATAACTACATTAAATTTCAAGCACACACTACAATTAATTTATAGGTCACAAAACAGGTCAGAGCAGTCAATCTCCAGGTTGATATTTTTCAATTCACCTGTCTCTTTAAAGACTGTAAGCTAGACCACCACACTGGCCCTGGCTATATAGTTAATTAAACGTAAAGTATGCTTACAACATCCTGAAGAAAAAGAGTACTGAAATTCATTACAGTTTCATTAGAGTTTCAAAGTTGTTTAACAGCACAGCATGCACACCAGGACATACTCCCCCTGCAGAATTCCCCATGGCACATGAGATAAATAATTTCCACATGATACAAAACAACATAAGTTTCGGACTTTTTAAGAGTGGTAAAAATATTTTGAAACAGCAAATAAAAACATTAAACAGCTGTTCTTACCACTGAAAGGTGTTAATTCGTATGCGGTTCTTAAAAATTAGTATTCCACCTGACATCACTCCAATCATTATTTCATTGTTACTCTGATCCTTTAAAAAAAAGAGAAAATTACTTGAATAACAGTATAAATATCTTTTGAAACCTCATATATATTCATTCTCATCCCTCTCCAAATAAACAAAATAATGTGGAAATAATTGTGTTGTAATAAGACAAATAAAAAATTAAATTATTCCCTCCTATTTAGGACAAACCTGAATGTTTGCTCAGAGTTCCTTATAAGCAACCACAAAATTTTAATTTCTCAAGCTAGATCTTCTGTCTTACACCAGCTTTGATGAAATAAATACGAGTATTCTGGTTTATTGTGAATAGCAGCACTAATAGACTGGCCTGGCATTTGCTACACTAAAAGCAACTTTAATTCCTACCTGAAAGGAAATTGCAATCTCAGAACACAGAGAGGAGAGATTCTAAAACAAACAATATTGTAAGCATATTTGAGCAGCACCTTTTTCTTGAAATATCTTTGCACATTAATCAAGCACCTGCTACAGAACTCTGAAGATGGGATTCAAGGCAACAAAGCTCAACCTGATTAAAACAGAGCTAACTAAGCACAAATATAAGCAAAGAAATAGCCTCTCTATAGTGAAATAGTGGATATTCAATCAGCAAATCCCAGTTAGGCACCTAACAGGATAATATTTTTTTCTTTTATTTTCTCTTGTAAGCAAAAGCCAGGAAGGCTCACAAAAAGAGAAGTGTATTTTTCCATAAATCTCAGAGGAATACATTTTTACATTACACTAGTTCGTCCAAACTTACCCTTGCATAGTGCAATTCAACTCCATAAAGTTCTAAGGTACGTGCTGTATTGAGATAATTGAACTCTGCTTCTGCAGGAGACAACCCTCTGAAAGAAAGCAGCTAAATCAGAAATGTTCTAACATGACCTCCCACATCAGGCTCCCCAAGTGAGTGCAGACAGAAAATCTGCATTCATTTTACTACTTCTATCCCCACCCTGAAATCTGAATTTCCTTTCTTATGATAAACAGACTGTAACCCAAAAATTTTAACAGAAAAGTACTTATGCTTCCAAAAGAACAGAAGTCTTGACAAGAGCCCACAACACATTTTATATTAATGTACTTTATCATTTAAATGTTTGTGGAGCCCTAGAATCTGGAAATTAGTTTTACAGTCCTGTATTTGGCATTGGTAATTTAAATTACCCTCAAATCACTCAAATGTCTTTAATGTAGCTAAGAGAATTTTCTAAGCCTTTGTCTGAAGTTCAAGGTAACATTCTGCAGTTTTGAAAGCAAAAATGACCTGATCAAGCAAATGTTTTATAAATATTGCTTACATTTTGTTAAATTTAACTAACCAAAGGCACTTAAGTTCTAAAATAGGAAGGAGCCATCACTGGAAAGTACCACAATGTTACATACTGAAAAAAAAAATATTTTCCATTGCTTCATTGCCTTTTCCTCTTTCTGAAAGGTCAGAGACTCACACGCAGGAAAGAGCAGATATTGAAGAAAAGGACTTTGTTACATCTAAAGTAACTCTTTTACTGGTGAGAGCATCATGAAAGCAAAGCCCTTATGCTCAGAACATTCCCAAAGACGGAAAAAAAAATCTTGAATAAAATATATCCAGCTAAGCTAATATCCAACATAATATGCACAAATACTGTTTTCAGAGAACCTTTAACTTAACATGTTCATTATTTCACTAATTTAGATACTCATATTTTGTACAGACCATCAATGGTATTTATTATACATGTATTTAATCTAGAAAAAGAAAAATCACATTATCTTAAAAGAAACAACCAAAACCAACCAACTAACCAAAAAACCCAACAACCCACCCACCCCAAAACCTTTAAGAAAAAATACTATTTTGTTTAATATAATAGCACAGCATCAGCAGTCAGGATTTGACAAAGTCATTATCTTCTGATGTAAATCCTTACATGTGCTGCTGATGTAATTTTGCTATTTCTTTTTCAAAGTCTTGAGGCTGGCTAGGGATGAAAGAATATTCTGAGAGGTAGCCTGGCAAGTTTTCTGAATGGTTGTAGTCTCCCAGCTCGGCTAAAATATTAAAAAGAGAGGTTATTGTTTATCACTGATGTACTTGGCATTGTGCAATGCCCCCAAATTCACACGAGTTTGCTCCCACATAATTTATGATCCACAGCAAAGAAAATTAGAGATGACATTTGGACTCCCATTTTCCCTTTTGAATAAACAGTCACATTCTCAGTGAATATTATAGAGATTATTTAGAGAGGGCTTTGATTATGCACTTATGAAGGGAGTTCATAAAGTGTTTAATTTTTAACAGACAAATTAATCCATAAATGCTGTCATTACAGCTAGCACTAAGTAGGATATATATAGGATAGGTATTACATTTTCTCTTATTATTTTACTTTTGCTTGTTTTTATGGGATTACACAATTTTATTCATTTGACACTACAACTGCTATTTTATCATGAAGATCTGCAAAATCCAGCCACTCACTCTGCATCAAGATACATTCAGAAGCATTAGAAAAATATTTTTTGCACATTCACTTGTATGTATGAAACAAAGTACACATACATACACCTACATTGAAACTACTCTACTTGAAACTACTAAAAAGTGTGTTTACATAATTTGTAACACTTTCTTAAAATTATAAGAAATAGATTACAACCACATTTGTCAGAAAACAACACATAAATAATGTGTGCTAAAATTCTTTTTTTGAGGATTTCTAACTACAGTAGAAAAAAAAAAATCAGGTTTAAACATCTGCAATCCATGTAGCAGTTTGACAGTGATAGATAAGAAACATAAAATGAAAAGAGGAGAGATAACAGTAATATATCATGATCTGGGGTCCTGGGCAGGCCTAGCAGCACTGACAGGGCAGATGAAGGCACTTACTGAGCAGGAGGATGAGGAGAGGAAAGGAAGGGAAGGTAGGAAAGACCTCTGGGTCACTTGCATCACCACAAACAGATCCTACTGTAAATAATTTAAAAACTAGAAAATTGGACCAGGTTTTATAACAGAATGCACTCCTTGCTGAAATCCAAGAGTACAGGACTGAGATCTGCTATTTACAGGTATTTATAAACAATCCAGGACGTTTATTACTAAGCAGGTACAGGAATCATTAGATAGAGCTGTTCATGCTGACAAACTTAGTAGCAGCGGGATGTGATGGATAAATGTAAATACAATGCACTGTGTATACCCACCATTTCTACAATATTTAAAAAAACCCCATATTGTGTTCTTACAACCTTAGAACGCTACCAAGTTTTCACAATTCCTGTTACCAAATACTTTATCTCTTCAAAGACAAATCCCTATGGCATGACAGCATTTGCAGTACATTTTTCAGGCTGCTGAAGTGTGGGAGTTTTGTTTAAGAGAAATTGTTCTATTGACTGACCTACAAAAAGGTGACCACTGAGCAAAACCATGCATAAAACATGACATTACCATTATTATATATTTTTAATGAAACCATTAACATGGACACAGTTTCTCTGATATGTACAAAGTACACAAAGTACTAATGTGGATGTAAGTATCTTCAACAGTGTAAAACCACAGGAATGTGAATGAATATATTGGGATTGCTTAATTTCAGCTTATGAAGAAAAACTGAATGAGGAAGAAAACTAAATGTCAGTTTTCAAGACTCATCTACTCACTGGATGGCTTACAATTGCCAAGATGGGTATTGAACTTTTTTGCCAGATAAGACCAGAACTCCCGTTTCCACATTTATTTGGAGGTTCACTGTATAGTATGTTAAAAATATTCTAGTGTCTTAAGAAATACTTTTTAGTATCATTCTCAAGGCAAAAGGCATGATGCCATGCCTCAGAATACACAGGAATAAAAGAGTATTGATTTGGGGTTTTCTAACAGTGTGGCTTTAAGTACTTTTGCCATATCCAATTCAGCAAAACATGCTGGGGGAGGACAACCAATCAATGTCCTTAATCATGAGAGAATTAGCACAATGCCCACAAACACCACCGTATAATGCTATACAAAGTACATTCTTTTGAAACTAATCAATAAGACTTTTTATATATTTCAGTACTACAAGTACACAAGCACTAATTATACTTACATTGAACAGCATAGGAAGCCAGAAGAGCAGCAGTATTATAAGGACAGGGCAATCTGTTTTGTTTTTAAAATGATAAAAAAATAAAATTACATATATCATATGACATTTGGCTGTTTTGAAAACCCTAGTCTTTTATAGTCTACAGACAAATTTGACAGGTAATTATTATAAACATTTCCACTTGCATAGACAGTGATTAATTCTTAATAAGTTTTTATTTTTGCAGGCAAAATATCTCGTTATGAACTTTTCCTTGACTAGATTTGCATTTAATGCTTAACACAAGAAAAATGTCTTACCTTCCAGTAAGAATGTCCTGCTTAATTTGCAAAAAGTACTGGTACCTTATTTAGAAAAGCAAACAAAAAAACACTACAATTAAAAATATTATTCCATCATTTTTCATCAATTTAATGTAATTTGCTTTCAATTAGTGTCAAACTAACACTGGACATTTTGCATGTTATTTCCTAAACTCTGTAGGAAAGAAATGAAACTTTGCTTAGTAATCTAATAATCCGGCTTGGTAAATTAAAATGACTTACAGGCTATGAAGTTATGCTTTATATTTTTCTAAAAGGCTACAAATTTCACATTCTTCCTGCTTTATACAGCAATCACAAGTCGAAGTTTGCATCTGTGCATGGAGGTACCCTTATAAGAATGATCTGTACTCCAAGTAGACAGAACAATTTATCCTGAGTATTCGATACTGCTGTGTTTTCATTTATATTAATTATTCTCAGTATTTTGGAGTTATATTGTTATTACAAAAGTTGAGCACTCTATTATGTCAAACACCTCTCAATCAACTTCCCTTGAGCTTCTAAAGTTTTCTTTATATTATAATGTGAAAAAAGCTTCTTTTAGAAATTCATCTAGTTTTTTCGTGCCCACTCTTTTCAAGTCAGGAAGGAGATTGATATAACAGAAAGAACAGCCAAACATTTTAAAACACAAACTACTTCCCACCAAACAGGAGCACCAGAAACACCATGACTTAAAAACTCCAACAAGCTGGAAAGTACAACAAATTTCCCCCTAAATTACTTCCTTTGTTTCTCCAACAAACCCCAAATATTTTGTTAATGTCTCAGAATGAATCTTTTGTTCATTCAGTTTAGTTCCTTCATATTTCACTCAGAGGTTTTAGAAAATTTGACAGAAGTATAACGTTTACATCAAGTGGCAAATCACACCTGCTACAAAGCTTCACTGAACTAGAGACTGCAGTGGGGTACCAAACAAGATTTATCAAGGTGGCAGGATGTTAGCAAAAGCTTAAACTTTCAGAATAAAAATCCTTGTAAAATAACATAAAAGCTGCTGTAGAATTTGTCTCCACTGCCTTTTAAATTTTTTAATAAAAGTGTCACTGAGTGGCAAATTTAAACATCACTCCTGATTTCTTATAAATTTAAACCCAACATTATTACTATTATAATAATCACCTGTTTTCCTTTGTATAGTTCTGATTCAAAAGCTGGGCTATACCCATTCATTACAAACACCAATATTACATATGAAAAGCACTAAATGTTAAATATTCATTTCCCAACAACAACTTCAACTAAGAAATTAAAGCTAAAATATATCACTTCATTACACACAACATGACTTCTCCTAACTGTGTAGTCTTCAGAAAGTGGATTATCTACCACTTAAAGTCTTACACAAACATTTACAAATATTCACAAAGAAATCCAATTATTTACAAGCTATATAACAATAAAAAGGTAAAACATTCCATGTTTGTAAGAATATGAGGGAAAACATTTGTGAACTGACATGCAAAGATTAGTCCATGTGCTCAACCCCTACAAACTTTAAGTGACCAAAAGGGCAAGAATCTTACTTTAAAAGACATTGACATCAAGGAATTAAAACTTAGACGTTCTCCAAGCTTTAGAGATCTCAAATACTTCAAATACTTAAAATGCATATTGAAACAAACAAAAAAAAATAGATAAAGCAAATTACTGATTAATAAATGCAATAAATTACAACTTAAATTTATATATTAAATGGATATGCTTCACATGCTTTTCTTGAGCATCTCTTCACAAATATACAGCTGCACTTCCATTTTATTTGGATGTTTTTTGGTATAAAGCTTTATTAGAAATATTTCATGGTACTTAAAGGACATCTTGATTAAGGGACAACAAGCAGAGTTCATCTTCTGTCCACTGTTTTCACTGAACAGTGAGGTTAGTGGCTTGTTAGCCAACCACCAGTTTGACCACTGAAGCCTCACATATTATTGAGCAAAATGGGAAATCAATAGAAGCTTTAGCAAAGCAGATCTGCAAAAGCCTGAACAACAGACTCCACTAAAACAACAAAGGCAGCACTGCATGACCATGTTTTCATCTTGTTTATATAGCTACAGCTAGAAAAGGGCAGGACAGAATTATTGCTAATGGAGTCAACATTAATAAGCAATTTTTCCTGCCACGAGGAGCACTAATGAAGCTTCATTCCCTCCCCAGACAAGTTTCTGAAGCGAAGCTCTCCAGTGCACACTGAGCTCACACTGACCTCTCCTGACCTGGGGCATTCAAACCTGCCTCGCTCACGTGAACGCACAGAGGGCTAAGAAGACACTGAATCTTTCCCTGACAGCTCTTCATACTGCTTCGTGTTTTGAGCCATTCCTCTGTTCTCATGGAATTTGTAAAAACTGAGCATTTTGGAACAGTCTCAGCTCCAGCCGGAATTGTCAGAAGTTTGCACTTTCTTTTCTTTCCCTTTTTTGAGTGGGAATACTGATTATGTGAAAGGACCCATATTTGTGACATGGCATCCTAAATTCACTCCAAAAAAGCCCATGGATAATATCTCTCTCTCTTCATAATAATTCAAAATACAAATGAGTTTTCTCAAGGGCAATTAGGCCTATTAGCAAAAAAGGCAGAGCTGACCTAGATAGAGAAACCATACATTATTTCCCATTTAAAAGAAAGCTGTGTTTATAGCTTTGTGTTTAGAGAATAGCACTTCTCCAGTTTTCTCCTTCTTTATGGTTTACTTCACACTGATCAACACTTATCCTTTTTCTCATCTCCTCAGGAATATTACATATTTTGCTTTAATTCAAAAAACATGTTTTTCATTATTCACTATTTTGATAGAGTAAATTGCCAAATTTTCCTAGAGTATATATTTCAGTAAAACAAAGTCTCATGCAGAATCTCTGGGAGTCATTTTAGTGAATTCTGCTTACATATGTGCAGAACTTTGTCCAAAATATGACAAATTAAAGGCAATGATAAACAAACGTGGACTCAAATTGTCACAGTTTTGGTACTCAGGTTTCAAAAGCTATCCTCAATAATTTTTTTGAATGGGGCTGACCTGTTTTCAGAATGGCCTACATCCAAAAATTCCTATCTGTCAATTCATGCCATTTATGTAGAGGGCCAGAAGTAATTAAAAATATGGAAAATTTGAGGCATTTCTTCAGGGACTAATTGCAATTCACAAGCCTCTAATTTTGATTCACACTGAGCATTTTCTTCAACAGATTTCAACACACTGCTATCAAAATAAACTTACATGATTCAAACTACAACTACAACCACAGAGATTAATTTTATTAGTACCAAGTAAAAAACTGGGGAGGAAAACATGCAGAATGCTCAGCAATTTTTCGTCACAACAGAGAACATTTGGAAGGATAGAATTAAATTTGTACTTATTGTTAAACACTGGGATTAAGATTTTCCTCTTTTCTCTATTTTCCCTTTTCTGTTTCTACTTGGTAGCATTTGCTTCATGTAGTTACTTCACTTTGTATATAAATTTCTAAGTTTTTTCACAGAGTCTTTTTGTTGCATTGATTTGGTACAACGACATAGGTAATTATTAGACAAAACTCAGAAGCTCGTACATACAACAAGAATGAGTTAAAAGAAAGTTTCCAAGTTACACCTTAAATAAATTAATTACTGTTCTAGGGAAGTATTTTATTGGCAAAGCAACCAGACCTACCTTGTATATTCTTCTTGGAGTTTGTTTGGGTCACTTACAAAAAACTTAACTCTGAAGTTCAGACTGTGAGGAGATCCTCCTATGGTCAAGAAAAGTTATTTCTAATTAATCAGGGCACCCTGGAAAAATAGCATAATAACAATAGATGAATTGATGAAATACATACATTACTCACTTTTTAATTGTTTCCTGATAGGTTTGTTTGGATCCAACCACCTCTGGAAAGAGACAAATTGTAACACAAACTTCAGAGAAACAAAGTAAAAATCTCAGCCTTCACCATCAAGAAACTGGTGCTTTTTTATTACTTCTTACTTGTCTTTTACCAAAATGCTTCACTGGCATACACAGGCTTATTACTGATTCTGGAGACATCATCACTATCATCAACAACTGCTACTGCTCTTCTTTCCCCAAGATTAACCTATATGGTCCAGATACCTGTTTTACAGCAGTAATTCCACTTTGAGTTGCTTTCATGATTGTCACAGGAGCCTGAGAACCCAACTATGCTGTGCTTAACAGCTGTCAGCTACTTTTTAAGAAGAGCCACCTAAACTAGTGAAGAGTGGTAAGCAGGCTCATTTACAACTCCAAAGTGAATTTAACTACTTCCAGTACTTCTGACCCTGGATTTTGCAGGTCTGCCACATCCAGGGAGTGATCCCACTGGCTCAAATTGTCAGCTTGAGTGTCAGCACCTCTACATCACTAACTGGATCTTGGAAGCCAGAGACCCAGCACTCAGCCTCCTGGATTAAGGACTAGAGAATAATTTTACTGAACAGTTCCAAATATTGATTGTTTCTACAGGAGAACACTGCTGTGAACATGCAGAGATTTATAAAAATCAATGTGGCAAATTTCAGCTAAAAGTACGGCTGCCTGCAAAGTTGTGCAAGTTGTTTAAACCACTGCCCATCAGCAACCCAGCAGTCTCTGTACACACCAACTCAGTCCAGGTAACTCCTAAGTCTATCTTTGGTACAAATACTGTCCAATTCCTTGTGCTGCCTCGTAAGGCAAGTCCACAAGCCTCAGGAAATCGTTATATGGGCACAGTTCCTAATGACACACAGCTAACCCAGTAAAGGGTGCAACTCCCTCACACTCATCACAGGGCTTTTTATTTTTTTCAGGTGAGGGAGGAGGAAGCAAACACACAGGTACCTGAGCTACCTAACACACACTACGGATCTGAAGTTAGTCCTGTGTCATTTTATTAATGAGGAATAACAAATGATGATGACTAGATCCACATGCTGTATCCCTTGTAGTAGTTAACTCAAGAGGAAGTAAAGAGACAGTTTGATGCAGCCTCAAAAGTGCGAATATTTGGAAAAAAAAAGGCCTCATGCAGGATTAATTAACTTTTAAGACTAAATGTAAAAGCTTAAAGAACACTGTAGCCAGGGATATATATGAACTTTATATAAGAATGCTTCAAAACACGTTGACTTTTTTTCTTTGATATTAATATTATAAAAAACCACAAAGGCTCTGCAATTCATGACATCCATGTTTAAACACAATGCTAGAGGTTTCACACTCAATTAGCAGAATCGCCTTTTCCTCATCATCTTTATCTGCTGCTGCATTAACTATATTTTAGCAATATTCTGCTGTGTTATTTCACAAATAACTAGAATATTTATCAACCCAATATGGTTTCCCTGTCCAAATGAACCAAGTGTAAAAGTAAATGTGTATCTAAACCTGAAATTATTCAAACCCATACATTCTTCAAGCTTGCATGACTAATATTGGTAATATTTCTTTTTAGCTCTGACACATTGTTTTCATGGCAACTAGATAGTGCTGAAGAGACAAAATATTTAGAAACTAGAAGAATAAAAAAAATCTATTTAAAGTATGTGCTTGTACCAAATACCTGTTAATTCACTGCTTCAGACTAACCCTTAATCAGATCCTTGTATTACAGTGTTGTGCTCATCTTCCAGACAGATAAACTAAAAGAAAGAGAGCTTAGAGATCTACCCTTTGGAAAGCAAGATAAATTTCTGAATGTCAAGTGAAGTATTGAGCAAAATTCAATTAAATACTTCTTTTAAAAAGCTGAAAAATAATTCAGCCTTTGCTTCTGCTTGCCTATGTTTTTTAAGCCTGAAACAAAGTTTAGAACAGAAGTATTATAGAGGCAATCCACCAATGTCTTAACAGAACTGTCAACAAGTGAATGTAGCTGACTTTTGATGCACAAGTTGAGAAGTAAGTTTTGACCCCATCATTGTCCTGCACATATAATAAGAATTAGGTAAAGAACTGTCTTATAAGGAATAATGCTTAGCTAAACTGCACTTTGCAAAACAAGTATTGACCATTTGATACTTAAAAAAGAAAATATCCAAGAAGGGCTCTTTAGGCAATCAAGATCCCAGTAGTACCACTGCAACTAGTGCAGTGACTGTTACACTTGCATCTCTTGGTTTCTACTCATGATTTACAAAGTTTTAGTTGAGTAGAATTCCCTTTGAATTAAGGCCATGAAGTATTGTAAATACTCATTTCCAAGGGAGTCCCCCGTTTGCTAAGGTGATGAGATGACAGCCCTTGTCAGATACTGGACTATACCAAACACTACTGGAAAATCACCAGGTATCTGGGCTAGAAACAGAAACTACATACATGACAATCTAAAATCCTCTCATTATTCTCTAAGTCCTGATGACAAATACAAACACAAAACAAATCTAAAACAGACTGACTATTCTGGACAATGATAATACAATCTATTAAACAGATACAAATAAAACAAGCAATATCCTTTTAAGATATTACTTCATAAGCACAGAACTCAATATTTTACTCCAAACCTGGGACTATTGACAGGCCGTTTTATCATAACGACAAGATGAGAGAGACCCTCACAAATGACACAGTTGGAGAAGATGGCACAATTTTGCAATGGCTTCTGTTTACCTCTCTTTAAATAACACAAAGCACAGTGATGAACATGATTATGAGTTTTAAAGACTGTACTTAAAAAACAGAGTTTTATAAGGGATAACTTACAGGGTTATCAGTAGATTCATCAGCCAACTGTAAACCAAAGTAATCTCTCTCTGTCAAATCGAGATGCTTGAAGACTACATCCAACAGAACTTGGCCCTGATCGTGTTTCTGCAGAGAAAAATATAGACTTTTTCTTTAATCAATATATATAACTGGACACACAGATTTCAGGCAGGTAGAGCACATATAAATTCTTTCAGATGTGCTCTAGCAGCACTTTTTTACAGATCACAAAGTGTATCCCAGCAGCACTATTTTTAAATGAGCTTCATCTCTTTTTGAAACATATGTAAGGAAATCATTTTTCTTCTCTGTCATTTTCTGACAGTAAGAACTTCTCACTTCTCAGCTAGCTGCATGATTATTTCTGAAAGCCTTTCATTAGCCAAATTTGATATTAAAAAGGAGAACAGAAAAGGAAAAAAAGTTCAGGAATTAATAAAGAATTCAGTGCAAACAAGAATCTTGTTTGGGTCATTGAATTCAAATGTACAGGTCCACACAAAATATCCTTTGTGATCTGAAAATCTATTCTTAAATGAACCAGGATATTGAAAATGTTTCCAAAGTTTAATGGCAGAGACAGCTGAAACAGCCAAATATCTAACCAAGAAGTATCATTTACATACGTTCTAGGATAGTGCTTCACTCTAAATGAATTAATTCAAAGTAACTGAGTAGCAGTAACACTTCAGAGTCAAGTGAACAAACTTGATTTCTACTACAGGGACAAATGTTACCCACAAAATGATATAAAAAGAATCTGTAGTTGTTAGTGCCTAGCAATTTTTTGCCTAACCTGGAAATACTGCCAACATAGTAATTGAAACTCTGAGTGTGTCATTATGACAGGACTCAATAAATACATTTGGTGAAATCTGAAGGGAGTTTCCCAAAGAAGTTAGAAGTGTCATAGCGTCTTGAAATACAAAAGACTAGCAAAATTCTGCAAGAACTGTCAAACAAGACGAAATGTGAAAGAGATGATTGATACAGTTTCCACCCAAATTTTCTACTTTTCTGTCACCAAGCAGAGAAGCTTCTAATAATCTGCTAGGTGTCAAGTATTATTGCAGCTACAGTGGATTTGATACATCTTGCCTTGTTTACTGTAGGCAATAAGGAGAATTTTAGAGTTTTTGAACAAAAAACCCTGCTGTTCTGTTCCCAAAGGACCCTGCTTTGCATAGAGATTACATAACAGTTTACCTTTACTGCTGTTGAAATGGAAGTATGTAGCTAAAAGATCAAGATAAGGTTGCAAGAATCCCATTAATATCCATACAAGAGAAAAATCTACAAATCTACCTTCAGACATCTGTTAACATCTAACAAAACTGACTTTTTTTATTCAGATGAAATTACACTGTATTCAACTGAAGTTTAATGAACTATTAGAGGCAGTTATTTGAGCCTAAAAACTCCAAGATGCATGGTAATTTATTTCATAATAGTAAAAAAGTAAAGAATAATGATACACAAATTATGTTTTAAATAATCCCATGAGGACAATCACACCCATAACTCTGCATGTATCTTTAAGTTGAAATTACATAAGGGATATATTTCAGGTCACATATAAATTTGGCTAAATTGACGTGACCTAAGAATTCCTGTATTTACTTTGCAAAGAACCTTATTTTTTTTTAATGGAACAGAGAAGATGTCTTACAAAATGCACGAGCACCATTGTTAAGAAGTCCACCACTGAAAAATTTACTTTACAAATTACTAAAAACAAGCAAAGAAAAAAATAAATGTTGACACAACAAATGTACAACAGCATAAATGCATAAGGCATTTTTATATACAATCCAAATATAGCTACTTAAATTTTTACTAAATTAGGAGTTTCTGTTATATTTTGAAATAAACCAATAATCAGTAGAGTTTTTACAGCAAATAAAGCTAATTTTAAAATTACATAGCAACACTAATTGATTCCTGGCATTTGTCCCACATAGATTTAAATAAGAACACAAACTAAGAACTTATAACAGTAACTACCAGAAAATGGGAGATGCCTGGTACCCAAGTTTAGCCTTGCAATTACCACAGCTGACACGTTACTTCCTCTAACAGAACGCAGATACCATCTCTGCAGTTTTTTTCCAATCTAATCCTGCCAATGTATACTGTTTCTTAAAAACCTGAACAAATGTTCCCTAACGAAAAAGCTTACAACTGGCTGATCAGTTTGAATTAAGAAACACAGAACATCATTCCACAACCACAAGGAAGGTATTTTTCCTGCAATTGAGCAGCAAATTTGGTAAGAAAAGGCAGGTTTCAACATGAAGCATTTGTTTGGATCACAGTGTTTTACTTAGTGCAAAATAACGATAAGCATCTAGCAAAACCAGACCTTAGCTTAACCCATCTCTGATATTTATGTAATGATGTTGCAGCTTGCCAAAGCAGGTGAAGGTCACAATTCTGCTTCTTGAGAAAGATCCAAAATACTTGTAATACTATCAAAACATTGAATAGCTGCTTAAAAATATAAAAAAGTATGAAAGCAAGTTTAAATATATTATATTTTTTAATAAAAAAGCAATCCAAATAAATGTAGATGAGCATAATAAAAAACTTCCTTCGTTGCTACAGATTCAAATGAAACATTATTTCCTCATAAAACAAGAAATAATGAAAACACGTATGAAAAATGGGAACTATCTAAGACAAAACCACAGGAGTTAGACACAAAAATGTCCATTTTTTTCTGAATTAAAGAATTAGAGGGTTATACGGACTTACTAGTCATTGCTGGAGGCAGAATGTCTCACAAATTTTGGCCTCTTAGGACAAATTTGACATAGACACTAGACATCAATACATGAACTGCATTTTATGACGTATATATCATCTAGTATCACTAGATATACACAGATTAATTTTTAATTGCAAAATGATTGTCACTTCTTCGCAAACACCACGTGTGAAAATTTAGGCAGACAGCTGCAGGTTTACACATTCCACAGGTCTGATGCCTGCTTACCAACAACCACCCTCTTCTCAGCCCCCATTACTGACTTTTTTTTTTTTTGGTGTCAAAGAAAAAAGGGCAAGTACCAAAGTAATGCTGAAGATTAAATTACTAAAAATCACTAAAAACGTCTAAAACTACAGAGGGGTGGTATGGGTTTTTTTGTTTGGTTTGTTCTTTTCTTGTTTGGTTTGACTTCTTTACAGGTTTTTGCATTTTGCTTCCATCAGAGTGTAAATTCATTAAGTTTGAACTTCTGGGATAGTAAAGGCTCCAAATTGAAACACTTGTCCATGACCATTGGCCTTTCTCACAGAACAACCCACCTCATCTACCTTGACATATTGGCTTTCAGGGAATATAAGTAAGCCAGCCTGCATGGAAAAGATGTAATTTTAGGTATTTAATCAAGTAATTACAACAAATTAAAGTAATTTGATCTTGAAGAAACAGTTTTATGGTAATGCAAATCATCCTGATCATGTTGTTAACTCACGGCAGCCTTCTTTCTTCCAGCTACATGTTCTACTGAAGTGTGCTTTTCAGGACGGAAGGAGCATTTGTTCATTTGGTAAGCAGAGCATTTTAGAGAAAGGGTTTGTACTCCTCAAACACAGCAAAGGTTAATTCCATCTGATTCTTCTGCCTGGAACCAATGCAGCCTTTCTCTGGCTACAATCCATGTGGATTATCTGGTTTGATTTGTTATGCTCTCTACAAGGTAAGGCTTAGCACAAAGGCACCTTTTTTCAGATCAATGGAAAAGGCTAGTTGAATTGTGAACTTAGAACATTACATAAACTATCAACAGACATTGTCTGTGATCAGCACTTTGCTGATCAACTGTTGCTGTTGGAGAAGAAATAGCATTTGAGTACATTTTTATTAACACACCACTGCATCCTCCAGATGATTTTTACAATCATTAGCATGCAGAATACCTATAGCAATCACCAGGAGAAAAAAAAAAAAAAAGTGCTAATTTATTTGATGTTATCTTTGTTCTTCGTATTTTGAAAACAAGTCCATAAATATTTATGGCTAAGTATAGTGTCAACCACAATAAAGTAAACCAAAGCTATAAAACCTGAGAACCTGTATGGCATGTAGGTTACATTTGCTACAAATGAATACTTTATTACTCCTATTTGTGAAAAAACAGATTGAGGCTAAGGCATGAGATCAAGATGTTCAGCACCAAGGAACTTTTTATTCCCTAGACTCAGTTTTAATAGACAAACTTGCAGGCTGATCTGTATAAGCAGTAAAGCATGATCCATCCAACTAAAATATTTAGTACACTAGGGAGGTGGTAAGAACATATTACATAATTTTTTCTTGGGAGAGACAGAACAGACATTTGAGGATTTATAGCTGGTGATTCTGCTTTTCTGAGAGGAACTAGTATCCTCTAAAAATGTACAGCTTTTCAACACCTAGATCAGAAAGAAACACAACTCCCATACCTACTGCCCAACAATTATTCATTGTTTTTCCCAATTTTTACATTCTTCATAAGAAAAAACCACAAGACAGATACTTTAATGGAGAACTCATGCACCTGGAAAGCAAAGATGACAACATTTACAATTTCTTATGCACTTCTAATGCTTTATATCCAACTATATTTTGCACATATTGCTTTTTGGCAGGCAATATAGACTGGGAAACTGTTAGCAAGGATGAGAAGTTAAGAGATACAGAAAAGGGGAAAATATATAGAAAAAGTCATCTATTTAATTTTTTATATAGCATTAAAGAAGGGAATTTAGAAGGGAAAGGAGCCTTGATGTTAATAAATTAAGGTCTTTAAAAATCTGTCCTTCAGCTCCATCATCCAAAATTCCCACACATTACTACTTCCAGAAGTCTGGAAAAATTAAGTATTTTTGAATGAACTACAAAAATGCCTCAAGAGAATATCCTAAATCCTTCCATCTTGACTGACATACCTAAAACAAATAACCACCAGACCTGCCTCTGAACCTTAAGCCTCTGGATCTTTGCAAGTTTTTGCTGGATAACAGATTTCACTTGTGGTCAGCAGCTTCGGGCTCTAACCACTGATTACAGAACAGAAAAAAGCAATCCTTCTCACAAATCTTCCCCAAAACATTCAAATATATCAATATCCTTGCTGAACACTGGGTATCAGAATTCAGTATAGTTACTGAGCATTAGAACTTCTTCAAATGTTCTGAATTAGATTTGTCCACATAGATTTGACAATTGTTTCACTTTTTCCCTCATTTCCCATCTGAAGTCCCACAGTCTTATTTGATACTCCTACACTCCATTTGCTGAAGTCCAATTTCCTTCTAAAAATTTTAATTATTATGCCACCTGTTAACTTTCAGCATCACATTATTCAACCTTTGTCTATAGAAGTCATCAATTCTATAGCTTTTAAAGTAAAAGCAGAGTTCTACTACCACAGGAAAACCTACAGCTTCTTTCCTGTTGAGTTCTGGTTCTTCTCACATACAGATGGCTTTAAATGCTTTGATGTTTTCCTGTGAGGTCCTTGCCTATTTTTCATGGGGTTTTTTTTCCCCTCGGGAAGCTAAGGGTTGCACTTGTATAACATATACACAACATCAAGAAAATTTTTATTAGAAAATGGGATGAATAACCTATTTTAAATTCCAGGTTCATGTGTAAAGGTTGTTGATTTTTTCCATTAACAGTTCTCAGTATTCAACAACAAACTTTCCATTTTCCTTCCTTCTCATTAGTGTAGTAGAAGGTGGTGAACTTAAGTGAGGGAAATCACAGATCAAGAATATTCTCTGAGGAGAGCAAAGAGCAGGAAGATACTCTAAGATGGCAGCTGTGACCAAATATAACCATACAGGTCATTGAACACAGTCAGCCACACAGCTATAGGAAGAGTTCCCACTCGTGCTCAAAATACAAAAACCAGAACGCAGCAGAACAAAAGCTACATTCAACTCAATGGCAAAACTGTCCTCCATTTCCACTGGACAACTTTAATCCATGAAGAGAATTACTAGAAATAAATTATGCTTCATACACTGGATTTTGAAATGAAGACGTGTTAGTATGACAGACGATGCCAGAATGACTAAGTTCCCAGTAAAAGTGTGCACGTGTACAAGCATGCCTGCCTGAACACAACTTCCCCTTTTATTCTCTACTTAACAATGTCTGAAAGTCAAACTCCAGTCACACAAACACAGAAAAGGAAAGCAAGCTCAGGCTATTGATCTGCAATAAGCTAGATATTGATTTGCAATGAGACCATTACTTACATTAACTCTGAAAGCTTGTACAGTGTTATCCAGGAGAAGAATGTTGCAGACCACCTCCGTATGCTGCCTGTCTCGTGCCAGCTCAGATGCTCGGACATTGTAGGTTCTGCCAGCAGGCAATCGGAAACGTGCGGTCATTACTGTCCACACAGGGTCTGCAGGCAAAACCAACAGAAAATGTAACAAGAGCCAAAAAATGCAAATGCAAGAATGTCTCGCTTCAAAGAAAGGTGAAAACACAGCAAGTCCATTATTTAAAAACTCCATTACAGACAAAAGAAAAGTGAATACTAAATTCACAGTAGCCAGTAAGAAAGCAATGTCTTACATGTTACAACACAACCTTATACCAAAATACTCAGTCCTTTACTTTCTGACCATTGTCCACACCCTCCCTATTTTAAGGTTGTTTTGTGGGTTTGCTGTTTTCTTGTTGGGTTTTTTGTTGGTTTTTAAAGATTCACAACATTTTCAATTCAAAAAGCATTGTAAAGCATCACAGCTACTAGCTTCCCGATATTAGATGCAATTAAGTAACTAATTTCAGTGCAAAACAGCAAAAAATGCTTACATAAAAAGCTTTACGGAGAAGAAAACAGCAAACAAACAAGACTTTGATGCATTATGCTGCAAAACCTGTGCATTCACTGTAAAATCACAAAACATGAGAATGTACAGTGGTAACAAAAACATTAGCATTGTTTCTTTCCCCCCTTTTTTTTTAAATTACAACATGAATAGCTGAATGTTTGTCAGACTACTGAATCTTCTGTCTATGTCAATTTGATTGGATCTACACATTTAGTTTGGGAGCACAAACAATTCTCATCCTCTCAGCAAGCAACCATGACCATCACAAGCATACGCCCTGTGCTGAGAGCCGATAAATAAGATGCCAGAATTGACTTTCACTTTTCAAATCTAAGATTCTGGTGATTATCATCCAGCCCCAGCCCAGCAAAGTCCTTATGTGCCCACCTCAAGCTATCAGCTGTATTCAATGATACCAGCTACTTTCTCAAGTGCCTCACAGGATCAGGGCCTGTGATTCACTTAATTACACACTCAGCAAACTGTTTCTACATCCTTTGACAAGGGCGTAAGCAAACATTAAGTTTCATAACTTAAGTAGAGAACATATTGAGACATAAAATTAAAATACCCTAAGAGTAGCAAAAGAACACAAGTACATTCAAAACCGAATATAAAGTGATTGATTTTCCTGATCTTGCATAAGATTATAAAGCCTTCAAACACATCTACATATTAACTTCACATTTGAGGAGGGGGACAGGAGCATATGATGGAAAGAAAAAAAAAAAAAAAGGACAGCAAACATTCCAGCAGTGATTAGAAAGCTTGCATGGATCATAAGAGGTATCTATGCTCCAATATACATAAATGAAGAGGGAGGGGTAAGAAATGAAAGATTAATCCCTCCTAAATAGTTGATACATAGGCTCTCACGGGACAGTGGAAGAACCAAGAACCAAGCTGGGACTTTGTGGTTCAGTCATCTTTCCACTGCCTGCAGACAACCTCCTGAGCAACTGCCCTAAAAGTCCCTGAGGTATTTTGCTTTTCTAGATCACATCTTCTGCTCTTTAAGTATGACCACACACCTGAGACATAAAAAAATCTGCTTGATGATGATCCATCCTTGCAAAATGCTTGTTTTGACTTACTCAGCATTTTCAGATTAACAAGTGCTTGCTTCCTCACCAGACAGCTTTTTTATTTTGGCTACTCAGTCACTGGCTTCAGAACTGAAATGCTGTATTCATGTAGAACTACCACAAGTTTATTTTTGTTTTGCTAAACCAACATGACAAACTGAATGATGTAGACATCAGATAAAGCCACCAGCTGCTAAACTTATGACTATGTCTTAATGACAAATTTATGAAAAATTGTGTCACAAACATTAAAACTCTCAAGTAAACCCTAAAAACAAAGTCCATCTGACAACTCCTCATGGAGAGGCTACTTCTGCTGTACCTTCTACAGATCTCAATAATAAAAAGCAGGAGAAAACCTTTAAACACCAAAGAGGAATTGAACCTCCATACCAGTGATCCAAGCTGACCACACAATATTCCACAGATTCTATGTTTTGCAACATAGACACAATCTACAAGCCTTACTAGTCATAATGGCATAAAGGTTGGCATTATCAGTGCAGCTACACAACTGACAGCTACAGCCAAAATTTTAGGACGGTATTTGCTGCTGAGCTGAAACTAAGAAAGTTTCAGGAAAGCACACCATTTAATTAACATCAGTTTCTCCAGACCACAGAAACAACCCCTTCATAGATGTAATATACAAGGATTTGAAAAAGTAACAAATGAACCAAGAAACAGTGAATGTAATCTTCAGAGTGCTTTTTCACAAATATAAACACTAGTGCACAAAGGACTGTTCAGCTTTCAAATAAGTACTGCAGTCCTCATAAATGCATTTGGTAGCAAGCTAGGAGAGTCTAACTCAACAAGGCAATTTTGCAGCAGAGGGGGGAAAAAGGGGCTTGTTAAAAACTAGAAAACCATCTTAAAACCATCATGTTTTAACAGAAGAAGAAGTTAAGTCTCACCTTTTCACCTGTTCTTTCCTCTATTTTTGTCATATTTGCTGATCAAGACAAGACCAGCAATACTTCTTCCTTCCACATCACTGCCTCAAACTAGACAGAAAACTGGGTTTCAGACACAGCAACAAATCCGTAAGAGCAAGCAAAGAGAAAATCATCCCTTAGTGACCCCCAAAATACTTTATCACCATGAAACCATTCACTCTGTCCCTTCAACAGACCCAACCTACAGATCTATCAAGGTTCTTGACGTAACACAGATCATCTTTGCTCTAGCCAAACAAAAAATATTGCATAGTTACAATGACTGGATTTTTCTCAATGTACATAAATGAAATTATCACATTCAAGAAAGAAGCACTGTATTCTGAGTTTGGTATGGAAACAGGAGCAGCTATATTGGGCCAGAACAACAGTTCATGTAGCTTGCAGACTGGAAGGGCAATGCCTTCTCCACTCTCTTCAAGGAACAAACAAATAGGACACACACACTTATGCCGTTCCACAGCCCGGAGTTTAGCATCTTCCTGGTATGAAGCTCATAGCCCCACCATGCTGGACATCAGTCGTTCATGAATGTTTTCTTCATGGACTTAAGAAACTATGTTTTGTACTTTCAGAATATATAATGAAACATTATATTCTATGTCCCATATAAAATACACAGTAGTTGGAACCACCATCTCATAGCAGACAAGTTTCTTCCATGAATCTAAGAGGTTTTTGCAATTACAGAACACAGTTTTACAAGTATAATGACTCAAATCCTGAAATGTATCTACAAAATGGAAATAAAACAGCCATGAAAGTAATAGGGAGGAAGGTGACAAAAGACTGTCTTCTGCAAGCCACATTCTAAGTTACTCTTTTCCTATACATCAGCAAAGAGGCTATGGGAGAATGTAGGGAATATGTTAAAACACCCTCACCATCACATGCACTTTCAAAAACACTCCTCCTTCTAAAGACCTCCTGCCAGGGTTATTACACGGAACTGCTTTGTGGCCAATCATGTGCACACAACCTGTATTTAAACCTCTATCAGCACATGTACACTTAACAAAAAAAAAAAAAGGACGCAGTTGTTAAGTACAGATAGACCCTGCAATTACTGGTTTTACTGACACACTTGTTTTACATCATAATTGACCCCAAACTGTACCCATACCATCTTAGCGACTTCTTGCTTTCAGAAATACATACATCAAGAACACAGACAGTATTATGCCTACCAAACACATTGCCATTCTTGTTATATATTTTGAAAACTTATTAGTAGTGAGATGGCTAGCTCTTGCTTATAAGGTTACAAATTGCAGCTGATTTCCTAACAAATATTGATATATAAAATGAGAAAATCTGACAGAAATTCAGCTACGCTCATTGCATTCTTCTGCAATAAAAATATTATAGCTCACATAAGTATGGAACAGAGGACTGCTTTAAGCTCCAAAGTAAAATCTGCCTCCCCAAAAGAAATAGGAGTAAAAACAAAAGCTGAGACTTAACCAAAAAAACCAATTTGAGAACATCTGGCTTAAATAGCAGGTTAACTTAAGCAAGGTACTACTGTGTGTGCATATCCATGTCATGGGCAGTGCCGCGGCCAGTTAATGCTAAAATATTTTAATACATGCAAGTGGATTATTTAAACTGGACTTAATTTTGCATATGATGAAGGTTTTCTGCTTATAATTTTTCAGCATCTCCTGCTAAGCATGTAATACTTATGTGAATTAACAATCTAAAGAACATGCTGCTACAGCAACTGGACAAGGACAAAACTCGTGCAAAGTAACTCCACTTACCTCTCAGGTCTGTGGAGGGAGTAAGTTGCACATTTCCTGCCTGAGCTCAGGTTTCAAGTGGTGAAGCAATTCCAGGGAGTGTTCCCTATCAAAGGGCAGAACATTCCTGCAATACTGGCTTGGTTAGGGCACTAAAGAGCGCACAGAAGCTTCACAAGTGAATTTTCGGCATCCTTTATTCTTTTATGCAAATGTATACAGTATAACAACAATTTGCTTGGGCTTACAATAAACTAACTGATTTTAAGCACCTTAATAAATAAGCAGTTGGTTAAGCAGGTAATTAACTGAAATTTAATTTATCCAAGAGTGCAGCCAATTTGCTGACTTGATGCGAACTTTCTTTAAAAGAACTCTTGATGTAATGCACAGAAAAACAACCACCTTAACACATTACTGTATGCACATGTGCATGCAAGGACATGACAAATTTCATTTTTCATGGCTCATCTAAAGCAGCTAAAGAAGCTTACGCATTGCCAGATTTCCATTTGTTTAGGAGCTCGTATTTTAGCAACCCAGAAGGCACGGATTTGCACTGTGGCCCACCTGCTCATTTGGGTCCAACACAGTATATGAATTTCCTACAAGAAGTAGGAAACTAGGTCAGACTCATAGAAGACCCACATCCTTATAACATGATGCAGCTTGAATATATTAAGTAAAATGCAGACTAAAATTATCCAGACAACTTAATTTTATATATATATATATATACATATATATAAAACAAAAAACCCAACCTTTTAAAAGTACAAAGACAACTATGAAGGTTTAAACAGAATAATGCAACATATTGCAATTCAGACAAACACTGAAATACACCTAAAGCCTATCTTCATAGAGGTTTATTGAAAACACATTAGTGACACTACATTAAATGTTTCAATCCAAACTAGTTTGAAAATGCTAAACATTACTTGGTCATGCACTTTTCTGAGGGAATTCCACATCGAGTCCAAAGAAAAGGTTATTGTTTGGTTTTTTGTCTTTCAAAAATTTGTTTTGAAAGCTTTCAGCAATTGTGATGCAGTAGTCAGCTTCAGGACATTGCTTATAAATGAAAGCAGAGCAGAAATGCATTTTCATTTAAGTGAATCGACCCATGCACTACAATCCTGAAATCATTCCAACGAGAGTTGGACTCGATCCTTGTGGGTTCCTCCTAACTCAGGACAGTCTACGATTCTGTGATTCCTTCCTGTGATTTATGTTGACCAAATAATGGAAAGTATCTAGCATTCATTAAAGCTGATATGTAAACACTGACTTATTTCACTTTGCAGTCACCAGGTGCAAGGATTCCAGCAAGACTTCTAGCCAGGCAACAGCATCATTAATGATTCCAGGCTCTATCAAACCCTTTTGTTTTATTTCTAAGTTCATTTAATATCAGTTATATATAAATCGACCACATTCATTCTACTTAAGATAATACATTCCTGAAAAGTTATCATATGGCCACATATTAAACTTTTCCTAAAACTTCACTGAAAAAGAGGAATATCATATCTTTACCCACTGGACAATTACTCTGACCATACAATGTAACTACAGCCACTGGTGTGGCTTCAGTGCTTCTTTAGTGCTACTATGTTCCCACACAGTGGTTGGAAGAGCACTGGATACAAGGAGATACTGGCTTTGGAAGCTAGGAAGCTCAAATTCCCAAAACCCTCACAACTTTTCTCCACTGGTGGTAACCAGACTGTGCTCTTTAGCCTGGTACCTGCATGGGGCTGGCAGCTCCCAGACTCCAAACTCTCCTGCTCCTGCGTCAGGGATTCCTGCATCCTTCCTTACAGCCTGGCACTGAGCAGTCTCCACGCTTCCTGTGCAAAAACAGTACACAAGTTGAGCTGATCTGCAGCTGCTTCTTTACATTCCTACAAGACCTCTATGCAGTGTCTGCAGACACTGAGCTGCTTGAGCAAATCCCTCATGGATGCCAGAAGTATAGAACAGTAAAGAAAAAACTCACTTCACTACTGAAAGTCACAAAGAGAAACATACTCATGTTCCCAGAACGTTTTCTCACCTGTATTTCAATGCATAAGCTACTCTTAGATCCTCCTTTTCCACATCCTCAATCATAAGAAGAGCCAAATCTAACAAAGAAAGCATTAGTTCTTAATTCTGAAAATATTGGGCCAAAAGTTCAACAGCTGAGAGAAAAGCTTTAGCCCTTCTCCTCCACCATCAGATTGTCCTATACATGAACCAGCAGCAGAGAACTAATTTAATATTCTAGCCACTTACTCAGATAAATTTCTAAGACTGTTAATGCATCTCATGAACATGAGGGTTTCATGGGGTTGGCTGTGGATTTCAGTGCAGTCTTGATGCCTGCATTAATAAGCATTCTCAGTTAAAAAATTACTCGAGGATTTTTTTTAAACTAAGACCTCCTTGAAAAATGCTTTTTATCTACTTCTCTGAAAAGGAATTTCAAATTTGAACAACTGCTGTGTGATATCAAGCAAGATTTTCACTGTTATGATCACATTATTACTGATACAGACAAAGGTTAAAGATGAAACACCTTGCTCTGTCACTTCCAGATTTTCATACTTTCTAACAGGAAAATAATAATTACTGAGTGTTCAATCACTCTACATAGGATCTGTTAGAGACAGCTGGAGGCTGTACACCAGAGCACAGCAAATTAGTGAGATAGTACTGTCGCATGCTACAGTTTTCTCTGAAAAATAAACTATTTGGACAGTTTGACAATTCCCTCCCTTGCTCCTCCCTGCCCCCAAGAAGAAGGGCACAGTTAACAGAGAAGCCTATTACAAATGACACTTCTATCTAATTAAATGTCCATACTCATTATGCTTGAACTGCATGCACCACACTCAGAAAAAAGTCTCTCAAATTCAGCTGATCCCTTTCTCTGTTTTCAGTCAGAAGCAGGACAGTACAGGAAGACTGATATCTGCTTTGCTTCATTCCTGTATGCAACTTTTCAGGAAACATATAACAGCAAGATAAAATTCATTAGTTGGAGATTACAACACCTACTGGCAGTTTAGGAGCAACATTAATAAATAAAAGAGTTCTTAGAAACCACACCATCAACACTGACCATTACTTTGAACCTAAACCCTTTATGTCCTCCCTTTTTGTGCTCAGTCATGTTTCACATGCAGACAATAACCTTTCCATCTTCACTCTCCAGGACTCTAGATGAGATAACAGCCTGAGATGATATTAAAATTTCTTTGGCAAGGAAAAAAGAAGTGGAAATAAAAAAAGGCAAATAGACTTATAAATTCCAAACAGCTCAATATGGTTCAAACCCATTTTTAAGCTTCAAATTTAGTCTTAGTGAACACCTGTCCAAACACATTACAGCTTTGGGTTGTCAGAGAGGCTGAAGAAACTCAACCAATAGACTAAAAGTTTGCAACCAAGAAAGAGCCAGAATTAAAACAGTCAGACCCTTTTCCTCCATAACCCATCCTACTTCATCAGGGCTCCCATCTCCTTTTTCACCGCATCAGTCTTACAAGCCAGAATGTGAACAAATGCAAAGACAACAAAAAGCCTCCTTCCAACTATTCCTGCCAGCTCACAGCTCAGTACTCACTGACCTGATGATAACAATACTGCAGAAGACACAAGACCTTTCCATCACTTTCACACAATACAAGAAAAATGTCCAGAGTGCACATGCCTTTAGGCAAAGCTTCACAGTGAGCACCTGTGGTTATTCACAACCAACACAAACCCATCTGTCCTGCAGGTGACACACTGAAGCCACAATCAGAGTGGAAACATTGTATGAATTTGTGCAGCTGTTTTGTTTCTGACTTGGAGACTTTTCATTTCTAGGTGCTATTCAGGGGTTAGGGAGGTTTTATGGAACAAGTCACACTTACATGTGAATAAGATGTGTGAAGAACCTCACATGAGGTTTCAGAGATTACTTTGAGCAAAACCACAGATAATTTCTCTATAATATGCAATACACCCCTACACACCTCAAGGACCAGAAAAAACACCTATCCCCCTATTAAGCAATGGACTACAGCTCATCTTCAGGAATCATCTGATCACAGTGTGACTGCTTTACAGAATGGTTTAGGGAAGCCATACCTCAGTGTGAAAAAACAGAGAGAAGGCAGCTGAGGCTAGAAATGTCTTTATGTAACAATACTGGTATGATGTAAGGCCTGCTGTATGAAAACACAAGTTGATGGCAAGCACCAGCTAGAGCAGCGCCAGCTTGTGAGGCAGTAAGGCCACAGAGAGAGAAGAAGCCCCAGGGGCACAGCTGTGGCCACATGAGGCAGGGAAGCAGCAAACACGCACAGACACCGTGGCAGCAGCAGCCCACACTCCTGCAATGAGCCACTGAGGATGGAAACAGCAAAGCTAGCAGGGAAAAATATTAAATCTAACTTC
The DNA here is from genome assembly GCF_017590135.1 of Pyrgilauda ruficollis. Lineage (NCBI taxonomy): Eukaryota > Metazoa > Chordata > Aves > Passeriformes > Passeridae > Pyrgilauda > Pyrgilauda ruficollis. Next base: position 10,302,507 of record NW_024524377.1, read on the forward strand.
ATTTTTAAAAAAGCCAACCAATCCCTGTGGAAGGGCAGATAGCTGAAGCAGGCAGTAAAGAATGTGTGCCAGGAGAAACAAGAACAGGAAAAGAGCACTGTTTAAACGTCACTAAATCATAATTTCAACTATCCTCCTATATTTAAAAAATATTATAAATTAAACAAATATGCAAACGCATTTATAAGACACAAAACCTCCTTGTTTCCTAGTAGGCAGCTGTCAGTTCATGATATTTCGAAGTGTTTATCATGTGTAAAGATTACTAGGAATAAATAGAAAAGTTTTCCAAGTGAGTTCCACCTCCATTATTTTAAACTTGATTCTATCCATAACGTGCCCTTGTTTGAAAATAGCATTAAAAATGGTAATCCATGACCTTCACACAGATGATTACTACATCTATCTCTTCCCATTCCTGGAGCTGGATCTCTTATTCTTGCTTTTATGACTCAAAGCTATAATAAGATGTAGTAAATGAAGACTATAACGAAACATTACTAAAATATCTTGATAGAGACTTCTTAAAATAAACCCCCAGTACTTTTTAAAATGTGTTCTTAAACTAGGTTAAATGATCTTTCATTAAAGGGAAATCTGGCTCTGATAAAACTCTAAGATCAGGAAGCCTAAATATTACCTATCAGAAGAAAAAAGGGCTGAAATCAGAGCAAGTTCAGACAAAGCACCAGGTGATAACAACTTAATATCTTGCTTAAGGGGAGGGAGAATATACAGCCCCCACCTCAAAACCCCCCAAACCCAAATTTCTTCCTACAGTTTTCCTCAAAGGTTTCAAAGCATAATTAAATTTTATTCCCCTTTGCAATATGACTTAAAAAAAATTCATCAACTATTAAAAAAAAGACTTTACAGTTCTCCACAGACCTAGTAGAAAACTAAAGCTCATCAGTCTATAAAATGAGTTTTTTAAATTTTTGAGCCACTAATTATTAACAGCTCTAAACTTGAGTAACAGCCCAACTACATACGCTGAATCGAGGAAATATAGCAAATGAAAATTAGTTTTGATTTCAGCGTTTTCATCAACAAATAAGAGGGTTTTTAAAACACAATTTAAGAAATCAAAAAAAGAAAAGTTACATGCAAACCACAACTGATGGTCCTCAACAATTGTACACAATTAAGCAGATAAAAGAGGTAAAACACCAAATGATGCAAAGTTACACATTTCTATTTTGGTGCGACTGTAAATGAACACAAGTCCCACATCCTGTCTGCTGTACAAGCCTCAACCACAATTATCTGGAAACAATATGACAGAAAATATATGATGGAGAAAATCTGTGGGCTTGCCATTAGCCACTTGAGCACCCAGGGATCAATACTGCTGTGCGCTGAAGGGGCCGCAAGCCCAGAGCAGCCAGTGGAACCGGCAGCTGTAGCTCCAGCCATGGCACCTGTGTTCTGAAGCCTTTGAAGTTAAAGGCAGCCTGAACTGAAAACAAACTGGCAAAATTCAGAAAAAGCTTGTATTCTACTCATAGCCAACTTCAAGTTGAATTCTGGCTGGCACTAAAACTGAGGTATTAGACAGGAGGAGGAAAAGTTGTCTGTGTATATTTTATTCAGAGTTGCTAAACCTAAGCCAAATTATCTTCAATAGATTTAAACACAGCAGATGCTAATTCTATGGCTCAGTGTAACCAACTGGACACTTTCCATCAAAATTAGTTTTTAATCAGAAACACCATTTCCATAAAATAGAAATTTTCATGTGGAAGATTTCAGTTTTGCCAAAACCCACCGATTTTCCACGGGAAACACTGAAATAATGCCTATCTGGCTACCTGCCTGGAAAACGCTTGTCAACTCCGCTTCTTCCTCCAGCAGAAAACAAACCAAGGGATGTCTTCTGGCAGTGCTGCCCAGAAAAGTGACCTCAGTCCATCCGTGGCCCTGGCTTTCAGCCACCCTGCCTTGCACTCTGGGCACTCGGCCTCTCCACAGCGCTGTGGCCGTGGCTGTGAAAGGCAGCAGGTCACATTTTGGTTGTTCATGGGACAAGCACTTGAGAGACCCCAAAGCACACCAGGGAACTGGAACAAGGAGCTTCCCACATGAGGCAAGATCAGTTTTGCTGGTGCACCTGCCCAGTTGCAAAAAAATCATCCTATTTTACATCATCCCAAAATTTAAGTCCTCCTTTTATTTATTTATTTATTTACTCTCTTTCACAGCTTCACCACAGCTTAAGTTAAGTATTCTTCTGACTTCTGCCTCCTCTCAGAGACTTTCTTAATAGGAAACAATTTCCATTTTTAAGCCAGTTCAAATTCAAAATTATCTGAATGAATCTGACAATGAAAATATCACGCATATTCAAGCAATCAAATCTTATCATCATTCACATGCAATGGAATGTTAAACAGGAAATATAAAATCACATTTTTGTGCGTTCAGTTTCTTTAGCAAAGTACCTTAAAGATGTCTATACTCTGCAGATTTGTAAATTGCACAAACCCACTTTGTAACAATTGTGTCTGTTCTTCTTACAAAGTGAAACTCTAAGCTAAATCAGAAGTTTTCCAAAATTGTGGCATACTGACCCCAACAGTCACACCCTGTTCAGGGGTTATGACACGCTTAAACGTTCAGGGCAGACTGCAGCCCCCTGGCACTCATCTTCATGCATTCAGAGTTTTGAAAATTGTTAAACTATACTCAAGTTTGGACATAAGTAAGAAGATAAATGATCTTCATGCATATTTCTAAGAGTATCTAAAAATACTTTTAATTTTGAGATGTATTTATTTCCTTGTGAAATAGAAAATATTCTATTTTGAATATTTTGAAAATAAACCAACAAATTTACAGAAGCATCTGTAAAAAAAACATGGGAAGAAAACATAATGCAAGGTGAAAGACAAGACCCAAAATTACATAAAAGTTTGGAATTCTTACCAGGGTTCATCAAACCAAACTTCAAAAAGCCCCTTAAAGTTTAATTTTTTTGTTTCTGAATATGACTGTTTTCTTCCTTTTAGCTTTTGTTCTTTATCGAATTACACAGTAATACTTGACAGTTTCCACAAAGTTAACTTAACAAAAATAGCAGACACTATTAACGGTGTGAAAAGCAACATAACACTGTCACGGTTAACTATGAATATACTGTGGGGGGAGGCGGGGAGCAGAAATCCCTACATTTCTAAATCCAAAAAGTAAAGGCAAAAAGTTGAAGGTATACAATTGGAAAAGGTGGAAGAGCTAAAAACACTGAGTTTATAATGCACTACATCTCCAGAATGAAGACACCATGATACCTAAGTGAAACAAAAATTCACTGACAAACTGCATTTCTGTATTATACATCTTATGTGTTCAACATCAAGCCTTTTGTTAGAAGTTAGAATTCTTTTACTAGCATATTAGCAAATCACTTTCCAGGTATAGAGTATACATTTTCTATAAAGAAAAAGCCATCTAGTGTATTTGAATTTAATAAAATACCCACTGAGAAAAATTACCTGACCATTTTGCTTGGAGCTGGAAACTTCTACAATCAGCTGCCATTCAGAACCAGCAAGAAACTTTCAATTTGGTTGGTCTGAGATTAATTGAAGTGAATTATTCTATTATTTACTGAGTTTATTTTTACAAAGAAAACAACTTCTACCATCTCCTGTAATGCATTCATGTTCAGGAAGACACGGAGGCATTAATGCTTGTTTATCATATTGACTCAGTTCAGTATCAAGTTTCACATCCGCTGAGAAAACAGTCGCATAACCATGGTACAAATCAGTTATTCAACTAAAAACAAATACTAGAAACATCACAACTCCAGTGGAATAAAACACTACCAATAAGGGCAATTGAACCCACACATGCAGAGTTTGTTGTGTGCTGAAGTTCAAGAGCAAAAGGCTATTAAAAGGAGAAAGTACTACAAAATTATAAAAGGCTATTTATAGGCTTCATGTCATGCTACTATTTAATCACACTGCTATTTATGCTTTCTCTCATGCATTTACCAACTCTAAGCAAGAACAAAACCTTGAATGCAGTTTAATCACCTGCGTGTCACAGGGCCTTCAATTGCATTCACTTCTCTGCTGCTCCCAAGAACTTACCTTCATCTGGCCAAACTGATTCCCTGCTAGGACACAAGCACACTCCTGCCACAAACCAGTGTGGGAAGGGCCCACTGACACTGATGACTCCGTGCCAGTAATCAGATTACCTCCTATTCTTCCTTGTAAGACAACTACAGGTCTGGAAGGACCCCGTAAAAATATGTTTTCTGTCACTAAAACTGCAGTATGGTTCAAATCCTCACCTTGAGCCTTTTCACTGTGCTGCAGCTGAGAGCACACAGTTATGTCTCAGCCAAGAGGCCGGGGGCAAGTTTGGGTTTTAATTTTCCCCCCTAGCACAACTCTAAATGCCAACTCAATTGTAACCACAGCCTAATACAGAAGTCCACGTCACCAATTCGAATTTTCTCCAACTTGTAATATGAAAGACTAGACCATTTTTTTTTTTTTCTTCTCAATAAAGTCTAATCCTAAGAAAACCATGCTGTCAGGGAAGATTATATATCTAGTCACTAAACTCTGAGTAAGTGTAACACAAATGAACTTTTATACTATACTGCCTGTAACTGACATCTATTTCTTCATAATAAAATAATCCAACCACAATAGTTGCTTTCAGAAGAAGTCTTAATCCAGTGATTAATTTAGCTTTCTATGCCAGAGAATCATATACTTGTATAGAAAATTACTGTTAAAAATGAACTTTACTGTTCAACTGTATACAGGAGAGATCGCCATTTTCTAGTCTTCAGCAATCTTTTCCCACTATAATAAAGCTAAGGACATAGCACTCTTTCTCTTTGAAATCAAAGGACTAAAGCTGTAGACTTGATTTAGAAGCCTTGTATGCAAACTAATTCACCTTTCAAACACAGCAGCTTTACAAAATGCTTAGCAAAAAATCCATTTGGACAGTCTCTTCCACTATATTGCAGGTAAGAGAGACTGGAAGAGAACAGAAGCAGTTATAGTCCCCAGGCTGTTAGAAACCAGAAGTTTGCAGGGCTGTCCCATTTTCCCTGCAGTGAGTTCTCAGCTGCCCCAGGCAAGTGCTCAACTCCCAGCCTCACCCCTCCTGAGCCAGGGGCTATGCAAGGCAGCAGGTCTGAATGACAGATTTGAACTAATTCCCTCCGTGCTCTCAGTTCTCCTTTCATTCTACTGAAAAAGTATGTAATAACGTGTGATTATGTTGGATGTCTCTCTGTTTCAAATTCATAACGAACACTGGAAGCATGTGGTAGGCTATAAAAACCTGACAGCAGAGGCCCAAAGCAAGGCTTAGTGAGCCTGTCTGCAGTGAAGTGGGCACACTGCAAATACCAGAAAGGAATTTCATAGTCAAAATAAAAAGGTAATGGAAATCTGCAAGAAAAAACAAACATCCCACGATTTCCAAAAGCATGCAAGGAATGCACACTCCAAGTAGCCGATCTACTGTTGGCAATGACAGCACAAGAAACTGTCACAGTGTAACACTCACCCTGGTATCATATTTGTTATTTTTATACAAGGGGCAACATCCTGACTCCAAAGCTACTTGAGAAGCATCTCAGTTACATAAGTCAAAGTACTTTTATGATAGAAGACCTTCAACATTTGGTAATTCATACAAGCTTTATGTAGACATGCTGATGTTAAATCACTATGAAAGATGGCAATAACTCCTTGGTCAGAACTAAGCACAGAAACTATGCTGAGTCCTTAAATCTAGGACACAACTACATCCTCAGGTGTAATTATGGCTAAAGCCAAACACAGCAGTGGACTTGCACCAGTAAATAAGTTTCTGCCCAGCATTACAGTTCTCAAGGATCACTATGACCCATACTTGCAGTGTGAACTGCTTTGTGAAGATGCAAATCTTTGACAAATGAACTCTGAAATTCCTCCAAGCCTGTAGCGCCAAAACACTTCAGAATTCTTTACAGAAATTATAAATGTAAGTGTCCCTACAGAGAAAAAGATCTGCAGAATGCACCCAAGTTTCCCAGCTTCTTATCCTTTTGGTAAAGGTGAGAATTAATATTTTTAGCTGTTGTCTATAAAAGCAGTGGAAGAGAAGCTGCCAACAAGTACAATCACCACTCCCTCAAATACCTTTCCTTTAAATCCACCATTAAACACTTTTTTTTTCTGCTCAACTGGCCAAGTAGTCAACATTCTGAGACAGATTCATTTCTCTTTTCTAAAAGGGAACAGAAGCTACTGTGGGAGAAAAAGGAAAAAAAAGCCTCCACATCTCAAAGTACAGAGCAGAAATGACTATCTGTCCAGGGCTGCCCTCTGAATAACGCCAGGGCAGAGGTTGTTGATGGTCAAAGGAAGGAACATCTTGAATTCAACCCGGGGTCAGCCTGGGCCAGCCCCAAATTACCAGGAGTCCTTAGAAGAAATGTCACTAGGTCAAGTGTGATTATTCACAGGTAGTGCTACCTTGAAAAAATGAGAAATCTTACCTGCAAGAATAACTCAATAAGCAAAGCTCAAAAATAATGAATTAAGCAAGTTCTGAGAAAATTCTGGCTTAGTTTTCCAAAAGCTCTAAGAGAGCTTTCTCAAGACATTTATGTTTTATATAAAGTGTAGTTCTAATATTTCCCACTACAATTCTTGCCTAAATTCAGAGTTCGTTAAGTCACAATAAAAACTCAAAGGTATCAACACAGACTTGCACAGAAATGAAAACAAGTTACAATAATGAATATTTGAGTTATTTTTATGAATACCATTATGGTCAAAAACCAGCCGACTAAAGTGATAATATAAAAAATAAATTTTTTTCCAATATACTTTCTTGTTTTATAACAACACATAGTGTCCCTTGAGAGAATAATTCTTCTATCAGTATTTGACACAAAAAGCAAGATTTTTTTTTTGTCTTAGCAAGTATGTTGTGATTCCTGACAGAAATAACAGATAACCATGGACAGTGGAGATAGCACACTGTTAAGTTGAACATAAAACATAAACTGTTAAGTTTATATTTTTGGACATTTCAATGGGGTCCTTTAAAAGTCATTAGGCATTATTAGGCAATTTAAATAATATATTAAGTAATCTTAAAATAGCCTGGCTCTTGCTCCTATTGTTTTCCCTGGATAGGCAGGTACAAACGTGGTCAGATTCACAGGCTGATGGTTGCTGATTCACAGGTTGATAAGGTAGCCATGCTGAAACTACAGAGGTAAAAATTCATCACTTAAACCATCAGTTCTCTACCTTTCACTTCCTGAAAATACTCCAGACCTCTTCCGTGTATGTTGTTTCCTTCTCAAGGCTCCAACAATTCCCCTTCCAACTGTTCAGTTTCCTTCATCGCTCAAATCCTTTCCTACATTTTGTCCATTACTCTAATCACATTTCAATTTTCCTCTGGCTTACTCAATGCCCTCCTCCTTTGGGGTGGGTACAAAAGATGCAACAGCAACAGAAATCACAAGAATGTCCCCAAAATGCACAGAAAATCAAACAGGTTCTGACTGAAGGCATTAAGAAAAACTGTAGCCAAGAGACAAGAATCATGCCCAAGTCCACTCCCAAGGTTAATACAGACCTGCCAGGTACATTCAAGTCACAGAAACAGCAAAGATGTCTGATGCATTCTCCTAAGATGCCTTCCATGTGGTTATAAATGGAAGGGATGGATGGCAACCTAAACATCTATGCAAAAGATGATAATGCATCTGTGCAAAATCATTAAAAGGCTTTTGAATTTCACACATTTTAACATGCAGTACAGAAAGATTTCCAAACCACTACAAAAATTCATTAAGAACACGCAGTCAAGTTATTTCTCCCTAACAGTCTCCTACATACATACATATTGACCTAAATCTGTGTTTTATTTTTCTATCATTTTCACCAACAAAATTAAATCAAGCTTGTAATGCTTAAGGACACTCTCCTTCAAAAAAAAAAAAAAAAGACTTTCAGAAGACCCAGAAGGAAAACTGATTAAATAAAAGTTTATTCTCAACATGCACAAACATGTTGACAGTGACATGAGTAAGTCCAGTTGCTAAGTTTTCTGATACATAAAAAGAAAGCTTTTTATCGATCAAACTGGACTTAGATATCTGTCGGACTTGATGATCTTTAGAGGTCTTTCCAACTTAAACAATCCTAAGATTCTAAGTATGAAGAGACACTCAGATGATGAAAGATAACACTCACCTTTCTTTACAGTGAAAATTTTGTGCAAGGTGCACTGAGAAGGAACAGTCTATCAATATACAAATGAAGAAGGCATTCAAAGGCGACAAGCTGAGTCAGCACATCTGCACTGCTCCTCTTGGGCACTGTGCTTAAAAACTCTGTTCATTCATGTGCCCCTTCAGTCAGGCTGAAATGGCTTTCTCACACCTGCTTCTTTAGGCACTCTTTTGTAATTAAACTCAGCTTCCACAAACTCTTTACATCTATAGCATCCCAGAATTAAAAGGCTACAGAAGAGGGACATATGGCAGGATATGGAACGTGCACATTAACAAAGAAAACCAAACAAGTGGTTTCTGCTATTTTCCAAGTCTATTCACATGCACTTTTCCCTGCTGGCAGCTCTGCAGCACAGCCCAGGTCCCCTAGAAGCAGCTGCAGGAGTCACAGGTGGAAGCAGCAGGAATATTGGTCTGCAGCAAAGGTCTCTTTGAACAGTGGTACTATGCTTATCTGAGGACACAAAACTCTTCCCCATGCTCCCAGAAATGCTCAGAAGAGGTATTTTCTGAAAATGAAGACACTAATATCACACAAGCAATAGCCACCACATTCACCCATGTAACACAGTCACTTTCTCTCTAAACAGCAAGACAGACTCATCAGAGTATCACAGATCACACTCAGTTCTTCTGGGGACTCAGGTCTTTCACTGCAACAAGTACTTGAAATTGGGACCTTAGCAAATTCAGTACTTTCAAAACTGCATTGGTAAACTCAGTTAGCAACAAGCTTCCTCTTAAAAAAGAGGTACAGGACCGCCCAAAATAGCAAAGGCTTACCAAGTGCAGAGCGCCAAACTAAAACCACTAGCTTCTTAGTTCAGTTTTCCCAGTTATGTCTTTTCTGAAACAATCACTGGATCAGTGACAGAGATGAACAAGCTTGCCATATTATGAAAAAGCAAAAAACTTTAACCCACAAAAAGGAAAGTACTCTTTTCCCATTACCCAGGTTAAACCTGGGAACAGACATAGAAACTACATTTTTCAACAGAATAAAAAATGAGATCTGAAGCCACCACATTTGCATTATGATTATGCAGAGCGCTCTGACAAAATCCAGATTGAATTGATAATTCCGAACTCCAGCCACCACACCAGCAGAATTAGCAATACTGACTTCAGAACAAGTACACTTGAGCAAGTGTCTGTTGCCATGGATAAACATATACGGAGTAGTCACCTAGGTACAACCATGCAGTTGTTGAAATGGGATGACAACAAGAGAATTCAAGACTCTCAGAACTGTCAGCACACTAACATCAATGATAACGTACCATGAAATTGTTAATACCTTCTGTGGAAAGATGAGACAACACACAATTTGTTCCCTAGATCACAGGAAGCAGATCCTGGTGACCCATGACTGGAAGTGTTTCAGTAGCTCCAGGACGTTGCAAAGAGAGTAAAAACAAACAGATCAATGAGCCCCTTTACAGTCCAGTAAAGGTTTGCCAAGTTTTGCTTTGTCCACTGCTGTAAGAGGTCCTCTCCTCAGAAGTCAGTCTTAGCGGGTCCAAAGCTGGAGTCTGTGAAACCAAGGAAAAAGTGATGCAGCTCCAGATGGATCACACAATTACTGAACTAAGGCTGCCAGGAATATGCACTGCCCATGGAACAGTGGGTGGCCAGTGCCATGCACCATGACTCCTTCAACATCAGTCCATGGCAGGGTGTCTCAAGCTGAAGAATATCTGAAGGGTTCTTCAGTTCTGACTATTCAGAGGAGAGAAACGTATGAAGGCTTGCCCTTTCCAGATGCAGAAAATGGTGTCAGGATGCTTTGGCAACTTCCTAAGAATGATGAGTATGATGTTATGTACATCACAGAGAGAGGCAATGGCAAAGAGCTTAATACCACCACCACATTATCCTTATGAAAAGTAGTTCCCACTCTCCAAGAACCAGCACAGCATGCTTATTTACCAGGTCACCCAAAAATATCTGAGGGAGCTTCTCAGCAGCTTAGAGTATGAACAATCTACAATGCCCACCTGAGAATTTTCTATTCTCAAATTCTGAAAGCTAGAGCCCAGAGAGCAGAAATCCCTGTTATTTAACACAAAATCAGCAAGAAGCTTGTGTCTGCTACTGACAGGCAGGCAGACTGCTACAAGCTATTCTGATTCCTCATGAAGGATGTAACATAAGCATTATTAAATAACAGACGTGTCCATCTGTCCTCTGGAAGTATATAAAGAGAAACACAAATTAGAATTTCTTCACAGTCTTAGATCATCCGCCTTTCTGTAAGAAAATCTGCTGAAAAAAACAGAGAGAAATGAAAAGGTGCCAACTAGACTGAACAAGTGCTGACAGAGCTCATGAAAGTGCAGAAAAATCTCATCTAGCTCTCAAGAAATCCAAAATAAGTAACTCAAGAACACATCTACCTAAACCTACAGCTTATGCATACTTTGTGGTAGGCTTTGTTTTTTAACAGATATAGAGGCTACACTGCCTGGACATCTCTGTCACATGGCAGTCATTACGGCAAAATAACTCAAAAAATCTATGACTGGCCACCAGTATTTTTGCCACTACATATTTTACTAAGCCACTTTGTAAGATGACTGTAAAACTCCTCTGAAACATGACATGGGAAGATGTTGGTATCTGGAGTAGGAGCAGCCATGCCACCATTACATAGCAAGTTTTAATACCACTACAAATCTGGTTCTTACATCTCATCTTGCAGTTCCACAGACTGATGAATTTTTAGTCTCTACCACAAGGGATGAGAAAAGTGTTAAAACTGTAGGTGTTTGAAAATTTATCTAAAATTCACTGTTGTAGTTAGCTTGTTTTCCTGTTTTGTTGGCTTCACTAAGAAGTTTCTTTCAGTTTTCTATTGAATATGATTGAGAGTTTAAGCGAATAAAAAATCGCTTTCCAGAGTAACCATATCAGAGTTAAAGATTATCAGAGAGCTATTACTTAAATGCCTGTTTTCGGAACATTTACAGATAAAAAACACAACATCTATGGGAAGTATACGAAATCTAGGCAAGGCAACAGGAGACAAATAGCTGAAAATTTGTCAGTAACATTAAGGTAAAGAGAACACAACCACTGTCTCCACTGGCAGCAGATCCAGGAAAGTATTACCTGAGAAATGTGAGAGCAACTCCCGAATGAAGATCATGCCTTCCTTTCAGCTGGGAAAAAAGAACAGTGTTCAAGGGCTTATGGAAAAGAGCAGGCAGTAGGATCCATGTTATCCACAGGCACGAGCAACACAGAACTGATACAGGCTAAAAAGACATTACACAACTACTGAGAACAGGAGGGAGCTGATGGAAAGAGCTCCCAGGAGTGCTGCCAGCCTGATGATATGGGCATCAGATCCACAAGTGTACACATAACAAGGCCATAGGATATTTAGGGAGAAGATCTAGAGAGGAACCCACAAAACGTCATATTTATTTACACCTCATGTGCCACAGACAGTTTGCTTTCTATTTCCAATTTGGGATTATACTTCAAGACATTGGAATTTGGTGGTTCACTCTGATCAGGGCAGTGCATCCATTCCCAGTATTAAACTTTGGAAAATGACCTATTTACTGAAAAAACCCAATACTGAATGATCATGTGTAGGCTGAGTAAGCTCATGTCTGTTTCCGTGCTTTAAGCTCAGATTCTTGTTTTACTTCACAGCTCCATCTTTGAAAGATTTATTGATTATTGATTATTATTATTATTTGATTTATTTCTATAGAAACAAATGGAAATTTACAAAGTCAGTAACTGGGATTATGATAGCCAGAAAGAAGGCATGGACAAGACAATGAACTATAGCTCATATGACTGAGCAGAGGTTAACTAATATCACTCCTTTCTGAAAGGTCGTACACACCAAGCTGCAGAAATTGTCTCCATGGTGTTCATCACACTGTTAAACAATGCCACTTTTTCTGTTATTTTTTTCTGAATAAGTACAGGAATAGAGGGAACATGAATTTTTAAGAACAACACAAAGATACTCTCACATTAGCTGAGACATTTTGAGACTTCAACACATGTAGCCACACCATTACTTACAGGCTTGGAACAAGTCTATTTACATCGGAGCATCTAAATAGAATTGGATTTAGAGGGGAATTAATATTTTTTTGTGCACTTTAACCAGGAAAATTATCGTATTTGCAGATAACTTAAAATCAGATGTACATTTTACCATTTCAGTATCAGTTTAATATCTGTAGAGTAAAACTAACATCCACCAACAAATATAGAAACAAGAAGAAACCACCAAACACTTTCATGCTGCTTGTCAACAACTTGACTGCAAAGTAATGAAGTGCATCTCTGCAGACTTAGGAAAAGGGATTATTTAGTGCATTTTTTTTGCCAAGAGCATCTTGTGATTAATTTCAGGGACACGAAATATTTTGTTGTCAAGACATCCAGTCACTATAAAAGCAGGTTAGGTTGCATTACGTTTTTTTTTGTTACCAATGATTCTGCCAAAATGGCTAGTTTTTCAAATTTCACAATAAGCAGGTACCATACTGTACTGATTTGGACAACTACTGATTTGAATAATTTTTTTAAACTTAAACATATCTAACTCAAATAGCTGATCAGTCTAAACCTCACTGTAATTATTTTATGGGTACGTACAAATGACAGTACAGGTTTAACTAATGATGTCCACACAAATGATTCAAATAGGAGGTTTTCAACCTATCCTGAGGACAACAGGCTCCACCTCCTGTGCACACTGAGAAATGGAGGCTTTCTATCGATGCTTTTATTGATCACTTATTCTAAGAAAGAGATAATAAACAAGGAGCTTTGGAAAATATAAGAGGGAGAGGTAGAGGTTAAGGAAAAAAGCAGCAGAGATCAGGATTTCTAGAAGTAGAATGTGACAATATCACAGACAACTAGACTTTACTCTGACAAACTCTTTATTTTGACATAACCTGGCAGTGTTAGCTAACACAGCATCCCTGACCCACTCCTGAGTCTGGCCTCTTGCTTCCAGCCTTGCATCATCCTCTCCCTACTGCTGACATAGCCATTTGTACAGCCATATGGTAAACCAGAGTGGGGAAATAAGAAGCAACACTATTTTGGCAAAATTATTCTTCAGTCAGACCAATTCCCCAATACGACTCACTATGCAGCGGCAAAAGCACTACAGCAGCACAAGGAGGGCAGCAGGTGGCCATGAAGAGAGGAAGGCTTCCTTCATGGTCAAAACAAGGAAAAGAGTAAAGGTATTACCATCCAGCCAAATAAATATCATTCACTCATCCATTTTGTTAAAAGCCTTTTCAAGAAAATAACAAAAGGGTGGAAAATGTTGAAAAGGTGAGAAAAATTTGAAGATAAATTCAAAACTGAAGATTTCAACTGTGTATTTCCAGAATCTGGGGAAGAACACAACCAGATAAAATGGAGTGATAGCTAGAATCATCAGTGGGATTTTTTTTTTTTAATTATGAAGCTAAAGTAAGCATTTCATGTGATGAAAATACCTAAGAAAGTGAGCAAATTAAAAAGGAATTAAGAATGATGACAAATTGAATGGAAGGAGATGAAGGTGAAAAACCAGAGGAGCAATCATAGAAAAAGACAACAGAACATTCTTCCTTGAAGCACTGGAGACAGAAATTTCATGTATTCCCCACCATTTCCATAGCTACTTATGGACTACCACAATAAAAGTACGACTTTATTAAAAAAACAAAGCACATATCAAACCTGTTGATTTCCATATGTCAGTGCTGAAATAATGCCTTTCTTTTTATGTTTCTCCAAATCATCTTTTATACATATACCTGAAACTGTTGCATCATTTCCCTACTTATCTGCTACAGACCTCCCTTAAAATTTCCTGCCTTATTTAGGTCCCTTTCACCACAGAACACACAAGGACTTGCATACAATACAGCAAACAATGACAATGAAGAATCATTGGGAAGAAACAAGTGGCATGTGATTTGTTTTGTGGTGTCTGAATCACTAATTTGTATTTTGTTTCAGGAGGTGCCAGGGGAAAGATTAAGACTATAGTGTTAATGCAGACAATTCTGAAAAGGTCAAGTTCCCCAACACATTATGAAAATTCAGTGATAAAATGCAGTCACAGACATAACATGACAGAGGTGATGGAGATTGACAGTAAGCTACTCTAAAGGGCTCCCTGTACTGTTTCATCTGAAGGTGGTGCAACGTCTGGCATATCAAACAAAATGTAATGGTAGTTACCAATGCAGACACCAGAGAAGTTTTATTGAAGCTGCACTTAACTACAAAAAGAAACTGAACAGAATACACCCTGAAGTGCTAAATCTGACCTAAACCCCTATTTAAGGGGGTGAATTAAGAGGTCTTCAAAAGTACAATGTGGCTTAATACAATCCATAATGAGCAGCAAGACTCACCATACTGTGTCTGTACTGGTAAAAGACTTGCACAGAACCCGGTATTTGCTGCACTTTCTATCTTCAAATTTATATACTCAGTAGGCGTACAAAAAAAAATATCTCCTTTTATCCAATGATCTCAGAGTTTTACTGGGAAACTATTTCTCATTTATAAAGGAATAGAACAAGATGCAGAAAACCAAGTAATTTGCCTGTCATTACACAGTGAGTCAGTGGCAGCAGCCCACACTGGTCATACATCTCTTGCTGTTCTTATCAGGTACTGGCATTAGAATAAGGCCTTTTATAATAGCTACATCCATATGTATCAACAACATGATCCTCACCATTTCAAATTTATGCTCGTTCTTTCTTTTGCTCAGAAAATGAACACTAAAATTATACAATGCACTCTATTTAAAAAATAACACATTAGTGCCTTCTTTTTTCAGCCCAGTATTTCTTTGACTGAAAGATACCAGAAATGCTTTTGTGTTTGGGTTTACAATGAACATTTTGAAATAGTTAAATATTCTACAGAATAAAAGTTACAGCTATGAGCAGCTACATGTTAAAACCACAAACCTAGGAATGTATTTATAATCAGTTGCATGTGGCTACATCAAGGAAGATTCTCTGTATACAGGACACGAGTCTGATACGTCTCCACGTTATTCATCACTGTCAGGATTACTGAGTTCCGGATCTTTTATCTGATCCAAGAGTGCACTCCCATTCTTATCTGCAGCACGTGCTGTGCCAGCCCTTTTGATGCAAAATTTTTCTCCCTGTGGTATGAAGTGACTAGTGCATGAGGGGTGGGGGGAGAATGACGATGACAGTACAAATGAACAAGGAACAGTAACACATAAACAAAAGATCAATTGTTAGAAAAAAGGTTAATTTATGCAACTCAAAGAAAAAAATCTCCTCTAGTTAACAAGTAATTCTTAAAACCCACAGAACTTGGCATCAATTCTATGATCCCTTTAGCATATCATCTTTGGCACTCGACCACAGGAAAGATTGGATTTTATCTTCATCAATGACTTTGGCAGACCTTTCCAAAAAGGAAGACTGTTGTAACTGGTGCTAATACATTTTCCTACAACTAGTGTCTGCAGCAGAACTTTCACTTAAGTTTCTTACTGTGCACTCAGTTTTACCATTTGCCAGAATACTGATGTAGTCTAGACTTTTAATTCACAATTTTTCTTATCCTGCACACATCCAAGTCCAAATAGATAAACTCATATTGGAAATAATGATTGCCACTTTTGCCAATGAAAAACAAAGAATGCTGTTCTGATGTATGGAAATACAGAGGTTGTGCTATGAAGAGTTTCATGCCAGTGCATCCAACATAACTGGCTTACAGCTTTCAGCTCAGGCAGCAGAGGGTGGGTAGGCAAGGCCAAGGTGATTATGTAGCTGCTTGATACATCTTCTCCCACCTGAAAATGCCATGTAACTGTACAGGGACAGACTCCAAAGACCTGTTGTGGACAAAACAGAAAACCACCAGCAGCTGAAGGAAGAGAGAAAGCAGGATCTGCTCCTTCCTTTCCAAACATCTGTCATTACTGGCTCTTTCAAACAGATATTTAAATGTAGCATCATGGATCTTGAGCCCCTGCGTGATTGTTTCTGCTGCACCATGCCAATCAAAAACCTATCAATCCACAGCAGCAATGAGCACACACCCCTGGCACACCCTGGTGATGCAAGATCATGACACGTACAGAAATGGTGGCACTGGACTTACAAAGGCAAAGGCAGTTGGATGAAACAAGCTCCCTCCAGGAACGCTGCAGGCTCCCACAGGTGTGCGGAGCAGCCCCACCTGTACACATGCTCTTAAGCTTCTGATGTACGAACGCAACTCTTAAGTTGCCAGTGAATGTATACATTCCCTTGAAAAGCCAAAGTATGCATAACATTTAGAATAACTCTATTTTTTAAATGCACGTTGGAATCTGCATAGCCATAGATAATCTTGGTTCACAGGATCTGCAGTGCTCAAGGGATGTATTACTGCTATAGTCAACAGCAGGCAATACAACAGTGAGAAGAGCCGAGGGGACATGGGCTTAACTATGCATGGCTAAGCTAACATCTTCTGGAAAGTGACTACCTGGCATCAGTGTAGGTCTTGGAACAGTAATTGCTACAGAAGAAAAATATCTATACACAGTAGCCAATGTTTTATTGGGCATAGGGAAAGGAGAAAGAATATCCCTATGTATTTTTAGGTGTGCTTGTCTATTACACAGCTTAGTTAGCTACAGGTTACAAACTGAAAGATGATTTTCAGAGAGCAATGTTTTCTTTCTAAAACAGAGACTGACATTGAAATAATATTTTAAATTTACTTTCCATACCATAAGTTGTAAGTGCTTAGGAGTCCAAGTCAAGGAGTAGAAGTTTTTAACTATCATATGACGTGAATTAATTTCTTACTTGTTCAAATATTATCCATACATATTGATATTTCCTGCTTCCCTCTATTTTTATACATCTTTAAGATGCGTAAAAAGACTCCACAAAATCTTTTTCCTCAAGAAATAAAAATAAAAAGGCCTCCTCCAGAAGACCAAGGCAAGTGGCTTCAGATGTTCAGCTTTCAATCCAGAATAATAAAAGAAAACAATTTTCTGAAAACATAAATTTCCCTCAAGTCTGGACAATTTCTTTACTCTCTCAAGCAGGCACAATTCACTACAAAAATACCGGAATTGCATACAAGGTGGTTATATAGCAATTCTGCTGAAAAGGATCTTAGAAGGTAAGTGGGAAGGAAAGAGAATATTTTTAGTAGGTCATAAGATACAAACATAAACCAACTATGTCATGCTGTTGTAGAGAGGGAATTCCTCATATGAGGATATGGAGTCAGGCGCACAGCCCACGGGACAGATGAAGGTCCTCTCTCATGATTCTCAGTATTGCAAAATCTCAAATGGATTTGGTTTTAAGCTTCCTAAACCAGATGCAGGTTACTTCATACAATACTGCAGAAATTGAATGTATTACAGCTTTCAAGCACTTTGAAACACAATTTTTATCCATATACAGCTGACAGAATGCTTACTAAGACATTCAATGTTATATCAATCAGATATTAGATTCAGTTCTTTTATTATGGTAAGGAGGAGTGCAACACACTCACAGACCCTGCCCTAGCAGAAGAAAGCACTTCTGGAAAACAGATGACAAGTACTAAACACAGTAAAGTGGTCGGGGAAGGGTTTAGTTCAAATTTAGGACCGTATTTTTGTCCCTGAGATAAATTTTTAACTACCTGTTCCATAAACAAGGTATATACTTGTATATACTTTGAAACAATGTTCAATAAAAGGGATTACCTGACAGTGGGGAGCTATGAAACACACGATGCTGTATCAAACAATGACTTCTTTCTTGCTCCATACCAATACTATATTTTATTATATCCATGTTTCAGATTTTCTGATACCTACTTGCATGAGCTGGATAGATTGCTGCTTCCCAAGTCTTCTCCATCTCCTACTACTTCTGCTGTTTTCTGTTTTTTCAACTTATATTTCTTCTTCTTGCATTCAAAACAAATTACAAACATTGGATACAAAATGTATCAAAATGTTTCTGATATATTTGAGGTTGGCTGTCTAAGAACAACAGTGCCAAAGAAGATTGATAATACCCACAAATATTTGACCCATGTCAAATAAAACATGAGGTATTGGGTTTGTCTTGCTTACTGTCATGAACTGTTTTTCATAAAGAAACAGAACACAGATAAACCTAAAAATACAGTGATGCTCACTTTTAAACAAATCTAATATTATTTTTTATCCTTTAGGAGAACCAAGGTTCCCTAACTAAACTATTTTTAGATGCCCTTGATTATTTCTTCCAGCTTATAAATTTGTTACATTCAAAGCACCTAGAAGAACAGAGGAAGGGCAAGAATGTGTTTTAGGAAAAAAGAAAAAGTCATGTTTAATAAACTTTAAACATTAGGCTTACAAATTGTGCCAGCAACATTCCATTATCTTGTTTCGATAAATGCTGAACAGTCTAGGAAATTAAAAGAAGCTTCATGTTGCAGTGACAAAATTAAGATAGGTTTTGGTGTACCTATCAGTCAGTTGAAATGCAGACATTAACACACTAACTTTGTGGAGCCTTGAATGACAAAAGTGTCAAGATGAAAGCAGCTGACTCAAATGCAATCTGAATTAGAAGTGGAAAAGGAAATGGGGAAGAACTTTGAGGAACTAACAGAAGCTCTAATTTCACTTTATTGTTTGTTTTTTTCAAGGTAACACCATGACAGGACTTCTTTAAATCCTAAATGCATGTAATTCCAAATGACAACACTGAACACCAATGGCTCTGCAGCTATGATATTGTTTTGCTCCTCACCATACTCTACCTTGCCTCTCTTTCCCCTCATCACCAGCAAAACACTTCTCAGGGTGCAGTGTAAGTTTCATCTGAGGAGTCTTTCCACTCCAGGTGTTAGGATAGGGAAGGACTAGAGACAGGCCACGCTTCCCCACGTCTTCTCTGAGCTGAAATGTTTCTCAAGGGCCAAAACATGCACCTGCTCATGCAGCAAGGCAGGTGACTATGGGTCTGGGAGGGAACTGTGGGTCTGCATCTCAAGGTGACTGGACTGGTGGCAGCAAGCCTCAGCATCAGTTGGTTCTCAAGATGAAATTCCACAAAGAAGTCGCAACAGTGAAAAGTAAAACTAGAACACAGAAAAATCCATTAATCTGAGTATCCTGCTGACAACCAGAACAAAACTCTTCCCTTGTAGATGTGCTCCCCGCCCCAGGTAGTAACACTGTACCATTACCTGATGGGAACTGCACGAGCTGCCCAAAAGCAACACCACTCAAAGGGCTCATTTATAAGGCAGTAAAGCATTCCTGAACACAGAGTGCTGCATTTCACATCACATCATCTTTAGACTACTTCAAAAGACAAACATCAATTTCTAAAGCTTCTGGTGTGCTCAAACCACCTCCCTGAAGATAATCTCACTTCCTAGAACCCACCTAAAAACTTCAGGAACTGTTCCAGATGACATGGCCTGAAGTGTAATATGAACACTAAAGGCTGGAAGTAGCTCCAGCATAACCCTGCATGATCACAGATTGGTCACTTCTGTGACTGTTAGCATCAGAAAATTCAGTGTTTTGGAGGAGAAGATATGCTTTACACTGCATGAGTTGAACAGATGAAAACTAACCAAACAACTCCCTCTTTGAAAACTATTTTTACATGTTCATCACAATATAAGAACAGGAGATTATGCCTAACATTTGGTTGATCTCTGAGGAAAAATCCACCAGTGAATATTTCACTAACAACCTCAGCACAGAGTGCAACATGCAAAATAACATGAATAGAGCTTGAGAGAAAAGATAAAAATTACACTGTTTTGGAATGCCAAATGTAAATACATCATTTTCAAATGAAACTGTCAAACATCTTGTTGTGGTGGTAAAAACCAAATCACTATGCAAAATGATAATACAAGAAAAGTCAATTGTATGTTTCTAATAATAAATGCTCTTGTGGCTTTTGAAGTCACAAAAAAACTCTTGGCTGAATTGAAGCATTGATTTCTGTAGTTATTTATGTGCAGTTCCTATTAGAATTCTATTGAATTCCTTGAATGGTGAATGGAAGTGCTTTTGAAAACACACACAAAAACTGTTAAACAAGGGACACAATAAATGGAGAGTGTCGTGTTGCCAAAAAGTTTCAAAAAGTCAACAGAACATTTCAACATTTTTTGAAGTGCAAGCATGTATGACATGGTTTGACAGAAAATAAGTCTAATACAAAAACAATATTCAAAATACATTTCCCCATCACTCCTGAAAAGGAAGCATAAACACTGGTATTTGCTTCTCATACATTATTTCTAAATGACTTGCAATACTTTTGAAATATAATCTATAGTAAAACATAGTTTTATTTTACAGAATTTTAAAATGTAATCACTACATCTTTTTGTCCACTATACACCCAGTATGATGACATTTTACTTACTATGCATACAGATATATCCAGAGTGTATATTATGTTAATTATGATAAGAAAATAAGGATATTTACATAATGCCAAAAGAAAAGGTTTCACTGTGTGTTTTTCTGAGTACTAACAAGAGACATTTAAGTCTTGAAAGCATATTTTTAGAATGTAGCTTTCTGTTTACAGCAGAAAAATAATAACATTAATAAGTTTATCTTCAGAACTTCTGTATCAGCCTATTTTTATTTTAATAGAAACCAATGAGAATTTGTTTTCTCATTGAAAGTAATGAGCACTTCTAAAATAATCTTACCACAGAGTGCTCTTCAACAACTTAAGTAGTATCTTATTTTGAAGCAATTTAAAATTATTATTATTAAAGCATTACTCAATACACATTAATTTTTTTTTCTATTTTTCCTAATTACTCATGGCACACTCATTCTGCTGAACTATGGCAACTTCTTTGAATGTGCAGTTATACATCTTTGTCCCTAACATGATGACATAATTTGCATGCACCACTACTATCCGATGAGGGATGGATCTCTGGTCATATAACACATCCCAGCTTATTGTACACAACTGCTGGAGCACACAGAGTTATCATGGCACACCACAACACAAAATATATTCAAATGAATATTAAAGACTTCAGTGGAAAAAGGCTTTTGCAGATACCAGAGCAGCTACACAATCATTTCCCACAACAGTTAGAATGAATCTGTTTGTCTGGCAGACAAAGGAAAAAAATACTGTAAAGAGTGGATTGGAAAATGCTTACATCAATGTAACTTAGAAACAGAAAACAGATTTGACAAAGTAGCTTTACTGGCAACAAGTTCTATTCAAAGGTGCCTGAACATGAGCTGAAGTTTCAGATGTTAATCAGGTTTCTCTTTCAAGCTACTCTCTCACATACATTTCGTTAGTATAATTTCTACAAAGCACTTTTATTTCTGTTTTCTCAGGACTGTGTATGTGCTTCCAATGCCAAAGAAGTTATTATCTACATCACCCTTATTCAGAGAAGGATGCTTTTTATGAAAATCCTGCAGAAAGTATCCAGCATTAATGAGCTCCCATATAGCTTTCCTGTAAAAGGAGGGAGAACACATGTAACTGGGGAGGGGACAGCACCATGATCATTAAAAGAAGGCAATGCTTCTGCTGCTAACTACAACCGAGTCTTTTAATTGCTCACTTCAGTTTTATTAAATAGCTTACAGCTATCTAGAGAATTTCTAATCTTGCATTTAATTAATCTCAAGAATGAAGTTCTCCTGCAGGAATTTCCTCCTGGAGAACTTTTTGTCAGATGTTCATTTTCAATCTATTTTCTAGTCCTCTACTGAGGAATTCTGTTCTAAGTGTAACTGTATGCATACATCCTTAGTGGTTACTCACACCTCATTTTCTTACTGTACATCTCTCAATCCTTCAAATGGCATGTTTTTGAAAACAGTGATATTTTAATTAATATCTTTATGATGTCTGTTATTCAATTCTATATCATTTACTTAACTATTGCAAAGTTTGAACATCACCTAGAGTTTCTCCAGGCATGGGGATTGTGGAAAGTCAGAAACAAGTTTACCAAAAGAACCCAGGGAACATCCACCACAGTGCATCGCTCCCCAGGCAAACACTCACATGGTCACTTCCCCAAACAGATCCAGGAACTGTAAAACAGAATACTCAAATCTATACTATGAGAAAGGGGAAGAGACAGTATCACCAATACCCTAAGTTTCTTAAGTAATAGCAAACCTCTCAGGTGAAGGTGCCAAAAAATTGTAACCACATTACACCACCCTGGAAAGCAAAGCAAAAATAACATTTTCCCAACAACAAACTCCAAAATTATTTCCTTAGTCCAAATCTGAATATGTAAGGCCACTTCCAGCCTGAGTAATTTACAAATCTGACTTATATGCTATATTTTAATATACCATACAATGAAAGGAGAAGCCAAATATTAATTAGGGAAGGGTTAAGAAAGGTAAGAAGCTTTTGCCACCATTAATGTTCTGTCCCTCCTCACCTAGCTGCATGTATAGCAAACTTGAGAAGAGGTGACAGAACCACAACTAGCAGCAACTGCATCAACCCTAAGAACTGAAGAACCTAAATCAGTCATCTCACTTAAGCCCACAGGAAACAAATAAGAAAAAAAAAAAAAAATTCAAATCACTTGGAGCTAAGACCCCATAATGTAACCACCTGGTGTGCTTGTTCCATTGTAATACAACTCTGCATTTCAGTTTCTCCCTCCTGTGGCATTGTGGGCCAAGGTTATTTCAGCACAAACTTCACAACAGGTCATGAGATTTGTGGACAATTAAAAAAAAGTATTTACCTCTCCTTTTTCATTATGTTTCCAAAATCCTACACACTTTAAAATTATTGCAGGGCAGCTGTCCTTCTCCTCTTTCCCCTCTTTTCTATCCTGACTTAGACAAAGATGATACATCCATTCAGTTTTAGAGGCAGACACATTTCAGTCTTTCAAAACCTTCTTTTCATAAATATTACATCCTTCCAAATATTAAAGAGATCTGCTCCATGAAAGCAGGTGCACTTGGATGAGCTAACAGGATGCACTGTCTCCTTACAGAGTCAACACACAAGCCTAAAACATAGTAAGTGGGGAATTACTTGTAGATAAGGATTCCCATCCATAGCCTCATTTGCACTCAAGTACTAAAAACAGACTGTGGCATCAATCCTAACAGCAGCCTGCCTCCCAAAAAAAAGACAAGAGCCACTTCCAAGGGAAGTCTTAATAGCAGCTCACAGTTTGGAGGTTACAGGCCACAGATTTAAAACTCAAATGCCAAGTTCCATAAAATTCCATTTTTAAGTCAAACAAATTGATACACATCCCTCCTCCAAAAGTAAAGCGTTTCAAATATGGACACTCTATAAACTCAGAAAAACATTTTAAGAGCAGTACTGAGGCTCTATGCAGTTTTGAGCCAATGCAAAACTGGCATATGCAGTGCACACACACAATTCGTATGGGAAAAAACAACTTACAATGCAACACATCACTGGACATCAGCATTGGTCATCTTTAACCCTATTTACACATCAAAAGACAAAAATATGTCTCACTTTTTCAGATGGCACTACAAGCTTGTTGCTTGCATCAAGACAGACAAATGCAAAGTGACATATGTTAATTTTAACTCTCTCCAAAGCCAATTTTTCATGGGAAGACTGCAGGTTTTTTCCCCAAAAACATCTCTGAATTCACTGACAAGGCTACCAGAAACAAAACAAACCCAGTTTATTATGTGATCTTCCTCATAAATTGTCATTTTTTTAAAAACAAAAGCATTTAATCAAAGCTGTAAAATCTGAGAAGCATTTTTTTTTTTGGTACCAAGAGAAATACATTACATTTTGGATTATTTTTTATTCATATCAGTTATAAGAGCTTTAATTACAATTAACATGTTTTGCAACTTCATGGCCTAGGAAAATATAAGGGATAGCACCACCAAGAAATTCTCTCTTGGCCCAGATAAAAAACTGTGCTAAGTTGGAATTTCAGAGAGCATCAGTAGCAATAACTGCTCTTCCACTGACTGGTATATTTTCCAGGTGCTCTTACTGACCACGTGGTAATTTCTCTACCTAAAGGACAGGAATTAACAACATTTCCAGTCCTATTCAAGCCTGAACCGAGTATGAAGTTACTTCAGCACTGTACCCCTGTTGGCACATACAAGAGAGCACAAGTTCTAGTGTGCCACACTTGAATTTCTCCTTTGAAAAAGACAGTTTTGCAGTGTTATCAAATCCATTTGCTGGACTCTTTTGCAAACACCACCTTCCACTGTAACCAGAAAACACAGCAATCTTGCTTGTTAACCTCCTCCAAGACAAAGTATGCCAGCACATCTCTGAGACAAAGGAGCCACAGCAGGCTCTTTTACCAGCTGCTGCACGGACAGCGATCTGCTGCACACACAGTTTCAATTTCTGGTTTTAAACCTGACATAAAAAAAGCAAACAACTTAACTAACAATTGCTTTCCCATCTAAGAAAACACCACTTACGTAACTTTCATTGCACTCAATAACTGACACAAGTTTCAAAGCACTACTGATATAATTTG
The DNA here is from genome assembly GCF_017590135.1 of Pyrgilauda ruficollis. NCBI lineage: Eukaryota > Metazoa > Chordata > Aves > Passeriformes > Passeridae > Pyrgilauda > Pyrgilauda ruficollis. Next base: position 10,327,327 of record NW_024524377.1, read on the forward strand.
GTTCTCATTTCTGTCTTTTGCAGCAGACACAAAACATACCTTGGAGGTTTGGTTGGTTGGGTGGGTTTTCGGGAGGGTGGGTGATTTGTAGGTCAGAGAGATGCTGGTACACAAATGCAAAAAACTGGCCAAAGGACTCAGGAAAAGCTAAAATACACTCAACTGTCTTTAAAGTTAATAGCCTTTTGGAGACAAAATGAGGATCATTTGCTTAATCCAAGCACACTTAACAGCACAAAACCAAACCAATTAAAATTGTTACTCCTAGCAAACACCAGAAAAGAGCTTACATTTAATTTTTTTTTCAATTAGCTTATTAATAAAACTATCAAACTAGCAAAATCACATAGAAATCAATACCTTCAGACTTAAACTGATGTTTCCCAAGAAAAAGGACCAGTCAGAACAAGGTTTTCACTAGCAGATATTTAGCAATTTTTAATTTTAAGTCCAAAACCCAGGTTAATAAGAGAACTGAATACATCCTCCTTAAATATAATCTACACCATTCTAATTTTAAAAAATTAAAAATTGCAAGTATGAAAATGTTCATCTCTAGCAGCACTACATTTGATTGCCATTTGAAGATCTGGACTTTTGGTCATGCAGAATAATTCAGTTATTATTCTCTAATCTAGTTACCCTGAAAAAGATAGGAAATACCCAGAAAGGCAATGTAAAAATGCACATGCCGTAAGAAGTGGATTGTCTTCTTCCTCATCAATCTTGGGGTCAGACTGAAAAATGTCAAGTGGCAATGAAGAGCTCACTTCACACTCCAATCACTGAAAATATTTCCCAGAGCATTCTTCTTTACAGATCATAAATACTCACAATTAAAAGACTGTTTATTTTTAAATGGATATTAGCCATTTCCCCCTTCCTCATGCACTGTAGAGATGGCAGTGTCTCATAAACCACACAAACAGAATTGCATTTATCATCCAATAGTCACAGTAAACTTGTCCAAGAGTAATTGCAGTGTGAGACAAAGTAGGGTGCCAAGAGAGGCCTAATTGCATCACCCTACCAAGTCTTTGTTTGAAGGTGCATAAGCTGAGAAAGGAGAAGCTGGTTCAATTCTCACATTTCAAAGAGAAATTCATCAAGTTATGTTTGTCTGATCTACTGAGAATCTCTGTGACTACCAGCTGTAACATTCTGTGGCATGTACTGGGACACTGCATACAACCAGCACAGACTTCAGTGTGCTGTTAACCAGATTCTTTTAACCTACACATCTGGACACTGAATTCTGGTATGTCAGCACATCAATAAAACTTCTGTGGACCATTTAACTGCTATAAAGTTGAAGTAATTTATTTTGTAAGTGGCAAACAGCAGTAGTTTTCTAATTCTAGAATTCTCCAAAATAAAGATGGAGATTTTGAATATGTACCTGCATACATAAAACTATAATAATTATATGTGTGTATATATATACACATACACTTAAAAGGAACTCCAAAATTTTAGAAATTAAAGGTTTTTAAAAGCCTAGAGAAAATTGTTTTTGTGCTACTTCAGTGGATTACAAGTCCTGAAGGAAAAACAGCCTCTGTTCCCAAACAAGCATATATGAACAGCTGGTCCACACAGCAAAGCCCTGCTGTTGTATTACCAGCCCACTGCTGAGCTCCTGGGGTTTTGTCTCCTGCTCGGGCCATTCTCCCCTCCCTTTGCTCTTCCACCTTCACAGTTCCTTCTTTCCTCCATGAACAATTCCATATTATATACATACACAAACCATTTTTACAGTTATTTAGGTTGGAGGACATTAATACCCATGAGAATTTTGTCTGAGCATTTAATGAAAAGTGACAGCACCAGAGTGAAAGATTTGTATTAAAAAAAAAAAAAAAAAAAAAAAAAACACAGCACAGTGAACCATCTGCTGAAAGATTCTCGTTTGACCATTTTTTAATTGGTGAGAATGGAAGTGAGGTGACACAGAAACAGGATGTGAAGGCATGGGATTCATATGATCTTGCACCAAATTTAAACCCAAACTGGGGGAGGGGAGGAGGAAGGCACAATCATCATGAATCAGAGGATCAAACTATTGGTAGTAAGAAGACCTAAGAAGACAAACCACAGAAATGTACTATTTATCAGTTTAGGGAAAATAGTCTAACATTGTGATTCCAACACCAAAAAAAGCCATGCACATGTCTACTGCTTGTTTTAATTAAAGTTTTGACCAGTTGAAAAGTTAGAACACAATATTCAATCCACTGTAATTTTAAGAAGACATTTACCCAACCCATTGACTACATCCAAAGCCTAAATTGCCCCAAGCAAGCTGTTCTTTTTCCCACATACAGGGGACCTGATGGCTGACCCATCCTGGCTACCCTTCCCTCCAGTGTAACCTCCCCTCAGTTCTCAGTGCACATCCCACTTCCTATATGGGCACACAAACCAATGCACAGAACTCCCATGTACACTCAACAAATCCTTATAAAGTTAGAACCATAAATAATGGCCCAGTGAAATGGAGCCCCCAGATGCTGCTCGGGACCTTTCAGCAGTGCTGTTACAATACGAAAGCAATCTTTTGGAAGTCCCTTTATCCCCAGTAATCATGTCACACACTATTGTATGAGGCTGCCAGCCCCGGAGCTCTGCATGCCCAGAAGCCCCTATGACATCACACAAACACAACCAAACATTCACACACAGCAAATGCCACGCAAACACAGGCCTGATGTCTACTGAACTAGAGCTGGAGCTCAAGTTCCTGCAGCAGCTTCTGTGCAGGTGGATCCATCTGCCCAAAGAGGGGCCACTGCAGGATCTGAGCCAAAATGATGTACCCTGGGTATTAACTTACCATGTATTTTAAATATGCTAATGGCAGTGACATGTAAATAGTACCACATGAACCCTGCTCGTTAACAGAGAGCTCATCCACTCCAGAGCCACTAGCATTACTTCTAAGATCACAGGATTTTGGGTTTTATTCATGTTTTAAAAATATAGCTGCTAATAATTAATTAATTCTAGTCACAGAAAAACAGTATTGGCTGAACTTTCCTGCTACTATGGTGTAAGTGTACCCAACCCTGAAAGTATTTTTAGCAAGGGTGTTCAATCAATACTGTTATGTACAACCTAAATTAGACATTAACAGGACATGAGAATTGTAAAGCATGGCAACAAACAATACATTCCACGAACAATTTTGCTGAACAAGAAGTAACCATCAAAGTAAACTCTAAACAGCTAAACCTGATTCCAAACAAATTTAACTGCAAACATAAGGAAGACATACTGAAAGGTAAAATTACTTAATACACTTCTACTGGTGAGGAAAACGCATTTGTATTTCAATGTTTCATCTTTGAAAAACTAAAATTAAAAACACACACATCATCTAAAAATACAAAGAAACTGTAATGACAACAAAATTAGCAAAAAAAAAAATTGGACCAATGGTACATTTCTGAGTTTATAAAGTATAAACTTGCCTGGGAAAGATATTGACACACACGTACATATTTGTAAGCTTATCACCCAGAATCATATTTTATCAACATGGTGCAAGCCATGCCAATATGTAAAAACAACTTTTTAGGTCAGTGAAGCAAGAAATCCATTGTCAAGAAAATGGCATCCATAAGATTACAATACTGAATATATTATGTTCAAGCAATGAACTGGAAAACTTTCCTACAATATACATATCTAATAAAAAATGGGTTTATAAATTCTAATGTAACTCGTTCCTGTATCCTTGCAACGCACATTTACAATGTGACCAGCACACAATGTCTGCATGCGTGTGAACACGTCGGTGGCTCCCAACATTACAAAGCACTTATTTGCCAAAACAAGCAGGCAAACGTGCACTCACAAAACCCCCTTACCACTGAACTCTTGAGTTTAGCTCAGGGCAAGAGAAATGCCCCGTGGGTGAGCAAATGTAAGTGCACACTGCAGTCTAACAATTATTCTTCAGCTGAGATCCATTAGCACTTCTGTAATACACAAGTCACACAAATATTTTCTATCTCACAGTTCAAAAAACTGTAACACACTGAAGTCCTGGATGGGTGTAATTAACAGCATAAAGTTCGTTCACGTGTATCTTACATCTGAACGATGTCTACCGTTCGAACAGACCAGAGGTGGGAACATCTCATATACACTGGCAGCTATCTAGTTTTAGCTACTAGATCTTGGAGATTTTTGAAAGGAAAAAGACGTTATGCCTCTTCCAGCCGGTGCTGCAACAGCATGCACGAGTTAACCCATCACCAGGTACACGAAAAGCCTCTGTCGCATATAGACACAGCGATTATACAAGCCTTCTGCTCGAGGGAGACACTAAAAATGTACCAGAGGAATGCAACGACAGCACTCAAACCTATTTTCCCTGCCCATAACCAGGGCAACGCGCACATGTGCCTAGAAAGCACAGGATCGCAAAGTTTTTCATTAAACACGCTAAAATAAAAATCCTTTTCAGGCGTTCGGCGGAGTTCACTGCATTTTAGAGACCCCGACCTGCCCCCGCAGCTCGTTCCCCTCGAGGCTATTTACGTCCCCCCTCTCCAGCTCCACACAGCCCCCACACCCCCTTCGCCAGAGGGGAGCCGGCTCTCCTGTTTTTTCGGAGGGGGGAAGCGGAGGGAGAGCGCACACACACACACGCCCCCCTCCCAAAAGGGGCTCAGGGCACAGTCGCTCTCCGCCCGCGGCGACCTGAGCGCGAAGTTGCGGGAGGGGGAGCCGGGGGAGCGGGGGGGGAGGTTACAGCATAGAGACGCGGCTCGCAGCACCCCTCGTCCCCCCAAGCCCGGAGCCCCGAGCGCGCCGGCGGCCGCCTTTACCTTCATGTAACATCCACGTCCTGGTTCCAGATGGAGCGGGGAGCGCGGAGGGAAGAGGCGCGGGGGCTGCGCGCTCGCGCCGCTGCCGCCCCGCGCGACCCCCAACCCGCCTCCGCGGGCGCGCGCGCGGGTACGCGCGCCGCAGCCGCTCGGGCGCGCGCAGCGCCCGCACTCCCCGCGGGATCGGGATCGAGAGCGGAGGCGCCGCTCGCCGCCCCCCCTCAGTCTTCCCGCAGCGCCCGCCCGAGCCGCAGCCTCGGGAGCAGCGACAGCAGCCGCCCCGCGCCCCGCCGCAGCGGCGAGCGCCGCATCGTACTGCAGCGACTGGGCCGAGGGAGGCGGGGGAGGAGAGGGAAAAAGAGCTGGGGGAGAAGAGGACGGAGTAGCCCCGGGGGGAAGGCGGAGGACACCCCCACCCTCCGGCCTCTCCTTCCCCCCTTTCCTCACAGCGACCGGCCGGAGGGGCCGCACGGGCCGGGGCTGTCCCTCACGGGGCGCGGCACTGCCTCGCAGGGAGCGACGGCTGCCCCGCACGCAGCCCCGGCCGGGAGGCTAAGGGGACCGGGGGGAGGTGGAGCACCGGGGCGCTGCGGAGGCGCCTTCCCTGCCGGCGAGCGAGCGAGTGCCCGTGGGGGAGGAGGGGGGAGGACCCGCAGCCTCCTCCCCTCATCGCCGCCCTCCTGCCCGCCTCACGCGGGCAGCATAGCAACCAACATGGCGGCTGCGCAGTCACCCGGCGAAGAGCGGGAGGCGGCCCCCGAGAGCTCGCGAGAGCCGATGGGGGGCGGGCGCTGTGTTCTCCTTTCTATTGGTCCGTCATGTGTCCGTAAAAGGGAGAGGGCAGGACCGGGTGTGCAACTGGCGGTTTGATTGGCTGAGCTTACCATGGCTGAAGGGGGCGGTGAGCACTGATTGGTCAGCTGAGCCGTCACTCGCGCCGGTAGCGGCGCGCTGGGGCGGGCGGCTCTCAGCGGCGCTCGCTGCCTCGGTTTGGTTCCCGCCGCTGTCCCGCCCGGGACGGGGTCCCGCTGAGGGGGTTGTGCCTGTGGGAGCCGCAGGCTGCCCTTCTGACCCGCTCCGCTCCGTTCCGAGGGAAAAATGAGCCGCGGTGGAGCAGTGGGGGTGTCTTAATGTCGTAACCCTCCGTCTTGGTCACATGGCCGCCCAGCCTCACCCTGCAAATGTCCCAGAGGGTCATTACTGCCTGTAGGTCCGTGCCGGAGCTTTCCAGAGTATGAGGTGTATTGTGCCTCCTGGCCACGAAAAGATTTTCATATGTGGCCCATGGGAAGCTTTGCGTTCAAAGACGTGGTTTAACACAAACCGGTCCTTTGATGTACTTATATTGTGTGTGAAAGGGTTTGGTTAAAAATGTCTTTAATGTCCACTTATTAAAATACAACCTCTCACAACAAGCTGTTTACCTAGTAACAGACACATAGAATATATGGAATCATTTAGGCTGGGAAAGACCCTTAAGATTACTGAGTCCAATGTTTGGGAATGAGTTCTTGGATTTCACAATTAAATTCCTAACCATAGCAAGATGTGGAGTAATACTGAAGGAGTTTGCATGTTCTCTTCTAATTAGGAAGCTTTCTAAAAGCTCATTTGTTTGATGTTTGCAAACCTTATGTACATTTCCAGCCTAAATTGTTCTTGTGCCAGTTTTGTTCTTTTGCTTAAATAGTCCTTCCCGCTTAGCAGTTTTTTCCCTCAATTACTTTAAATAAAGTTGTACCCCCTCCATGTTAATGGGCTAAATAATCCAAGGACTTTTAACCTCCCCCATTTCCTTAGTGTTGGGATATACAGGATATTCCACATGACTTCTTTCAGGAACAAGTTGAATCGGGTGAGAAGACGGAATTTGGGGAAAGCAGTCAAGCAGAAATTTTAGATCACAATCTCTGGAGCACTTTTAAATAGTAAACTTGTTAATGATAATGAGTAGAAAACAGTCATAAATTGCTGAGATTTACATTTTATTAACAAAAGTCTAAAAGATGACAAAGCTTGAAATGTGAATGATTCCCCTGGATTGAACAATTCCTAGACTGATGATTTCATAAAGCCCCGAAATAATACACACAGCATCAGTAATGTCATTCCTTGTTGCATTCCTGTTTCTCCAGCTCTTCCTGAACATCTCTGTAGTTACACTGACAGACTGATTGTGGTGCAAGCAGAGACATCCAGCAACTGTATCCTGCATTTGTGAGCCTCTCGAGCAGGGCATATGTTCTTCTGTGCATTAAAGGCATCCTTGGCTGCAGAGCTGTCTTGGTTTCCTGATAATTCTATTTCAGTTCATGTCAAATTTAGTCACAAATTGCACACATACATTTCAATCCATTAGCACTTAAGATTCCAATTCTGCCTCTCACATTTTCATATAATTTTCTTGTGCATGGTTTGTGTCGAACATACAGCTATGTTCAATCTGAGAAGAGCAATAATTCCTACATTGCTTTCAACAGAGTGTGTGATGGAGGAGCAACCCAAACCACTCAATGTGGTGACCATAGAACCACACAACATCATTTTGGAAAATGCAACCTTGCAGTGTTACAAAGGGATTTGTTTTGCTGATCTAACACAAAATTGGTGACACATACAGATATTATATATGCATTCCAAAGTTAATTCCTTGCAATACATTGTCTTTTCTGCATTTTGTTGTTTACAGAAGACTTGATTCAAAGCCCTAAATCAAGGCAGTGGAAGATTCCCACCATGTGCAGAGTACCTCAGGTCAGGCCTAAACAGATATTGAGACAAAGTTCTCCAGCTCATGCTCTTACAACAGCAATGGAGCAAAACTGCACTGTGGAATTTTGAGTGCAGATATTGCTCAGACAATTTCAGCAAAATCTTACTTTGCAGAATTCTGAGTTACATGTTATATATCCTGAGCAATCACTTCCCAAAGTTATGAATGAAAGAGAGAAAGCAAACTGAAATGTCACTTTGTCATTATTTACTCGAAAGAGCACATTCCTTTCTCATGTAAAAAGAACATTCAGGTCAATTCTCTTTCAAGAGCATGGCTCTTTCCTATAACATCAAGTTTCTGGCTGTTGTCTGCCTGTGTACATAAGCAATGGAAGCTGCATTTTGTGAAAATATTTTGCATAGCAAGAGTTTAATTTTCAAACCAGTGTGTGGGGATTTATCTGTACTCTGTTGATGCATTTTGGGGAGGATATGTTATCTCACGGCTTGTCACGTCCTGCTAGTAAAACACCACTATCTTAAACCGTTTTGTACAAGTTAAACCTCTTGTGTAAATATAGAAGCAAACAAAAGCTTCTCCTTTACCTAACAGACGCATGGTATGTGTTTGTGCCAACAACCTTATTACTCATGCAAGACCTTCCAACCAAGCTGTGATTAATTTATATGAGAAAACTGTACATTAAAAATGTGAATGGGATTTTAAGCCTCTCACTGAAATACAAGCAAACTGCTTTGTGGCCAAGAAGACATACTTAAACACTGCATTAAAGCAATTCAAGATAAATTACTCTCACCACAGGTGGAGTTTAGCTGTGAAAAGAGGAGACAAAGCACTTAATCTTAATGCTAAGCTTGATCAAGCATAACGTATTTTTATTAGCAGATACATTTTCTAGAAAGTAAGGTCCTAATTCAGCAAAGCCCTTAGAACATACACATGTTACTCAGGGAACAACCTTAAAGTTGGCCAAATCCCATCTGGGAAGTGCCACTGCTCAGCATTACTGGCAGAGAGGTTTGTGCTGGAGCATGGCTGTGGGATCACAGCTAATATATCCACAGTGCATTGTATGGACATAAATGCTGAATATGAGTGTTCGACAATGTCCTAAGCTATGGGGACAGAAGAATTTTGCTGCTTGGGACAGGGACTCACTTTCTCTTTAAGTGTGGGCAATACCTGCTGCCATAGGGCTCCACAGTACTAATTGTTAGAATACTGTGAAATAGTAATTTGTGGTAATAAGCTTGTTGCAGCTATCATCCATTCTGGAGGCTGGTTGAATTTCTTTTATAAATATATGTTATAGACAATGCTCAGAAATGCACTGAATAGGAAAGATAATGGAAACATTAGTACTTACAGTTTCTGAACCATGTTTCACCAAGTCCTTTTTTTCTCCAGCCAGCCTTTGACAAACTTCTTTGCCTTTAACACACATCAAAGTACCACAGGGTTGAATTTCTAGATACCCACTGCAAACAGCCGAGTGATTTTGTGAAGTCCAGTTGTGCATTCACTCATGGAACACTGTTATTTTCTGCTTCTGTCCAAAAGGAGAAGCATAAACGCTGGCAAGTAGCATAAACTGGCAAAACAAAACCATAAGAAACCAGGTAAAAAAATATTTTGATGCATAATTTTTTTTCCCCAAACACATCAAGAACAGATCTGCCAGAAAATGTGAGGAACTAAGAGGCAACAGAGATGCAACAGCACACATCAAGAACAGATCTGCCAGAAAATGTGAGGAACAACAGAGATGCAACAGAAGCATTCAGGGAAAACAGGAGAAAACAAAGTACTTTTTTTCTGTCACTGTTCTTTTTGGCAGATTTTGAGGTAATTGCTACAACAAAATCTTTTTTAGGAGCATGGTCAGAAAAAACGTGTGCAAAACTGGGTGTCTGTGGTTTTGGAGCCAGTCAGTAAACTGTACAGTACCTGACTGCCAGGACAATGTATTCTTCACCCCAGGGTTCAAAAGGAGCTTGGATCTGAAATCGCCAAACTATTAACTGTGCTTTGTAATTTATGGTTTGGAGTGAACCCAGTTCTGGAAGAATATAAATTTTTAGACAAGACTTCAGAGAAAACAGAAATGACAACCCAGTCAGTCTAACACATGGCTCATGACCATGCAATGAGAAGAAGCAGAAACTGCAAACCTGGTAGTGCTTTAAAAATGTCAGCAAAGTCAGCAAATATTGATAAAGAGGAGCTGGCTTATGTAGACTTTGTATAAACACTGGGACTCTGGAGTCTTCAGCCTTAACCAACTCCCTGTTGGAAGAAAACCAAGTTTGTACCAGCTTCTGCTATCTTCTTCCTCCTCTCCTCCTCCCAGCTTGCTTTTACTCTGTCTAATTGTCACAGAAAGGAAATCCAAATGTGTGGCACTTGGGGAGACAGAGCATGTTCGGGGTATCTTCCCAGTCTGACCCATAAAGGTCATGATTGAAGAACATTTAACATGCAGCCTGGATGAAGCAATCACATATGAAGATTTCCCCAAACAGTTTTACAAAGCCCAGGAGGCGAGCTCTCTTTGTGATTGGTAACTGCTTCAAAGGGAAGATGCATGGGTAAATGATCACAAAGGGAATAGCCAGATTCCAAATGTACCTGAGCTTTACAACATGTTCACAAGTGATAAGTGAAACAGGATTGGACAGTGTTTGCTAGGGATTCACAATTATTCAGGAAAATCAAAACCAAAACTGCTGACACAAAGTAGCCAAAAGAAAAAAATCATGATAAAGATTGAGTAGGTGATAAAATAGCAGCTAAATGCAACGATCACGTCAGTGAAAGGAAAACAAAAAAAATATCTACTTGTGCAACATAATAGGCTCTAATTAGTTCATATCAGTCAGCAAAGATATTTTGAAGCTACGGATACTTTTCTGAAATGTTAGTGCCCAGAGAGGCAGTTTGGACTGATAAGGACAGAAGAGAATGAAAAAGCAACAATAAAAAAAAGGGCTACTGTATAAATCTTCAGGAATTGTGTTCTTTCCTTTAATGAAAGCCAAAATTCTGAAACAAGGTAGCATCTTAAGCATTGGAAAACCATGAAAAAAGAGGAAAAAAAGTGACCAGATTGATCAGAAAGACAGAATACCTTCTATGACAGATCAGTTACTCTAGAACTACTTAGAAAATAGATGAGAAATGGCAGATGTAATACAGGTATCAAAAATCAAGTCTGACATGGGAAAGGTGAACAGGGAACAATTACTCATTTCTTATGAGAACAATGATGAATCTAATAATATTTTTTCAAATGGAAGTGTAAAAAAAGCAAAAGGAAGTACTATTTAAACAACATCTGCTTAATTTGGATAATTCATCATCATGAGATCTTTTAGATGCCAAAAATACTTAGGGCTGCAAGAAGTTCCTAGACAAATTTACAGAAAAACAGGCTGCTTTGCAGAGAAATGTAGAGAGCCTCCAATTCCATCCTTAGATAGTCAGAGATTGAACTGGTAAATAGGAGAAGAAATTAAGCTGTAACTGCTCTCTCCTTATATTTCCACTGTAGGGAACTGCAGAACATCAGGTTACCTGGGCTTTTGGTGTGACTTGGGTCAGCCTTTCTTATATTGCAGCTGCAGCAGAAAGATGTCCCCACCTCAGACCTCTTGCTTCCTGTCATATCCTGTGGGGACTGAACCTGAGAAATCCCAGTAAAACATTTAAATCAATGGAACATCTAATGAACGTTTTTAGAACTTTAAAAGGGATTTAATCAACATTTTAAGATGAGATCCAGTGATCTTAATTTAGCAAACCAGTTGCATAGATACAAAGCCAAAGATGATGGTTTAGTTAGACCTTCATTTTGACTTAGCCCAAAGAGCCTCACCCAGTAATTTCTGCAACAGGCCTATAACTTTGGTTTGAGCTGTGTTGCATGTTTTAAAATAGGGTTTTTTTTCTTTTTCTAAGTCCATCATTAAGCAACCCAGCAGTAACAACTGCTACTAAAGCCTTCTGGATTTGGAACTCTTCAGAAAATTTCTGGAGTATTTGGGAGAAGAGAAAGCTACATGCAAAAAGTAAAGTATAAGTGGGCTCCATTTGTGTGGAATTGGTTCAATGCTACTATTGTTTTCCTTCTACAGTGATAAAAAAACCAAACTGAAGTAATATTTGAAATGAGCAGCTGACATATACAGGTTTTACCTCCACAGGCTTTATTTTATTTTTCCCTAACTTTACGTTGACCTGTATTTGACTGAATTGTAGGTAACTATCCAGAAAGTAGACAGTTTTCTTTCAAAGCTCAAAGTCAGATAGCACTGGTTCTAATAAGAGTGATGTAAGTGCACAGGTTGCTGTGGTTTGTACTCAATGATATTTACATTTCTGTTGCTAAGATCCCTGAGTGAAGGCCACAGCACTTTATTCTCTTAAGGTGACAGCAACTTGTGTAGATGGGCAGTGCACACTGTACATCGGTAAAGAAGTTGCTTGAGTTGGTTTTGCTTCCTTGATCTACAACACAAACACTGGAATAAGCTCACACTTTCACATGGGCAGTTTCATATTTCAGGCCTGTTTGCAGTAGAACATCAGGAAACCTTTTGAAAAATACCAGTACATATAGAAGAAGAGAGGAGAAAATGGTCTCTCTGTCATCCCTTCCCATTTTCTTTTTCCTGAGGATTTAAAAAAAAATACTGTAGTGCTTGCTTACTTCAGTCTTTCCCAGGCTTCTTTATAAAAGTTTGCACAGAACTCCTCACTCATGTGAGACCCAGTGGAGACCGTGTGTCACCTCTCACTGTGCCGCAGTTTCACAGTTGTGGTTTTGAGGTCAGCATTGTCTGCCAACAGCCAGCACCAGTGCAGGGCTTCTCCCTGCTGGCAAAACATAGCCAGAAATGCCCCCCCAGTCCTGAAAGTGCCTTTCTCCATTGCAGTATAACATGACATGTTTCCAAAGTAAGTGTTCTCTACAAATATTTCTGAAGAGAAAAATAAAAGAGCATTTATTGACTGTTGTGGTTTGCTCTGACCTTGAATTAGAGTGAGGTACAGAAAACTGCCAAATTTGGCCTGTCCTGAGAAAAAGACAAAGATGGCAGCAACTCAGCTACACAAAACATATGTGCAAAATACTTCCTGGTACACTCACATTCTGGCCTCCTGCAAAAAAAAGTGCCAAGACAGAATTTTTGACCGGTTAAGTTCTTCCAGGAGCTGTACAGCCTGTTCTGCATTTTTGATTCATAGAATGTTCACTTTCTGGCTTCCTGAAGTGGTTCCAAAGTTCATGCCATAAGCAGAAAAAATTTTAGAAAGCTTGGGCTGATCATGTAGAAATTAGCCAGACTAATTATAATGAAAAGCATCAACATTTACAGAAAATTCAGCTCACTGCATTTTCTAATCAGGAAGAAAAATATTTTCAGATCAAGAATGCAAAATGTTGTATGTGTTCCTTTTTATTTAAAAAATATTTATATCCTAAAAATAGTATGGATGGAGTGTACCAGATGACATCTGAAACTTTCAGCACAGACAAGAGGACCAGAGAGCCAGTGGGAGTTTGCAAACTATTTGCCATTTGGTGAGTACATCCCTGGAAAGATGCTTTCACAGACACAGAAGTGGCTTCTGGGTTACCAAGGAATAGAAGAAGAGAGATGCCAGTAAAGGGTGAGATGGCAGCCCTATGGACTGACAACACTGAAACCAGCGAAGCACAGTGTTGCTCTTACACCACTACTGTACCTGCACCTTCCTTACTCAACCCCAAAGGGACCACACACAGAGGGCAGGATCTCTCAGTGCTTCATGGCTCTGGTGACACCACCACCAAGGCTAGCATTTATTTGCACATTGATTGTGGCTTTTATCTGATCTATAGCAGGTCTGTAATGTTACCCACAGCTCATAAAATTTGCTTGTTATCTAACAATCTTAGCTTTCATGTACTAGTGTTTCCAACAGCCATGGTACTGATGAGGAGTGATAATGATGATGCTTCTAGTCATAATTGTTGTGGGGACTTGCAAATGTGAAAGTTAAAAAAGTCAGAAAAAAACCCAAAAACCAACAGAATGAAAATTAAAATGCACCTGTATTATTTCACAATCTTGGAAACAAACTCTTTTTTGAATGCTTGCCTTTACCAGTAATGTTGTTACTGATACTCACCTTTAAGACAGTAGAAAGTGTGCTTGTATTCCTCTCTGTGTAAAAAGGTAAAAATCTGGAGCTCTTTCTCTGCAGCTCCAGGCTCAGCAGTCACTGGACTGCAGTGAGAGGGGCTTTTTGCAGTGAACTTGTTCTGGATCACTGGGTAGCACCCCCAGCACTTCAGAGTAAGAAAACATTAAGTAATAAGTAGCTGCACTCGTATTAGGACAGAGCTGAAAGGCATTTTAGGAGATGACCTGGGAGGCATTTTGGAATACAACTGGGCATTCCCACTACTTGCAGGCAGCACTATCAGCTCTACTCTTTGCACCAAGTTAGGAAAACAGGAATCCCCCCTACTTTACACCTTCCAGTGTTCTAATGGGGATGAAGGAGTGAGCAGGTCTGATCTGTCTTGCTTCCAAGATTTAGTAGGGACAAATACAGAATGGGAAACCCTTGAGTCTGCTGCCTATTGGTTAGTGCCACAAGGCTAATGCAGATTCGTCTGTAATTGCTTGCTACACATATGTGGCAACATACAGAGGCCTCATGAATTGCAAAGAAATTGTATCTCAGATAATTTTGGATTAATCACGGTTTTCTCTAGAGGTACTGTTAATGAGGGACATACCCGCTACTTTGTATTCCTGCCCAAGGCAGCACATTTCCATGCCATATCATGAAGAACTGGCTCTACAAACCCATCATTAATTTCATAGCTATCTGCCCCCGCCCCCAACAGTACAGGATTCTCCACTATGAACTGTGCCTAGAGGCAGACTGTGGTGTATGGATTTGTGCTTCTTTGTTCACCTCCCCATAAAATACTAAAGACTTTATGCACTTGAAAAGTCACAATAAAGTTTAAAGAAAATTATTATAAAACATGCCTTCTATTCTTTATTCTGTTAAGCTCACAGTTATTCAAAATTAAGATTTCTTCTCTTTTACCATGGATATGCTACTCTAATTTGTTTATAAACAGAATATAATAATGACATTCAGAAAAAAAATATATTAAAAATGTTACACTGAGCTTTTTTTTTTTTGCTGCTATTAAGTAATTACATAGAGAAGCCCATTTTTCAGGACCAGATGAGATTTGGTATGTCTCGAAAGCTAAGCCCTTGAATCCCAGATTAAACATGCAAAGGCAGTGGGAACAATTCCTGCTTTGCTTGTGCATTCACAACTTCCCTGAGCCCTGCAAGGTCTGGCTGCACCACGGGTCCTGGACCAGTCCTGAGCCAAGTCCCCTGTGAGCCAGATCTGGCTGTGGTGTTTCCAGTGTGAGCAGCTGCTGCAGCAACACTGACATCGTTTGCGTTGTGTAAGGGCTAAGTCAGGACAAAATCTGGGGAACAGCAGCTCTGGCTCTGTAGTTTAATTGGAGACACTATTAGCATGAACTCAAAAAACACAAAACTGACTATGCCAGGACAGAAACATTGCTACAGCAAAAGCAAATTTAAACCAAGTAGGGAAGTTTCTAAAGGACAGCTTGCCTTCATAGCAATTGTGTACCTCAGACAAAGAGACTCCTGAGCTGAATTCAGGCCAGTGACACCGTCCTGCTCTGCCTGGATTAGAAGCCTTGCACTGTACCCAGTTAACTGCAGCCACTTTGCAGAAACCCTCAAAGTGTTCCACTGAATGGTTTGAGGAGTATTCCCAGTATTCCCCCTCCCCAACAGGGCACAATTTCATCCCCACTGTGCACCAGGGTTAATGGCACTGTTCTGCTTTGCATTTTTTCTGTTATTTACCCTTTCTCCACTAGATGCTACACTGAGACCATCAAACATTTATTGAGTCAAATAACATAAATTTGAAGACTTAGCACAGAATAGTGTGTTTAAAACAAAACAGTGACAGTATTGCTCTGTGTGGTGTGAGGGTGAGACTCGTGCATTTCACATTGGAGTAACTGCTCTGACTTCATCAGAGCTTACTTGGCACTGCATGAAAGAGGGATAAAGCACATTTGTGTTTCGTGGCATTATTATTCATATGCAATTGTATCAAGAAATTACCTAAATGTGTGAAATGGTTTACTGAGAGTGCCACAAAATCTAAAATTAACCAAATAATGTATGTCAATACAATGAGCTAGTCCTTTTTTCTCTTTATATCTTAGAAATTCAAAATAGCATGCTGTGCTGGAAAATTACACTATGTTATATTTTTGATGAAGCTTCTTCAAATAATATCACAGATACACATTACTTTTCTTGATGTTATGCAAGCCTTTGACCCAGGCAGCTGGGGAAGTGCTATGCAGTGTGGCTCCCACAAACCCTGCCAACCTGGTTTTAACTTGTGCATTGTGCAACATCTTCTGGTAAACAACCTGAGATCCTCTTACCTCTCAGTGCAGGCAGGCCCAACCAAGCACTGCTGCAAAGCCTTTCTCGTGTGACAAGTTTATTGGATAAATGTGTTCCAGCCTGTCTTGGAGGCTCTACTTGGACAAAGCAAGCAAAGGTCAGAGACTGTTTCAGCTAATTAAGGTTTTCAGGGCTGTGTCTCTATCAGGTCTTTGGTAACCCCTCATTCCTAAAGGTCTGCTTATTATGTACCACACTATTCAGAAATATGCTGTGTGTTGTAGCCCAGTTAGCATCACCTTTATTGTTTCAAGAAAGGGGTAAATATAATTTGGGAAGGCTGCAATATGACCTGGTTAAGGTACAGCATCAGTGATATACTTCCTTTCCAGCAAAAATCAAAACACAGCTTCAAAACCCTGCTATATTGGCCTGTCTTGCTGTGACATGCTTTAATTTGCTTATCTGGTCTTAATGTGGGAAAAGAACTAGAATAGAAAATAATGGTTTGTTGAAGCTCAACAGGGCCTCATAGCAGTCAATATTTACTGTTCAGGAACATAATCTGCTGCTGGTGTGATGAGGTTCAAAATATAAATTACATACATCAGCTGAGGATCTAGGCCACGTGCCCAGCAACCTGGGCCCTGGCCTCCTTATTGACCATTCACAAGCTCATCTTCAGATTAGTACAGAGAAAGGTGGATTAAGAGCATGGCGAGGGGGAATCTCCTTTTTTGTTTTTCCTTTCTTCCTGTAGACTGGTTAGGCTTAGATCAGTTTAGCCAGTGGCAAGATGCAGAATTATTAATTCTAAGCTATGGACTCTTTACAGTGCTTCAGGCCAGAGGTTTCTGGCAGAAATTAATGTAATACTCTGCAGTAAGGAGTAAAAGTCAAGGTTAGGAATAAAAGCCACAGATTTACAAAGAAGGGCCTAAATATTTTTGCATTGCAGTGGTTATACCAAGAAGCTATTAAAAATATTAAAAATAAATTATTAAAAGTACTAAAAATAAATGCTTGTCCTCTGGTAAAGTAATAGTAAGTAAGTAAACTTACTTACTATTTACTCCATCTGAAGACTTAAAAACAAGCACAAAGCCTAGCCTCAAAGTAGGTCATATTCTCTGAAAAATCAGACATAAGGTCATGACCTAAATAAAATAGAGTTTGCTTCATAATGATCCTGGGAAGGAAGGGATCGGACAGTGGTAGGGAATCAGCATGTCAAAGGGAATTGTAAATGGGAGCTTTGCAGAGCTTTCATCTCTTCCAGATGGGTTCATCTCCAGCTCAGGTCACTATTGATTGAAAACTGTTACTCTGCACAGTCTGTTCAGTGCCCAGTGACTCTGGGAATTGAATCATGTTCCCAGCAGACAAGCACTTGCACCGCATAAAACCACCGCTAGACCTGAAATTAATTTCTAATTTTGCTGGCAGCCTTCCAGCAGAGGTCAGATCGAGAAGCAGCCGTAAGGATGAGAATTCCTTCTGGCAAGGCTGGAGGCATATGGGGGGCACAGACCACAGGGAAGGGCGGATATGGCAGGGCAGCAGCAGATTTAAACGTCTGCCGTTCAGGCATGGACTTCATTCTGAGTGCTGGTGGAGCAGCAAGTTCAAGGGCTGCTCGCAGGTGTCCCCTGTGAGAGGTGGTTCATGGCAAGAGAACAGGCCAGAGAGAAACCATCACAGCCAGACAGGAGAACCAGCAAGGCCGGGCCGCCTCTCCCACGGCCCTGCTGAGCACCTCTGGGAAGCTGCTGGTAACTCCAGGCAGGACCACACAGGTGACTCCGTGGAGTCTGACCAACAGGGCCAGCGTGACAAGGGGTGACTTAGAGAACTCATTTGGTGGTATGCTATTGCCATTGGGGGAGGTAGGAGGAACACAAATTTCATAAGGTACTACAAAAGTTTAAGTGATCTCATGTGTGCAGATAAATATTACTGTTTATCTGCCTGTACTAGGAAAAAAAGCAAAAATATCCCTGTGTTTCTTTTCCACTTCTGCTGGCTTCTGTGTTTGGACAGCATCAGGCAATTTTTGGGTGGAGAAATTTTGCTTGCTAAGGAATATCCAAGAGGAAGCATTGAGTTTTCAAAGTCCCTAGGTTGGAGCTTATTCTTGCCATTTGTAAGGAGAAACCCAAATATTATGTGGACTTTTTTTTGCTCCAGTTAACCATACAAGAAACAGGAACAAAGCCAGAAAGTGTTGCAGTTTGCAGTATTGGAAAGATTGCTTAAAAAGAAATAGTAATAGGAATTACTGAAAGCAAGGAAGTAATTTTTGGGGCCAAATGTCTTCAACACATTTATATTCCTATAAGATTAGTTAATATTCTTGCCTTGCATGTGATGAATCACACTGCCCCAAGCCATGCAGAATGATGCACTGCTGATACTAAATAAATTGAACTTACCTTCAAATCACAATTGTTGAGTGCCTGTCATTTTATGGTAGAACTAGTCCCAGGAAAGTCTGGATGAGTGATACCACTTTCAGGTATCAAGCATTAGAAAATGCATGCACACATAAACTTACCCTATGCTACAAAATCTCAGCAGATTACCACTTTCTATTTAGTACATTCAAGAAATACTGCACTGCTTTTGCACTGTACTGCCTTGGGCTGGGGTACAGCTCAGTTTCTTCACAGTTTCTTTGCTGCTTCGGGGCTGTGGTTTGGGTTTGTGCTGCAAGCAGTGCTCATAGTTCATGGTGTTTTCATTATTGCTGGGCAGTGCATACACGGTCAGGGCCTTTTCTGCAGCACCCACCAGTTAACAGGCAAGGGGTGCACAAGGAGCTGGGAGGGGACAGAGCCAGGACAGCTGATCCCAAGTGACCCCAGGGATATCCCATCCCATATGGCATCACGCTTGGCATATGGAGCTGGGAAAAGGTTGGTGAGGGAACACTGCTCAGGAACAGGCTGAGCATTGGTCTGTTGGTGGTGAGCAGTTGGGGTTTTTTTCATCACCTGTCTTTCTGGAGTTCTATTTCTCTCTCTTTCATAGTTTTCTTTTCATTACAAATTTTTATCAATTTTATCTAATTTGGTTATTCAACTGTACTTTCTCAACCCAAGGGTTTTCTCACCCTTCCAATTCTCTTTCCCCATCCCACCAGGGGCAGGGAGTGAGCAGCTGTGTGGGGCTGAGTTGTTGGCTGGGGTTAAACCACAATCTACAAAAACTTATTCCTTCTCATTATCCCCTCTCACTCTCCCAATCCTCCCTGCTTGTCTCCTAATTCCACTCTATCTTTTGCTAACTATCTTCTTGCCTGTAACCTCTTGAACTTGAGCAAGTTTTTCCAGACTGATCATATGTTGGGCTGGTACAAGACTATTATTTTTGGATTCATCCAAATGCTGCATAGATTCTGATGTACTCCCCCACCTCTTCTTACCAGCCCTCTAACCACAGCATCTGACAGCACATCCCTGACTCTTGTTACACTTTGTTCCTTCCAAAAACTTCCACCTTTGGAAGAGGGAGAGTCCAATGTGCTGATGACTCCTTTTGCTGTACTTTTTTGTGGATCTGAGTATCCTAGTGAGACACCTCACACATATTTTAGGGAAAGTAAAGAACCTCTAAAGGTGGGGCAGAGGGGATATTAAAACTTTGTGCAGGGTGGCTAAGCCACATGGAGCAACCATTTACCAAGTGTGTTTCAAAAGCAAATTTGCTGGCAGGTTGACCAAGTGGCACAGAAGTTATATTTAGGAATTTAGAAAATGTCCTTACATAGAAATAGGATCTGTGGGAGTGCTCTTTTTTCATGCATGCCTTGGACAGTGCTTTCATATGAGGATGAAACAAAGGGCTTCACCCAACCCCAAGCACAAACTGCTGTGATCCACATGCAGTGCCAGGGTACACTGGCACACTGGCACTGGCAGCTCCCCATCTCAGGGGATAGGTTACTTATTTAATTCCTGCCCACTTTGCAACCCCCTGACTCACTTGCCTTCACCATTCAGGTGCTGTGGCAGGTGCAATCTTGCACACAGGATGTGCTGCCATGTCCCCTCTCACTGTCTGGTTTCTCATGTGTCAAAGTGATCGTTTCTCACACCACTGCAATACTCCCTGGCAGAGCACAGCACAGGTTTTGAGGCTGTTAGAGGGCAGGCACTGAGGCAGCTCTAACAAGTGACAGATTTTTATATTCACCCACTGAAGCACTGTTAATACATCATACACAAAGTTTAATGGAAAAAGTCAATGCTAGGATCACACTTCCACCACAACTGAAATGGCTTGTTGTGCACATCACTAATTACACTTCTTGGCATTTTACCCAAGGCTCACAGTATTTTTGTGGAGCTTTTTGTCACTGTATATTAGTGATTTTGCCTAAGCTGAGGCACAAATAAAGAGGGAAATATAGTGCTCAATTGAAAGCAGCCCAGGTGCAGCAATATAATTTGTATGAGGCAAATTTGCCAACTGCACTGGGTGTAGTTCTCTGATGGATGGTCAGATTGACTGGTCCCTGTAGCCTCATCTGGCCCCAAATGTTGGAACTAACCCTGGCATAAGCTCCCCATAGGGGGGTGCTCTGAGCCCACCTGAAGACTCATCACTTGTGATTTCTACCTTCACACCCCACCTCAGGAGGAGAATACAGCTCTATGCTATCAGCTTCAACATGCCAGCAGTACTGCCAAGGGGCTGCATATCTCAGAGCAGCCTGGGGGACTGCCCTGCCAAACTAAGTGTAGAAGTTCAGCCAAATGTGCTTCAAATCTATTAATTTCACAACTGAAGGTCAGTTTGCTAATACTTATAACACACCATGCAATCTATATCTGGCGAGAGTAATGAGGTCTTGGCTAATGCATCATTTAATGCTGTTAAAATTTTGCTGAAACTGCCAGGCTGGGTTTTTTTTGTTGTTGTTTGTTTTTAGCAGCGTGAACATCTTGGGTTTGCTTGAGTGAAATAAAGAAATAGATCCTGCTAGAATAAAATTCGAACATAGTTTCTGAACCTGAGAAATGGCATTAAAATGGGTCTTTTCAGTACAAACCAATTCAGGTTATTATTGCATGAATAGCCTCTCAAGAGAAAATATAAATGGAAAATATATATTTAAGATACAACTGCTCAGACATTCAGCAAAATAGATGCATTTTTGCTTTTACATCACACAGCCTGCTAGAGCTGAGGTGACTAAAACACCCTGCAGAACTGTGACTTGGCCTACATAACCTCGTGTCAGAGCCTGCTCAGATGAGCAGTGTGAGCTACCCTGGAGCTTGGTCTGAAGGCACTCTGTCCTGTCTCAGCATGGAGGCTGCAGCTATTTATTCCTCAGGTTGCCAATAGCACCTCATTTTCTCCTAGAGGGGTCTTCAGAGGAGGTCAGGTACTTACCAAGCAAAGCTTTCCAGAATGAAGGCTGCTGAGGCAGGCAGTGTGAGGAGCCAGAACACATTAGCCAGAGGCCAGATACCAAGGATATAAAGGAAAATAGAAAAGTAGAGAGGATTTTGCCTGTTTGAAACAGGTCCTTAATGAACATGCTAAGATTTGATACAGCAAAACTCAGTGACTTCCTAAAAACACAGATCACTTGTGTAAATAACATCAGGTATAACACAGGTTAAAAAACCCCAAAGAAGAACTCTGAGAAGGCATCTGTCAGAGAGCGTTTAAGGGTAACTCTCTCATTTAGAGTAGCATGTACCACTCGTTCTCAAAAAGAAAAGAAAAATCTGGTCAAATCTGGAAAAGCAGTAAGAAGGTCTCAAAATGAAAGAGTAATGCCTCTAGCAATGAGGTGTCAATAAGAGCTGAAGTGTGAAGTTGTGCTGTTTCTGCAGCTTCTGTCTCAAGGGAGGGGCAAAGCAGATTTGCCTTAATGCAGAGTCCTGCGTGATCCCAAGGGAGGCTGGCTGCCCGTTACCCACGGCTGACATGCAATGTCAACTTCGGGTGGATCAGAATCCTGCTCACATTATTTCCTAGTCAAATTCTTTATTATTACTTTCAGAAAAAGGCGGTCCTGGAGTTGTAACACCAGCCCTGTACCAAATGTCTACACTAAGGAATAATTTCACAGATACTGTTTTTCAGAACTGTCTGCAGATAAAAAAATGTGGGCTCAAAATGAATCCTTACAGGATATCCACTAAGTGGATTCATGGCTGATCATTCACATTTACTGCTGTCTCCTGAGGGGATGCTGCTTAACAAGCTCACCGGATGGCACAGCTAATTTGTAAGTCAGTGTTTCAGCTTTGTCACTTACAACATGCAGCATCTTTTTATGCAGCAAGAACATCTTTAATTTACATACTCAACATCATCAAGCTGTTCAGGTGTGACCATGCTATAAAACCTACACGATTCTAGTACAGCTTTGTGCAGACATTATTTATTTATTTGCTATATCAGCCTATGTCAGCACAAAATAAAAGCAGGCAGAAAAGGCACATGAATTTTCTTTAGCTTAAAAATCAGTAACAAGAATCTTATTCCTACAAAGACCATATAGGCTGTAAACCCATATTTTATGTCTAAACATATCTGCTTCTTGCAGTCTTTTCCAGTGATTTACAATGCCAATTATGCCAGAATTGGACATATGGAATGGCATCATCAGGGATGATGAAGGTCTGCAAGCTTTGTATAAAGCAAAGGTGTTTTAAGAAGCACAGCAGTTAGATGTTTGTTTTCCAAGAAAAACCAAAAGATATAGTTTTCTCCAGCCAAATTAAACCAAAGGCTCAATCCCAACAAAAGCAATACATCACAAGAGCAAATACAATGATGAAATAATTTTACATATGCATCCAGAGAGGATATCAGAGTGATCAATTTTCATAACCAATTCTGAAATAAGATTCCTGAGTGACTAGTTGGTTTTATTGCAATCTTTTGTTCCATCTACAGGAGCCTCCACCTGTGCTGCCAGCCAGCTGCAATAGGCTGTTACACAACTCAACACATGTCCCAGTCAGTCCCTAAAACTGGTTTCACCCAGCTCTCAAGATTTCATTTCTCTTGAGAAAAGTCATTTACTAATTGTGATGTGTACTTAGGCTTCTGGTAATGTCCTGTGCCTTCAAGGCCCTGCTGACATCATGTTCCTATGCATTTTGTGTCCTGCACTGTATTGCCCTGTTTTTTTTCAGTGACCTTCAAGGCCTGGCTTCCTGATAAAATAACTCATATTTCACTAGCACAACGTGTACATCCCCACTCTAAGGTCACTGGATAGTTCAATGTACAGAAATAATGGTCTGTTGGGATGTGCATAAAGATAAGCAGAGAGATATAAATAGATACAACGCTTTCTTAATGTTCTGTTATTAATATATCTTCATTATGGCAGTATGACTGCAGTGTTATCAAAACTGCTTTACAACAGATGCAAACTTTTAACCAGACATATGGGTTGATATAGTCTAGAGAGCTCTTTGAAGTCAGAGGGTGAATAACCGAACCAGCTTAACTTTAAATCCTCTCAAAAAGCACACAGTTTTTGGAACCAAGCATTTGCAGTTTGCTTTAGAATTATGCTTTTTAAAAAGCTAAATCTAAAGGAAATGTTATTACTGTTTCACAATATATTTTTCTTTTTTTTCTCTTACACATATCTCATATACATCTCTGTGGCTTGGAACATGGGTTTGTTCACTGCCTGTCCAGGGCTTAATTACATGATGCCAGATTCACAGCTATTTACATTGCTTGACTCCCACCGCCTGCCTAAATGTCAATTATAATGAAACAGAAGAAGAAACATGGTGGGGAGATGTTTTTGAGTGAGCTTTCTAGATTATTGTGTCTTGTTTTTCACAAGGGTTTAATCTTTCATCACAGTGTCCAGTAATCAGTCTTATCCATCCTTTGGTATTTCCCATCAGCAATCTGTTCAGATTCTAATCAGTTTTTAAACACTAAATTGTACCATTTTAAACATGCTTTTTGTATTGAAAAGGATGTTTAGGGTGAAACAAACACACACAGGGCCCTACAGAACATATCCCTAGTTTGGGCTGCTGCATTGTTCCTCCATGCAAGTCCCAAACAGCCTACCTGTGACTAACATTGCCATGACCTGATTTACACACAGATTTAGTATCTGCAACTCATTATCATATTTAAACTTCTGGGTGGCTCAACTCCTTTGAGAAATTAGACCTAATAGCATTCTACACAGAAAAAGATATAAGTACCTATTAACCTGTAGCAATTTACCATAGCATTTATAAATATATGAATAACGTGCAGAGTCATGCACATCTTACTAATGCAGACTGAATTATTCATTACAAAGGTGGGCAATATTTTTATCAAATACTTATTATGGATAAATGTTTTCCTTATTCAATACCTTGATGTATGTTTGAATAACATCTTGCAAATAATTCTTCATGCAAAAGTTGCACTGAAATATTAGCTCTTTCTTCCTTTGAATAGTTATTTCCAAATCAATTTCCTTTGTGTCATTTATTCATTACAGATGAATAAATAATATTCATGGAGCTTGTTTCTCTCTAGGCTAATAAACAGACTTGGTGTTAGCCCCCAAGTACTTGTAATCTCAGCTTCAAACGTGCAAACTCTTGCACACAGTGGATCTCTATGCTATCACAATATTTCTGGCATCAACATGGAGATAAAAGAAACAGGAAACCAAGGAAAAGTGACTCAAAAGTTCAAAATATGAAGTCAATATGTATCGGTCATATGTCCTTATTCCATTGACTGTCATTCTTTATGTTGGTTTTGGTCTTTCTGCCCTTTTCTTCCTTTAATGCCTGAATACATTCAATCTCATATTTTCTTGTCTATTTGTTTGAGATTGACCAGTTTATATTTGCTTGCAATTAGTTCTCAATTTCTGATCAAATGCTGCTCTTGCAGGACTGTAAATACAAAACTTTAAATAATTGTCCAGCCATGCACATATTCTCCAAGACTTAACCCCAAGGCATGCAGGTGCTACTTTTGTCTCCTTTCCTTTAATTTTCAAATATAAACACATCATCACCATGAACAAAATTCACCTTTGTCATCAGTGGCCAAAATAGAACAGCCCTGGCATTTTGTGGTGCAAAACCTTGAGGACAGCCTGTACTTCCTAAGTTTCAGGGAAAGTATTTCGTCTTATGAATTATAGACAAGATGTGCACACCGTGAATAAAATGTGGCCAGTGATTCCCAGCTCCTGGAGACACAGGCTGGCTTGTGTCCATAACGATCAGGGCTTCCTCCCTCTAAGAAAGGTCACACACACATTGCAGGATGGCCCTTCTTACTGTGAGACATCATCATTACTGTCATTATTACTGTTACTACTGCTACTGTGGTAATGCCAACAACAGGGAGCTGGGTTTTTTCAAATGCACCGTGTGAAATAACGTGGTGCCTGTGCTGCAGCCCTCTGGAGTGAGGCTTTCACAGGTCAGGCTGTTGGCCTGGCATGGGGTATGCAGGAACATGGGGGCTCTGGGTGACACTGGATAACCAGCCAAGGTGATGGGGAGTCACCCCCGGCAGAGTTAGGAGACACATTTCAAAATCATGCTCCTGGACCAAACTGAAATGCTGGTGCAGGTGCATCCTACAGTGTGTGCACAGATGTTACTCTCCTGCAGCAGATCAAGCTCCCTTCTAGAATGAAATGCTACTTAAAAAGTGCTTCTAGCTGCAAACTGGTATTACTACCTCCTCCCAGTAATGAGGCTGTGGCAAACCATTTACTAGCATTACAATTTACCTGTACTCAGCTTTGCACTTGCATTTGCTGGTCACTGCAGATGAAGCAAAAGAAAATAAACACATTGAACACATGCACATATTACTTAAATATAATGCACATTACTACATGTTGTCCTCAAAATAAATAAGAAAAACAGAAAGCAAATTCACAGAACAGGGTCTCTGTCTACTCTGCCAGCTACCTAAAAGTCTGTTGTGATCTCTGATCAGTCAGATCAGAGTCAGATATTTATCGCTTTGTAATTTTTGAACATAGAAAAATGTAAGTCATAGCTACTTTTAAAGGAAAACACTGGTGTGTCGAGAAGAAAAGATAATAGCAGCACAGGTTCTGGCCAGATCTAAATCCCAGGTGTGGAGAGAGAGAGGGGATTAGGATATTATACTGTGGTCCAGTGACAGCCAAAGTAAATGGTGATTATCTAGTTTAGGCAATTTTCCATTCACCTACGTCATATTTTTTAGAACAATCACCATAGGAATTATTTAGCATCTTTATTTACTGCCACACTTCTGCTTACAGATGAAGGCTGCAGCAGTTACCATCATGAAACAGGACCATATTGCTTCAAGATCAGAAGCAAATTTGCTAAACCCTGTCTGCATTATTTTAATTCCTATCTTGATAAGAAACACCAAATGAGAACAGAATTCAGCCTAAAAGATGAGGTGTCAGAATAATTTTATATCTTGTCACTTGGTAATGACTGTAATGGTATCTCTTACTTAGGTACCTTCATTAACAACTTAATGGTGAGAGCATGTTTTAGTGATTGTGAACATGTGGAATACTCCATGTTCTGGGGCAAAAGATTAGTTTAATGAGGAGAGAGCCAATTTCCTGAACAAGTGCCTTATATAGTTCCTGCTTTTAAAAAGAACAGTAACATGGACAATTTATCGTTACAAGGTACAAAAACACTTAACTTCATGGTTTGGTGCATTTATAGCACTCCTGCAGAGGGGAGAGAGATTAATAGATTTTCTCATGTGGTAAAATAGGTGGAAATTTGTTCTTCCAAATCCTTTTGCTCAGTAGAGAAACATTCATTACCAGGAGATTGGGTTCAAAGAGCAAACTATCACTTAGCCTCTCAGTCACTCCATGTTTCTCTACATGTTTATTATGTTTTTAGGCACCATTGAAAATGTGGCCCACAGCCACTCAAACCCTGTGAATACAGCTTTGATAAATGCTCATATCTTTCATATACAACGCACTTTATTTTGTTATAAGCAAGTAGCTTTAACTTCAGTGGGCAAGAAACAAGAGCAATAACAAAACCTCAAAACAACAGTGCTACAATCTTTAGCAGAAGGAAAGAAGCTGCAGCAAAGAACAACCATGAACATTATGTCATCTAGTCCATCTTGCCAACAAACAATGTTTCTCTACAGCATTGGCAAGCAAACCTTATAATTAGGCTTGCCAAAATAAAAACTGGCAAAAGCCTTGTTACCTGATGTGCAAAGAAAAGAAATGAGTACAAACCTAGTATTTACTTTGTCTGCATCTTTTTCAGAATTGAAGCAGAAAGGCTTCAGTGTCCTTGAATATTCATCCCCCGGAAAAAGCTGATCTAAATTTGCTGTCTTGTCATCTTGCATTTTTCCAGTAAGTTTAAGTAGAAAAATTTCTACAGGGAAAGTTTAATTTTCTTTTCCTATTTGCTAAATATAAGATTATTTACCAGCCTACATCTGCAAGTTATGACAAGCTTACCATAATATAAAAAGACTGTGAGTTTAGGGAACTGAGATTTAGCACATTAAAAGATTATAGTTTTAAACAGTCTCAAGCTCTCTTACTGTTCTGCAGCAAAACCCTTCTGTCCCTGAGCTCTCAAGCTAGCAACACTTTTCCAGTGCAACCATTCTATTTCTTGTTGACACCAAATAACATACTTGCATAAAGAAAGTGGATTCTGTCTGTCTAGAAAACATGTTAGTGGTCTCTGTTATACAAGAAAGATGAAATAAGCTGGACAGACATCAGACAAACATCTCCAAATAGAAGATATTCTCATCCTCACATAGGAGTGAAGTTACATGAGATATTTGGAAATTTGGATGGCAGCAACCAGTTTGGTGATAATGAATACGTAACTGGACAAAATGCTTTTCCCTATAATACTAATTTTTGTTAACGCCAGTCACCAAACAAACCAGATCAAATACAGGATCTTTAGGCTGATGGTGCACAAAACCCATTCTGCTTTGAGGTCAGGGGGACTGGAATGGTGCCTGCCACTCTCCCCAGCCAATGCTGGGCTGGCACACACAGCACTCTGAAAATCCAGGTGGGAGCCATGGCCAGGATGTGGCAACTGCTTCCTTGCTATCTTGGTAAGCACAAACTGAGATCTGCCTGAAAATAACCTACACATCAAGCCTATGATACCATTTGCTTGGCCAACAGATACCACAGAGTAATAGCAATGCTGTGCTGATCATTTTTGTCCATTATTGGCCAAACAGAAATTTTTAGGGACAGAGCATCATAGGCACCTTGGAACTACCCTATTTTTTGAGTGACAGACATGGCACAAATAGAAGTCTTGCATCTTAGAGAAGGGTCACTCAGTTCTTTCTGAGGGACCAACATCTGGGGTGGTAAATCTCCATGGGGAAAAAGAAAATAGCTCAGTTGGCAAGACAATATAACTGCTGCATATGCTTTACACCAGGCTTTAAGCAAAGTCAGTGTCTGGCCAAACCCTCTGGACTCAAATGGCATCCTGTCCATCTGTGGTAACTAAATAATTCAGTTGCCACAGTGCAGATACTTCATTTTGGTCTTATTAATAGATGACAGCAACCTTGAGCCAGTCTCCCTTCCCCTTGGTTTGACTCTCACTAATCAAGCCCTCGAGCTAGATACTACTTTTCCTACCAGCATGGCCTTGGCACTTAAAATCCCAGGATTATACATGGCAGATGTAACATTAGGTGAACCAAAGAATCTCAGCCTGCAACTCCATTCAGCCTGTTAATTCCAGGAAAAGCAGTCATGTCCTCAAAGTCTTTGTGCTTTGCTGAATTCCTGAAAAAAAGTTATCTTTCAGAGTGAATGTCAAGTGTTTTCCCCACTGGGCAGGAGTTACTCAAGCACATATGCTCATCACTGATTTACTGCCAGTGCACGTGTGACTGCCTGCCTGCCAAGAGGGACACGAAGTTCACATCTGACACACAGAGGCTTGCCCTGGATGTTGTCTGCTTGGCAAACCACTGCTCTTGGGTCCACAGTATTATTTATAATCACCAGAAACAGGGCAGGGAAAAACTTCTGAATTTGTGATTTTCCTTAAATTATTTATAGGGACATTGAGCAGTAATTTTTAAGCTAGGGAATCACTGTTTCATAGCTGACAGCCCATGAGCCCATCCACCAACTGCAGGGTGGAAAACCTCTAATAGCTGAGTTACAAAATACGCAGTGAGTTTATGATGGTGTGATGGATGCACACATTGAACACCAAGAAAAGAAAACAGCTACAACATGATCTGTATTTTACACATTGTTTTTCACGGAACCTGTTCTTACAATAAAAAATTTATATTGCATGCTCTTTGATAACCTGGATAGAAACTAACCTAAAGGAAATTACAAAGTACTAAAAAGTACTATAAAGATGGAAAATTGTAAAAGACACAAGAGGTGATAATATTTCTGTGCCAAAGTCTACAGAAAGGGACTTTTTTGATCGTAATGAAAAAATTTAGTAGTCTTTTTGCTCTCCATAACCTATTTAGTAGCAATGAAAGAGTTGGTTTGATTTTTTTTTTTCTTTTCTAGGAAGCCAACATAAAAAGAAAACCCAAGGTAAAATAAAACTTGAGAAGAAGGCAGAGGGCACACTGTTCCATACTGCTGAAAATAATCTGTACAAGGAAAACCCGATTAGTGCTTTGTGGTGAGGTCAGCCACCTTGTGGGATTACTTGGTTTCAGTCCCTTATTTCCCAAAGAGTTAAACACTCTCTACATTAGCTACAATGAATATGATACAAATGTTCCTTGGATTGCATGACACAAGTATCCCAGTCTCCATTCTGTTTAACCTACCATAATATTCCCTCTGTCTCTTCCTCTTCCAAAGCTACAATTCCTAAATTTCCTCCTGCACCATGACACAGGGATCCCCTTCATCCATTCGTGCCTGCAACTCCCTCTTTCATATAATCTCCAGGAGATTATGGTTTAAATCTACAAATCATAAGCCTGAAGAGACGATTTAGCACAGATCTATATTCTAAACATGCACGCTAGCATGTGACACAGCACAGTGGGCACAAAGTCACCTCCTGCAGCCATGAGTTAAAAGGACATCCCAGATCCCAGTGGTAATGTGTTGGATCCTAGCAGTGAAGCTTTGGGTGGCAGAGCACAGAGCAGTCTGACCCCTTCCACAGATCCAGCAGCAGTGACCCAGTGGCTGAGCAGGAATCTTCACTGGTGGGCAGCAGCACGACCGGGTCACTTCCAGAGCCTGGCTGCATTCTGCCTGCCAGGTGAGCACAGCTGGTGCTGGGGTGATGCACCTTCCATGGCTTCCAACCTGCATCACAGCAGCAGCCACGCCTCCTGCTGGTTTGAGGCAAGCACCTCTGCTGGATTTGGCCATCAATATTGGCTCTCTCTATACCATTCAAAGCAAAATTCAGTAGAAAATCTTTAAGATTAAAACCAGAGCAACACCATGAAAGAAAACTAGTGCATAGTAGGTCTGTTCTTTTCCAGAAGCTTTCATAGTTTCGGCCAAAGCCAACATGCACCCAACACCCATAAAAAACAGCTAAGGAACAATTATTTCACACCAGACATCAGACTGGAAAGTCCAAGGTGACAAGGTTCAGCAAAAGGAGAAAAAATTTGGACATATCTGATCCCAGAACATGCACACACACATTTTTGCAGAGTTCAAAGCTGCATCAAATCTTCTTCCAGCCTCTGAAGTTTGTGTTACTTCAGAGACAGCCAGGTAAAATTTGGGAAATCTGTGCTACAGGTAAATTTCCCTTCAGTATCTCCACATAACACTTCTCCAATGCAAGCAAATTTTTTTATCTGGATCAAGGAAATAATAAATGTGTGTGCCAGCTGAACTGCTTGTTCAGAAAATGGCACCATGCTTGGCTACTGCATTGTTTTCTGCATAAGCAGAAAAAAAGATCTAGTCATCCCGTGACTCTAGAAGAAAATGTACCTTTTTGATTCATCTATTGTGAGGTTTCAGTAGAGATTATTTTCTTTAATACTAACTGAAAGAAATCCCTAATATGTAGAAAATACCAATTGCTCTTCTTCTCATTCAGCTCTCAGATAATTTCCATGGTTCTATATATTCAGTTCTGCTGCTGGAAAGTAAGACAAAAAAAAAAGAAATAAATGTTTTTACGGTTCAATTTGCAATTGCTAAAGGATTACTTCAATTTGCAATACATAAATTATGTTCTGGCCAGAAAAGCAAGAAAAAACCTTTGCCTCTTCACCTCCTTCAGAGGTGTAAAGCCATCATACCCATGCCAAGTTTTCATCCAGCCACCTGCAACTGTGCCACAGCTGTCTTCATATATGACATAAGCAAACATGATTAGGATCTCTAAATTGCAATGGCAAAAAAACTACCTGAATTTATAACTTCCATAAAATGATGGATTCAGCATTTCCTTTTATAAGATGCTATCATGCTTAATGAAAACTTCGATAAAAAGTTTGTCTAGTTGCTGATTTGACTTTTTCAATATTCAGTATGATGTCTTTAGGTTAAGATGAAGAATGTGGAAATCAAAGGGAAATAACTGTTAGGGGATGAGCACAATCTTCCAAATTGCTTAAAAGAATATATAAAAATAATAATCTTTGGGATCACTGGCTTTTATTTTCCTATGGCAACTTCTAACCATCACAGGCATATAATGAATGTCTGAACATTAAGAATTTATGTGTGCTGCCTTAGATGAGCATAATTCTCAACTATTATTAATGAGGAACTATAAAACACACTTCAAGATTTATGCCTAAATTACATGAAGTTTCCAAAAACCATAAATACATCTGTCTATGGGTATCTACAGAGAATTATATAACATGCTTTTAAAACATGGTCACTGAGGCAGTGAAACTCATCCCAAATGAGAAAAGATCTTACAAGGAAAACTTTCTACAAAGTAATTCTTACCCTGCTCTGTTGTCTGAAATATTTATATAGATGCCTCCAGTTTAGTCAGAATATGAAGAATAAAAAAATGGGGGAAAAAAGATTTTTTTTTTAAACCAGGCTTGTTATTTACAACATGGCTTGATCTTAATTTTAAATCTTTCCTGAGAAATTGATCCAGTATTTCATTGTACAGTAATTAATTTAAGAATCAATGCAGCTTTAAAATAGTAATGCAGGTTATAGTTTGATCTTTACTTCCACATTAAGTTGTATCTTTTCATAGCTACAGTGGTGTAATTTACTAGTTTTCAGTTCTAAAATTCCACTTCTGATTTTTATATCAAAAATCATGGCTTCAATCTTAGCCAATTCGCATTGATATTGACAATTATATTTGTGGTAACAGAACTCTGCAAAGTCCCATTTTCTTTGGCTGGAAATCAGCAGCAGCATGGGCTTTTTGGATCAGCATACCTGGTAGAGCCACTGGGGTACTGAACTGCCACATGTTGCTTAGTGCAAGTTGCACAGGGACCCATCACATTGTTTTCAACTCCTCTAAATCAGGACCTGCTCCAGTGACATCTGCAGGGGCAGAGCAGCAACTGCTTCCAGGGCAAAGGAGCACTGAAAAGGAACTGGTCTGGGTAAAGGAGCTGAAGCAGAAGCTTTGTGTTACTTGGAGTACCTGGAACATGCCTGCATATGAGGAGCTGGGAAGGGATGGAAAAGGTGCTGCTTGAAGATGCACTGAGCAGATGACCCAGAAATCAGAAGCAATTGGTTATAGAATGTATTGCAGTTCTTGTGCCATACACATCTCTGTAGCAACATCAAGACTTAATGCATGTAAGGAATGTGGGATTATTTTCCTTGGCTTTGCCTACACTCTTCTTCCTCATTCCAAACCCCTCATCCTTGCAAGACTCATTTCAAAATATTTTGTCAAAAGTAAGTGTTCTTTTCAGCAGACAAAACCCAACAGACCCTTCTGCTGCTGCTGCTTGGTGGCAGGTGATTAAAACCCATCTATATAGTCCTCAGTGTAACTGGCAATATAAGAACCCACAATCCTCAGAACCAACACATGGATGTGCCTGAGCTAAGTATAAGCAGCTAACAGCACTACGTTAGTTATAATTTCTCAACTCACTATACCTCACCTAGACAGAAGTATATAAAATACCCTGCAATTTTCAGGAACAGGAAACAAAGTTTCTAAGGGCTTAAAGGGAATAGCAGCTTAAAAGTGACAGAGGCAAGTCAAGATCAAAAGTGAACTGGGTGCCGCAGACTCTTTTAAAGAGTAATGCTAAGTGGAAATTTCAAAAGTAACATTTAATTCTTTTCTTATGGCACAATAGGAAGGGTTTTAACTGTCATGTCTATTTTTCATGTAGTCAAAAGCATTTTTCCCTGAAAAAACATGTAGACTAAATGTAGTAAAACAGGAGAATTGAAGCTGCTGTGGTCTTTGGCAGGTAAGTACTGTAGGAAAAAGTAGGAGGTGCAAATGAAAGTGCAAGCAGCAAGTGAGCACTTAGAAGTTCACAAATCTTGCTTGAGCAAGCCAAAGCAGCTTGTAAGATGAGTCAGCAGGCAGAAGAGGCAATTAGAGTAACAGAGCAACGGGAAATGAAACAGAGAATGAAGAAACAACAACATTCCCACTGGAAAATTTCCAGCATATGATGGAAACAAAGCTTCCAGAGGTCAACAGGTCTGCACTAAACCACTAAACAGTTACTGGATAAAAGTTGTTTGGATACTGCATTTCCTTTCTCCATGTTCACTCCACAAGAACTGCCAGAACTGTGAACCTGGGACCAGGCTCACAATATCTTGTGTTTTCTAACTACTCTTAGTCACCCTAACGAGATCTGCTTTTGCAAGACTTCTGCAGAAGTAGTTTTATTACACACAAAGGAGGACACAGCTTCAGCTTCACCTGTTACTCATTTATATGGAAAGAAGCTGTTAACACCTTGACTGCATTAACAAGGTAAAGCTCCTGCAAACCAAAGTAGAAAGTGATTCTGAGAAAACAGGTCAGGACTGGAAAGGGGACCAACTTTCCAGATGATGGAAGTTCAACCACGGGAGGAAAAAAAAAAAAACTAAACAGGAGAGAAAGTTCTCTAGTAAGCATGATTTGGGGGACAATTATTTTTTCAAAACAAGCAGAGAGCACCTCAAATTCTTCCATCAGTATGTTTTTCCTACAGAAAAACTAAAGTAGGAGGCAAAAAAATGTCCACCTGGGTTGGCTGTGTTTATCAAAGTGCATTTTTGGACAAAAAACTGAGTTTTTAAGAACACTCTCTCAAAATTGGAGACCTGGATAGATTTTGGCAAACTTGGTCTTACTGAGGAGAGTAAAAACTTCCAACTGCAGAGATATTTCATTGTTCATTTCTGGCTATGAAGCTTAAGAGTTTGGCTTGTACTTTTCCAGATGGGAAAAACAGTCTGGTTTCTGGCCAAATTTTAGTAATTTTCTCCACTTTATGGATTTGGCAGTTTGAGCAGCCTGAGTATACTCACTTCAGCTTAAGAAACCAATATATTGTCAGTGAAAAAGATGCCCAGCAAAACATCCATAGGCCATTTTTCAGTGCCTTCAGTTTAATTTGTCTAACATACCAATTCCTGGAGAATAATAACTTTTTTTTTTTCTGTTCTTAAGTCTGGTTTTTGACAACAACCAAATTTCTCTCTTCCTTAAGGTGTCCTCCTTATTCCAAGATCTTAAGTATGTCTTCCTACATCAGCATTCCCCTGCTTGAAAGGCATTCTGCCTTTCGATAATATATGCTTCCAGCTGAGATGAGTGAAATCAAGGAGGGACTGGATGCATGGATAGCACATTGTCTGCAACTTACTGATTTTTATATGAATGTAATCACGCCTGCTACATGGAGCTTTTAGTGAACAGGAGCAGATAACAGTTGCAGGATAGGGCCCAGATACTGCACATAGCAGTACTCACTCCTTGATGGATCCTCTGCATTTGTTCCTCTGGTGAAAGCCACTTGTGTTTCAGTCATGATGCTTTGATTTATACATACAAATTCACACCCCACCCATGCAAGCCACTTTGTCATTGTGTGCTGTTTCACAACTGCTACAGCCAAGGGCAAAACAGTAGTAGGCTCTTCCCAGCATCACCACTCCCAACACCACCAACTTTCCCTGAAGGGCAAGAAGCTCCACAGCTCTGCAGTCAGCTCTCTCACCAGCTTATCTGTCAAAGTCTGGAAACTTCTTCTATGTGAAATGGGGTGATAGCACTGCTCTACTGTAATAAAAAAAGCTGTTTTCTAAAGGACCACTACACTTCAACTGAATCCCTCTGGGCAAGTCCACATACTTTACTCAGTGCCACCTGGGTGGAGATTTCCCTCTCTCTGAAGCTCCTACTTCTGTAAACTGATGGAGAAGCCAGATACCCACAGCAGCTGATTCAGGAACTGCTATAATCAGATGACTTCCACAGCTTGTTTCTCTTCAAGAAAACTATCTAGCTCTCAATATTGCTCTTTTCTGACAACTTTATGTTTTTGACCATTAAACAAGCTGAAGGCACCTCCACAACAAGAAACTGCAAATTTTAGGATAAAGAAATATGTGAGTCAGGCCCTGGAGTACATTTCTTACCCTTCAGTGGGAATTCTGAGCAAAGCACCTTGGTGACCCTCATCTCTTGCAGCATCACCCACTAAAGCTTTATGTACCAGCAAGAATTGCATTTATATAAAAAAGAATTACAAGGATCATTTTCTTTCCAGTTACACAGAACATTCCGGATAATAACACAAATAAACCAGTCAAGCAAATCCCTCTTTAAACTAGATTTTATCTAAATTTAAACTAGCAACTCATTTTGGTCATTTGCTACTCATACTTCTTCATCCTTTAATCACTTTACCCAACAGAGAGCTTCATATCTGTAAATAGTATCCGTTTTTATGACAGCTCATTTTTCCACTGACATCTCTGCTTTTACGGTTTCTAGACTTAGACTTCTTTTATCTACATCTCCTAGCAATTCCTTTTTTAGCTTAACATTTTTTGTTGCTTTTCTACACAAAAATTTGTACAAAGTGTGCCTTGTCTGAACAGCAAAAGACAAACCAGTTAATACTCAAACAAGTTCTTCAAATTCCTCAGATTTTCAGCTTCAGAGCTGGGGGAGGCTATTCACTGACACGATTTACAAACTGATTTGTTTGGCCTTTTCTGGGCCACAGAATGAACTTGCTTTTCCATATCAGACCATTCTTAGTATGGAACATTTCCACCTTTAATTCTGGGCTGCTTGCTTCTAGTGAACTCTCAAAACCAGACCATTTTTATCACCAGTATGTGGAGTTCATGTTTGATTTCAATAATAGTTCTACCTACAGAAAAACAACTGCAGTATAATAAAATACTTTTCATGACTGCTGTCATGGCCATGTATTTGGGTTGTGCTAGTCTTACTTGCCAAACAGCATGGGTGATCTTGCAAACAGCAATTACCTGGCAACAGACACACACAAAAATCTTTTCCAGGACAACCTGCACATTCCCAAAGTTCAGGGAAATCTTACTAAGCAGTTGTGACTGTAGTTCGTGTTTTCCCTGTATTGACACTATGACACTATTATTTAAACTGTTACTCGTTGTAGTAATTCTCCAAGAAGGCCTTGATTTCCTCTCTGCACTCTTTATGTAGCAGCAGCTCCTTCAACCACATAAACTAAATGGGCCCAAGTTCTCTCTGAGATATTTCACGGAGTTTAGACTTGTCTGAAGGAGTAAAGGAGGATGACATAAACTCACAGACTATAAAAACCAGGAATTATATTCCAGTCTTGAGTCACTATGTCACTCTACCAATACACTTCTGTGATGTCTTATATTGGATTTATCTGGAAGACAAGTAAGAAAAAAAATTAGCTCAAAGCTTTTAAAGACCCTTGCCTAAAAGTAAAGTCTCTTATTCCACAGACCAGGAAATTTTACCAGACTCTCACAAAGGTTACAAAAACACTAACTTTATGCCTTACAGTCAGAAAAACACCAGAGAGGAATCTCATGACCTGACGAGGACAAGTGCAAGCAATAGGTGATGTTTCAGAAGCACATGGCACAGATTACTTCAGCAGAAACTCAAACATCTCACACGCATGGCTTCAGCAATGGAAAGCAACAGCAGTGCTTCAGCAGCCAGAATATCAACTTTATGTCACCATGTGATTCAAAAGGGAAACAGAACTCAGTAATGC
Organism: Pyrgilauda ruficollis; assembly: GCF_017590135.1. NCBI lineage: Eukaryota > Metazoa > Chordata > Aves > Passeriformes > Passeridae > Pyrgilauda > Pyrgilauda ruficollis. The sequence continues at coordinate 10,364,580 of NW_024524377.1, forward strand.
TTTGAGCAAACACAAGTGTGACAGTTCTTATTGAAGCAGATGAAGAAAGGACAAAACCAGGACAGAGAGGACACTCAGCACATCTCTGAGAGGACACAAAATAATAGAAGTTGCTGGTGAGAATGACGACAGAGATGAGAACTACTCTGACATCACCAGGGAGAGCTACTGGAACAGCAATAGAAACATAGGAAAGAAGGAACCACAACCTTGAAAACCTTCACCTTGAAAATCCAGGTGAGGCTATAGTGGAAAGCTTACTGCCCATGCACTAAAGATTTCTCCAGAAGATTAGTAATCCTGGGCAAAGCTTGGCCTGCCAGACAAAATCTTCATGAGCCAGTTGGCTACAGGAGAATAATCTCCTTTGGCAACTCTGCATCAAAGACCTCACCAGTTTCTGCACCAAGTGCCAGACTTATGTCTCATACCTTGTCTTTCACTGATGTAACAGGTGACATACATCTGCACGTATTTTTAAATGAAACAAAAAAACTGTACCAAAGCAAGCAGAAAAACCTTTTCTCAACATGCTTATCCCACTTGTGAGAAAACAACCAACCCAGGACAGTTCTCTTACATACTACCACTCCTGGAGAACATTCACAGTGGTGCAGCAGTGACTATGTACTACAGAAAGCAGAACTAGATTTAAGCAAATGATGCAGGAGCTGGCAATAATCTGTCTGTACTGATAGCAACTGCAGCATAACTAATGTCTCCTACTGAAGAATGGTGATTGCAGCATAAGAATATACACAGCACAAGAACGTACACAGAACAGAAACACTCTCTGTCTTGATATTTATGTAACCACACAATACAGACTGCCCGTTTTTTAAAATATCCGTGTTTTTCCATAGGAGAAACAGCAAACACCCCAGTTTAAATTATAATGATCCCAAAACTCTCCGCTGGACTTGCCCCTCCCAATTTGCCAGACTGAAATGGCAGGAAGGCAAAGTAGCACAGCAGAACTTTCAGATCAGTGTCTGAAAAGTTTCCCTTCTCAGCAGTCTTGTGATTTGAGATGCACACAGAACTGAGCACTTTGGAAACAAGTCTTTAATATTTTAAGAGAGAATTCTTTATTCAAGAAATGTACAATAACTCTTCCCGAACTATATGCAAAAATAAACCCCAAAATTCTATTGAAGATACAGAAGGGAAAAAAAAGGAAAAAAGCAGCACAGCGGTGTTCCAAAATACATAATTCACAAGTTTAAAATTCAAGCACTCCCATCAGATGCCTGGAGCTCTCTTAAAATATTAAGAATCAAAGTTCTCCGGTAAGTGTATGGGGTATACTTTATTCTGAACCAGTGCCTTGGGAAAAGGTTACCACTCGGGGCGTACATTTTCATCCCTTGTTTGCCCATCAGACCACGAAAAATCCTGTTGCGGGACAAGATTTTGTCATAAAATTCAAGGCCACCGCTGGCATAGTCCTTGGAAAGCCTGGCTGCCTTCGAGTCAGCCCTGCAGTCCAGGTGATAGGTGATGGCATCAGAAGAGACATAGTAGCAGAGCAGTCCTCCCATGGCAGTGACAAGGTTACAGAGGCCGCGGAGGATCACAGGGCCGGTGGATAACCCCAGAAGCAGCTTTAGAGCTCTCCCACAGACAAAAGTCCCAGCCAAGCAAGTCGGAGCCACAACTGCACTTGCTAAAGGGCTGCCATTCCGCAAGTACACAATTTCTCTGGCAATGGCAAACTTCTGAGCTTTAAGGGAAAATGTGAGAGCTTCCTTCAAAGCCATGCCTTCACTGCTCTCCCAGTCTACTTCCTTGCCATTTATTACAACAACATGATTGACTATTCCTTTTTTATCCTCAGCTGTGCTATCAAAATTAGGCGGGATGCCCACCAAACAGCCTTCGGGCAGCCAGGGAATTCCAGCGCTCACAGGGTGGAAGCCAGAAGCGGCAAAGGCTCTGTAGGAGCCAGTGGACTTCACACCAGTATCTTGAAGGACATCCTGAAACACACCACAGAGCTTCTCTGAAAGCTCAGCTGGCTGCCCCTCTGACCAGCACTCGTGCAAAAGTTTGAATGTTTGCTCAGGAAACACATGATAGGAAAGGTTAGTGCCCAGCAGTCCCATGCAAGAAACAGCCAACACAGTGATCTTGTGCTTCTTTAACCACACAGATGCCTTCCGCAGGAACCGCACTGCCATAGTCAAATCCTAACCTGTTCGTAACACAAAATCAGGAATTAAAGCGTGCATAGACAGGTTTGCCATCTCTCCAGCACTAAAAAACCCCAAACAACTAAAGCAGAAAACATGAGAAGAAGCAGAGCATAATAACCAAAGAAACCATTTCTTACATTCATAAAACACAAAACATCTTTACAGAGGAAGAGGTATGCAATAATTTTTGGGTCTTGCAACCCAGGATGATTGATATGAAGAATTAACTTCTCCCCTTCCTCCAGTAAATCAATTCACCGCAATAAAGACAATACTAAAGCCACCACACTTCCTCCTCCCCCAGCAATCAATACACACCCTGTATTTACCCAACATACTTGTCTAGTCCTTGCTAGCACAATCCCACTACTGCCTTCCACTATCCAGTCTATAGGTATTGAGGTCAGAAAGAGCCAATAATCAGATCAGTCTATGCCAATCTCCTCTACAGTACAGCTGCAACAATTTTAATCAGTAACCTGAATACTAAATTCAATAAGCTGAGTTGGACTACAACTTTCAAAACAGGATCACATTTTGATTTGAAAAATTTCAGGAGACAGAATTTTCCTGTAGGAGTTTGTTCTGATGGATAGTCAAGCTCAGTATTAAAAAAAAAAAAAACCCAAACAAGAAAAAACCAACCAACTGAAAACCAACAAGAAACAGTTAAGTGTTTTTCCTATATTTTTTCCTTTTCTTTCAGATTTCAACTTCCAGGCAGTGGCTTTCACTTACTCAGTAAAAAGCTATTTTCAGAAAGCAGCATGGTTTCAGTAGGTACTTTTAAAAATTTGACTCTGAAATAATTTCTCTGACAAATACTGTGTTCAATCTAGAGCAGAAACTGGAACATAAATTGTTTCAGGGCTTACAACTATGCAATGACTCTTTAAATAAGCAAATAAACTTAAAAACTTTCAAACCTGCCAACTCATTCAGTTCAAGAGTCATGCTTCCCTTGGGAAGCATCAGTTCTTTTTATGATCCAATCCATATGACATGCTCTGCCCAGGAAAGCTCCAAATTACTTTAAAAAATTCCATTGGCTACAGAATTCCTGCCTAGAATGATGGTACTATGAAGGTATACAAGTGAATTTAGGCACCTAAATCCAGCAGAAATCAGAGGAAACTGGATGCCACTCTTTCCATTTGCAGTCTCTTCTCTCAGGGCTTTAACACACAATCTTCATAGAATCTTGCTGCAGCTGTTAAAGACATGAGTGTTTCCAGCTGTCCTCACAGGAAGCCGAGGTGGCAGAAGGGAATTGAGCTTTGATACAACAACCAAAGTCTTAGCGTGGAGTACCATCAAAGGTGGGTCTCAGCTATGCTGCTGGGCTCTGCATGGCAGCAGCTGAAGCAGGGACATATGCTCTCCTTCCACATGTGCTGAACAAGAACGTCTCACAGAGGGGTAGAGTGGACAACTGGGGTCTGTAACATCATCAAACAGCACTACAGGACATGCCAGGATACACCAGTCATGATCAACAGCAAATGAGTGTTAACCACAGGGAAACAAAAAGAGATTAATTTAAAGGTGGTGTTTTAATAATATGTTATTACTACTCCTTCCTATGAAGATCTTTCAGACTGTAAACTCACCAGGAGAAGAATAATCTTGTTTAATATTTATGCTGCACTGAACACACACTGAGTGCTTAATAAAAACAATGATCTATGTAATCATACAGTAATTTAATATGTATTTCTTAGTGTAATAACTAGTGGCATTCTTATATTCTGCTGAAGACAGCTGGAGAGTTTTTTTGACAATGTTATTTAAGAAAAACACATTAAAGAGCTAAGGCCTTGGATGAAATAAAATTTCAGGAGAAAATCTCCTTGATAACAAAACTAAAACCAGAAAATGGTAATACTTAAAATCAAACGACCATTTTGAAGTTTATGACCTCTTGGCAAATCTGGTACTCTAGATCTGATCGAAAAGGTCATGTCATTCACAGTGCAGGGGGAAGCACTTTCAAGGGGACGATTGTAGGGAGCCTATCACTTGATCCTCATGTGAAGCTGAGGCATGGACTTTGCAGGTTTCTCCTGTCAGAGAACGCTCTCTCACTGGAGCTGGCTCACATAGTTTTAAGATTAGAAATGCTGCAAAGAAAGAAGTCTCTCTTCAGCTTACATCCACACCCGCGTGGGGAAGGACAGACCACGCTGAAAACTCCACTCTCCTTTCTTGCATTACGTAATGAAAACTCCTCCTTTGCAGGACCAAATGTGATTGTGCACATCGAATGCAAAACTAAGCAGGAAACGTCACAGAGAATTTGTTTTCTCATAATATTCAATACCCAGGAAAATAAAAGGAAGACTGCCCCCAATACATTTTAGCATTTATGCTTTCAAACCTTCCCCAGGGGTCAGTGCAGATGCTCAGCTCCTGCAGATATCCCACTGCAGCCCAAACCGCGCATGGCATCTTCATTTTTATTCATAAACTTTCTGCAATTTATGTATGAGGAAAGCGACCGGAAACTGCAAGGCAATTTATATGGCCCATATCCTGCAAATTTAATCGTTTGGTAACCATGAAGCCTCCACCACGCTTACACGGCAGGGGCCTCCCCCACACGCTGAAATACTTTCTATCTCTGTGGTGTCACAGGCACTTAATTCTCACTGAACTCACAGATCTGTAACAACTAAAGTTCAGATGGGGGACATCTGGGCAGGTTTCGTCATAACACGTGTGTGTTACTGCATTTATTGCTTTAAAAATCGAAAGTAGTCGAGGGGAAAGCCCAGCTTAAATCACGATCAATCAGGAAACGGGGCGCGGGCCAGACCCGCCTCCAGGGCTCCGGCTGTCACGAAAATTAAAAGCATAGAAGAGGAGGGTGGCAGAAATCCACAACCCCGGGGCCCCGCTGCGGGAACCGCCCGGCCCCCGCGCACCGCGGCCGCCCAGCACCTACCGCGGGTCCCGGGCCGAGGCGGGGCTGCGGGCGGAAGGGGCGGCGCGGGGGCGGGCCGAGGCGCCATGGCGGGCGGGGCTCGGTTCCCTCAGGGCGGCCGGGTGTGGCTGTGGTGACACAGCTAGGGGCTGGCCTCGGGCGGACGGACCGAGGGGAGGATCTGACCCGCTGAACCTGACCTCGGGCGAACAGACCGAGGGGAAGATCCGACCCGCTGCTCCTGCAGGCGAAGAGCAAGGGACACCCACCCCTACCCCTCAAAGGGCAGCCGCCGCATGAGGCGGGGACTGCCGCTCTCTGCCCGCGTCGTGACTTCATCCTGTGCTCTAACTCCCAGCGTTCTTCCTGCAAAATACTTTACATATCGGTATTATTAATTCAGCTCTCTCCACTGCAGGGCAGGAATGCTTGCCGCTAAGGCAGCAAGTGGCAGAGCTGGCATCCGTCGTGTAGGATTTATCTGTCATTCCTAATGGGAAAATAACATATGCAGGGATTTTTAAAATTTCCTTTACAGTTATTGTTTGCTCAAAGCAGATGGCCAGTGTGGTTTCTCAGTAAGCCAGTGTGGATTTGATCTACAGCCTGGGCACTCCGAAGGCCCTGCAAAGATGTGAAATGCAGAGGAGATGGGTGGCAGAGCAGCGCCCTTTGGAAGCGCTGGTATCCCAGGGCAGAGCTCTGGGAAGTCCAGCCTTCCCCCGGGATGTGCAGTCCTTGCAAAGCTAGAATACAGAATAGCTTTTGGCCAGATTAGTGTTTTATTTGGGTAGGGGATAGTAAAAGGTTGGGTTTGTCTCATTTATAGAAGTCTGCACGAATGCTGATGATTGTTTTAAAGTGTCCCTTCACACCAGGCAGTCATAAGGTAATAGTTTTTCACTAACCAAATAGAAATTATGCTGGGTAGGAAGCAACAGAATGGAAATAAAAGCAAGCCTGTTGTTACTTTCTACTTGTGATTAATGTTGACAGATCTTGCTTTCTTTGTAGCAGCCCCTGATGGAAGCATTTCTTACCAGTAAAGGTTTAGTTCCCAGACATTTTAGCATGACACTCGAGTTCACGTGAAAGGATTAAGATCGTAAACTGACTAGTTAGGAGTTCTCATTCAAATTTATGGGGGTTTTTAGGATTTTCATGAAAGTATCCTAATGAAGAAATTTATCCTATGTTTTTCCCACCAGATGATCTGATTTTTAGAAATGCTTGTACTAAACAGGCCTGGCTAGGCATAGCCTGTTGTGAACAGAAGCTGGTGATTACAACCTTGGTTTTAACTTGCAATAAACAGGTTGCTAAGAAAACACACTCCTTCATGACAGGGCACAGTTCTACCCTTAGGTTATGGTTTTATGAAGTACGGCAAGGCAGATGAATAGTTTGCTGCCACCCAAAGGGAGAAGTCAGAGAAAAGATCCCACCTTTTTCACCTGTCCCCCTCTGAGCCACTTTTTGCCAGCTCTGTCACACATCAGACCCTCTTACGCACCACATTTATCTCACTATTAGCAGAAAACATAGTAATAGACAAAAAGGCACCATTTTCTGCTAGGTTATTAAGCAGAATGGGAGCATTGGAAAAATTAGAAGTGCAAAGGCTCTAACAAGGTATGAGGCAGCCAGAAAAGAAAAACAAAACCAAAACAAAAAGGAGAGTAAAAAATCCCCAACAAACAAACAACCAAAAAAAAAAAAAAAAAAAACCACCAAAAAAACCCCCCAAACAAAAACCCAACCCACTTTACCTCCGTCTTTATATCAGCAGAGAGCTGTTACAGTATTCGTTCTGCAGCCTCAGCATGGAGCTTCATCATCTGCCAAAACTTACAGTTTGTAAGTTGGCATTGGTATTCACACCTCATGCAGATGCACAAAGAAAATGTGTATGTAGGTGATGACAGACAACAGACTCCCACTAACTGAAACACACAGAGACTCTCAGGCTTTTAAAAATCCCTCATCACACGAAGACTTACCCTGCCTACTGGTGAATATGGAGAGAAGGTTGGGTAGGTTTGTGAAATCTGACTTTGTGAGGTGCTTCTGCGCCAGGTGGAGAGATCTAGAAAACAAGGACTTCTTACACTAAATCTCAAAAATCTGGCATTGCATTCTTACAGTGGTTTCTCTTAAGAGATTTATAATTAATACGACTGGGAAAAACAGACACCCCAGCTTTACTAATCACCACGCTGGCACGGTTCTGGTTTCAAGAAGCAGCTCTTACACCAAGGAAGGTGAAACAAGACCGAAGTGTACCCTGGTTTTGATGCACATCCACATCCTCATAGTCATGGATCCAGGGATATGGACCACTTCTAAATTAGCCTGCTAGGTGGTGCTGTAGGACACGCTCTGCCTTTACTCATTTAGGAATATGATCGAGCTCTCTCACATATTTTACCATAAGACAGAGGTACCTAACATCATCTGCGTCTCTAACTTGCAATCTGTATGTATGAAGCCTTGTTGCTACATTAGGAAAAAGGTTGACATTTAAATACAGAAATGAAAATTTCTTTTGCTTAATGATTTATGTGGTCTTGCAGTCTATTTTGCTCTTGTGATTTCCAGAGTGGAAATGTGAATGTGGTCAGTCAGTGAGTGTCCACCAGCCTAAGATATAGATGTGTCTCCCCTCAACATCTTCTTCCTTTATGGAGTCTGTTTATCTGATTTATCTGCCCTTTTATGCAAGTTTTTCCATAATTTGTCCTCTAGGTATGAGCTTTAATGGAGGATAATAAGAACCTTATAATTCTGGCACAAGTCTATGCGACATTGCATGTCCCAAGTGTCAGATGAAAGAGACATTGCAGGAGAGAGATTTCAAAGTTTGCAGGACACAGGTAATCTGCCAGTCACCTATGGATGCAATCATGAAAACGTGAGAGCTAGAGTGTGGATATTAGAGGGTTTTACAGGACATGAGGACAGAGAAGTCTAATAAAGAACGGAGGAAGTGTTAGAGGGTGAAAAGATTCGGGAGTGAGATGTGTTGGCTGATCTGGGGGAGATCTTACTCTGAAGGAAGGGTATGACTTGTGAGCCTTCTTTTAAGCGCAGCTCCCTGGCCCACTTTTCAGTATTGCTGAGTGTAGTGCTTCAGTAATGAACGCACAGAAGCAGTGCAATGCTCAAGCAAAACATATGCCTAGAAAGTGTCTGTACTAAGGTGACTTACAATGTCCTGTGCTGGAACTGCTTCCAACTCATGAGAAAATGCATTGAAAATTGCTGTATTAAGTGACCTTGAATGTTCTTGACAGGTGCCAAAAGGTTGAGCCTGTTCGTACTTGAACAGTCATCTTACTGCACTGAAGGGGAAGAAGAGCTTGTGGCAAGATGGGCTTTCCAGCTGTCATTCTGAGCAAGTTGTCCATCTCCAAACTGCACCAAATAGCACAGTGACAATGGGATTGAAGTGTACACAGCATTAAGCAAAAGCATGAAGGTGCAGCTCTTCAGATCTCAACAGTTTCTGTTGCTGGAAAGGGGATGTAGCGGCCAATATTGATAATATATCCTTGCATGTCCCATTCCCACTGCGCCTCATAGTCCCATGTGTTCCACCCATGGAGCATTCACACTCACCAGCTGATAGGAAACACAACTGCAAATTTTGCCTGTATGCCAGGATTTTGCTTTTGGCTCAGTTAGTGCAGATTAGAAACCACGTTTTCCTTTCTGTATTGGGTTTACAGACAAGGCTTGGCTGAAATGGCATTTTTATGCTTATAATCAAAGCCATGTGTAAGTAGTAATAGGAAAAAGAAGTTCCCATCTCCTTGTTAGATCTCTTGTTGAAAAAGATTAACTACTCACAACTATTTTTTCTTATACCTGGAGTATGTGCATGTTATTAAAGATAGATAGCTTGTGTTTCCTCTCAAGATGTAGACAAGCATAATAAACATTCAGAAACACAGGCATGGGAAAAGAAGAGGGAATTCTATTTCTGGTCTGAAATCAAACCTTCAAACCCCAGTATTTATATACATAAATATATAGAGTTAAGCAGGATTAAAAAGATGACTAATTTTGTTGTTGGTATTGGCAGGTATATAGATCACAGTAAAGCAGAGTCTTTAGAGGAGCTGGGAAGATATTTTCTTCCCTAAAAAAATCACAGCTTGGAACTGATCAGGGATGAAAAACTAGTGTTTTGGAAGCCATAAAGAGGTTGCAAGTCATTTGGATCGCTACACAGCTCTGGGACTGACTTTTCTTTCTGAAATCTTTGAAGTATTGATCTGCTGATCCAGACCTGCATAAACCTCAGACAAGCTCTCTGTGGCAGCAGACACAGAAGAGGGAAAATACGCAGGTTTTTATCTCTTTGCTACTACACTTTCAGATCTGGGGGCTAATTGTACAAGCTCCCTCACCTCTGTCTGGATGTACCAGAAGCTGATAAAGAGTGAGCACCCTGTGAAGTAAAATAGAAAATCCTTCCCTCAAGCAGGATTCCTTTGAGTATAATCATCAAAAAATCCTTGATCTGCATGTGCTTTTCGATCTCTGCTGAGGCTAATAGACACACATTCAGTTTGTTTAGGGGTGACTGTGGTGGTGCTACATTGATGGTTTGACTAGATGATCTTGAAGATCTGTTCCAGTCTTGCTGATTCTGTGATATCCAGGTGAAACACAGGTGCTAGTGGAAAAATCTGGATACCTGCAGCAGAGAGCTCAGAAGCAAAACCACTTGCAGAGTCTGGTCAAATGCTGAACTCTGTGGTTCTGCAAGTAGTCTGCTGCTATTTAAAACTGCTTCAGGTGTATCCGTATTGTGCAGACAGACCCTATACCACATTGCTTTAGCTGTATTACAGATGCCATTGTGATGTAATTTGGTGAAATCAAATGAAAACTGGCAAACATAAGTTCTTTGTCTAGCCTGGGATTTCTTGGTAATGCACAAGCCCAGCTGTTAACCAGGACAACTATTCGCTGTCTATAACTAAAACAGTTATTTTTAAGAGCTCTGGTCCTGCAATTAGCTGGCTCTCCTAAAAGGAAGGAACTATAGTGAATTAAGATGTCATAGCTTCATAATACAGCTAATTAGCACAATTTCCCTTCAGAACTGGAGGAAGTGTGTCTTGGGAAGGAGAGGATGCCAATTCTTAGAGGCAATGCTATAATATTTAACAGATTGAATCATACAGTCTAACCTTGGGAATATTTGAAGTTACTGCAAAGGTAATGATATTTGAAAGCAAGTAGAAGTTGGGGCTGTTTTACTGAGTCAATCAGCCCAGGTGGTCACTGAGCACTACTCCGTGGTTGGAGTACTTCACAAATGCTGTGACCTTCCAAGGAGGTCCTTATCACTGCAGATAAGGGTAATTTTTCCTGTCTCATCAAAAGCTGTGGAAGATAAAACCAGAATACCAGCTATTCTAAAAAAACACTACATTCCACTGTAGCAACAGACCAGAGATTCCACTCTGCTTCAAGTCAGTTGAAAGGATATTCCAGTTCTAGGGAAGAGCTATCACTAGAAATAACAGAATTAAATTATGAGAAAATGCAAGATGAATGTTAAAGTGAGATCTATTTGGAACATTGGATTCCTATTAATTCAATCTGTTTAAGACTTGTCTTATTCAGTGTTATTACCAAAGCTCAGTTCCACATCTTTTCTGTCTAGGAAAAGGAGACTCCTGCTGATAATAGTAACAAAGGACACATTCTGTTAATGCACTAATAATTTTCTTTGGCATGGAAATCCAGCATTTTCTTTATGTTACCTTACTGATTGCCAGTTTGCCCAGTGCTTTGCTGGGGAGCTGGAGACTCAGGCCCAGCTGTTGAGTTTCTAATTCAAAGATACCTGCCTACAGTTTTTTTACCCACTCTCAAAGTGGCATCTAGTTTTTTTTCTCAGTCAGAGGTCTTACTTTAAAATACTTAAGAAAAGGTCATCCTGAGAGGATGGGATCATGTATAGCTGTAACACACAGCTTTTTTCTTGGACAGCATATGTAACAAGAGAAAAATAACAGCTTCTGTGTGGGAGCTGATCAAGTCTTACACAGAGTGTGTAAAGCAGAGAGCAGCTACAGTAAACCAAAGCTGTTCTCCGTAAACCAGGTGAAATCTGTCTGCTTTGGCACTGTGGTATGTCAGTGTGTAGGAGGGAAGAGGTCGTCTGATCCCACACTCTCTTCTTGGGAAAACGTGTTCGGCCACTAACAGTCCATGTTTCTATTGCATCAGTCACTAAAGGATCTTCAAGTACTTTTAAGAAACTTTTTGAGCTGTTCTTCAGACTGCACAGATCTCTGAGACTGCACATATTGCAGCTTTATATATGACTGGATCAACTCACATGTGCTTGCAAATGAATTAAGTTTTGAGGAGATCCTCTATCAGCTAAAAGGTCTAAAGAAAGCAGTATCACCCAGAGAGATTCGTTCCTGTTTAAGCAGTAAATTTGTTTTGAAAGAGATAGGTTTGTTTACATGGTTTATGAACATCTCTTTAGTTAAATACTAGCTTTCCAGGTCAATAGTTTTTTCTGGATAGTTGCTAACGTGAAATCTGGATACCATAATATCAAGTTCATTTATACATCTACTGCCACTCCAATTATATATTGCTGGTGATACCTAATGAGTTTGGGCTACATACAATTTCCTATAGCTGGCTTGCAGCATAAGCATCCCAATCTGTGAAGGTAAGTTCTAAAGAAAGATGTTGTGAGTACCTATTAAAATAAGCATTGAAGACCTACACAACTGATGTAGTTGCCACCTACAGTCATACCACAACACATTTTTTTGTTGTCTTCCAAGAGTTGCCCAGAACTGAAATCATCCAGATCTCAGTTCTGAAAAGTGAAGGACCACAGGTTCAGTGTCATTTAAAGTGATAAAGCATGTTCATAGGTATAAAACAATAACCCTTCTGGATTTTTTCACATCTTACAAATAACTCTGCATGAGGAGAATAACCATGAAAACTCAGAGACAAATTTCAACCCAGCCAGCATCCTACAAAAGGGAAAGTACATTGGTTTGCAGAAACCAGTTTTGTTTCAGAGCCTGTTGTTTGTATCAGTGGTGTTACATTCTCTTCAAGCCTTCTAATGATTTATTAATAAAACCCAAAGTAGAAACCATTGTTTTTCCCCAAAAGAAGGTATTCTCCACTTTAAAATAGAAACAAAGGACTGAGAAAGTGGACTGTGGTGAGGATAAAATGCTAGGTGCAGATAAACATGAAACTCTATGACAAAGAATATGCAAGGCAGGGACCTGTGATTGTTGGACCACACCTGCAAGTTTACATTTGTATGTCACAAGGGAAAACACAGGGATAACCCATAATCCACATTCTGAAACACAAGTTGGTAAATGCCAAGAATACTTCTGGTGAGTGCAAGCCAATCTCCCTGCTAATCTGGAGCTGATAACAGTGACTGATTGCACAATTGCATCTGGAGGATCACATGGGATTCGACAAACTGGAGAGTCAATCAAAAAGCTGGAAGCTGCATTTGAAGGAGCAGTCCACATTACCCATAAAAACAAAGGAAAACAGCACATAATATGATAAGAACTTACTGGATAGCTTGTCATAGATAATTTAGTGCTAAAAACAAAGTCAGGAGCAGCCATATCAAGTGCTGCAGATAGCCAAAGTGGTTTACAGAGAGCAACTTCACAGATGAGACACAACATCTGAGAACCAGGTGAGAAGGAGTCATGGTATTCACACCTCAAAAACAGAAGAGAAATTGAATACATTTATCTATTTCTGTCACATGATTTACTCATTCAAACATCCAAGAAACTTAAGCTTAGGAGAATTTGCAAAACAGCACTGTAACCAGCAAGAGCTGACTATAGCTTACAGATCCCTCTGATACCATGAATTTCTGCACACAGATGTCAACATTCCATCCAGTTACAGGACAGGAAGACTGTTCCTGAGTACTCTCGGAGACCATTCAGGTACTTGTTTCTGCTCCACACAAAGGAGGAACTAGAATGAACAATTCACTTGGAAATGCACACACAGACAGAAACCATAGTGCAGACAAAAAAAAAAAAAAAATTAACAAACCTGTTTGTTCTCCAAGCCTATCCTCAGGAGCAGTGTGAAAAGCTACATTTGCAGAACAACCAGCAACATAGGGAGGAAAAAAAACCCCAACATAAAAACAAAAAAATCCCACCCTTTCTTCCAAAACAGACTTAATTCACTAGCAACTTCTCTCTCCCCATTTAATGTACCCCAGGTTAATTGATTCATCTCATGATCCAGACCACCTGAGTCTTATTTCCTTTCTAACCTGCAAATTTACAAACATTAAGGACCATTTCTAAAGATGTGAGCAGTACTAGTTAGCTATTTTACACAAAAATCAAGATCTCAATTGCGTGTATACTGTTGTTAGTATTGGGAAAAGTCTAATAAAATCTCTAAACCTAAAAACCCTGTTCTGATAACGACCACAAGGACAATGTAGTCCTGGCAGACCTTCTAGCCAAAAAACCCCTGTGCCTGAGGAGTTCAACCTGCCCCTTTCATCTTTCATCTTTTATTTGGCCACTATATATCTTGCTTTACTCTGTAAAGCTGTCTATGGTATAAAATGTAGGCTATGTGCAATCTGAAATAAAGCTGCTTATTGCACAGAGGATGCCAAAATTATTAGCTCTGAATTTTAATGAGGAGAAGCTTGATTTCTATGCCACTGGGATTGCAGGAAGTAAGATAATACGCATGAAAACAGGGCAGGGGGAAATAAATAGAGTAACCAACTTTGTCTGTATTAGAGTTAATCCATTTAAATGGCTGTAACAAAACCTGCCTGCAGGTTTCTGTTTTTCAGAGACTACATGTTTAAGCTCTAGCAATCTGCATTCCCAAGTTACTCTAGGTCCAGAAAAAGAAATAACAGAATCAAGGTTTGTTAGAGGGAAGTTTGCTGCATTCAGGTCATTGAAGTATCTATCTGTCTGGCCAAATTTTGCCAGATGGACAACACAAGATTTGAGCACTCATGGCACTACTCTTTATCCTGCCAAAGTACCTCAGGAGTGACCTAGAGAGCCTCTTTCTCCAGTGTGAAAATCCGTGCTGAGCCCCTGCTGTCCACAAACACTGTTTAACATCTCTTGTAAGCTTTGTTTTGATTCCATATGCTAGTAGTCAGTCTGTGACTAAATGACTATTGGCAAAGGTATTGAACTAAAACCTAAAGAAATGGAAACTTTCATTTGGACTCCTGTGGGCTTTGGATCAAGCATAAAAAGAGTAAGTGCTCTAAAGCAAATAAAGCTAAATTTCAGGTTTCCCACCCTGTCTAGTCTCTTGTAATCAGAGGTGCCAATCAGGGTTGTTCAGCTGCTAGATGCTATCAAATGCTATCTCAAACCAAGGTAATTATAAGAGATTTTCAGAAAAGCAATGGAGAAAAATAAGTGCATTTTTGTTGACATAATCACTTCTGGATGAAAAACACACAGCTCAATTTACAGTCTTTCCCAGGAGGTCACTAGGGCTGCCTGTGTTCTTCAGTGGTTTAACCTGGGGTTTACTCTCTTTTCTAAGCAGAAGAGTGATCTGCTTAGACTTGTCCAAGAGATTTTTTTCTTTTGAAAAACAGACTGTTTTTGATCCTTCCTTATGCTGGTCTTGAATTAATACTAGTTTAAAGTAGCTGGGGATTTCATGCAACAACCAAATATGTTCAGAGCCCTAAACACTTTGTAGATAATGTTGGACACAAGACTCCAAAAAGTTAGTGTGCCAAGTAAAATCACCATGGGGGGAAGCACAAGTAATAGGATTATTGGTTATTGTTGCATTATTATGGATAAGAATGGTTTCAAAACTCATCCCAAATTCCATCTCCATTTCCTCTGCTTCAGGAACATCTGTTCAAGGGGAAGTGCCTTACAATGATTTAAAAAGTTCTCCCACTTTACTCATCCTTAATGCACACATGGCCGCCTCACTCCTCCTACTGACCCCTGGGTATTTTACCTGTGCCCCACGCCAGTGGCTCCTGCCCTGCACAGCACCTTCTCCTGGGCTCTGTACCACGCATGCCCATTTCCATCAGCTGCCAGCCAGCCCTGGGCACCACTGTTCCAAAAACAGGCAGCAGTTGCAAAGGTCGTTCTTACCTTCCACCTCTTGGAGGGTTTCACATGGCACTGCTGGAAAAAGCACCAGCAGCTCAGGTAATCCTTGGCACATTTCCAAGTGCTTTATGGTCCAGGCAACAGGAAAAGATGTCCCTGCACTTCCCAGCTAGTGAGTGAGAGGCATTTGTCAGCTTTGGCATGGGCATTGACTGGTGCATGTGATGAGAGAGTGGAGTGGATCACAAGCTGACAGAAAACAGCATGGGCTTAGTCCTGTCAGTTCTCCAGGGGTGGTTTCATATTGTCACCCTCATTGGCAGCACCTTATGCACTGAAACAATTAAGGTATGTGGAGGAGTCCACAGGGTTTTCTATCTGACAATTATTCTTAGGAGAAAGGCTTAAGCTTGGTACCAGAGAATCCCCTGATGGCACGGAGGGAGAAAGGGCAGCTGACAGAATGCCCATCTCTTGCTATTTTTCATCCACCAAAGCTGAATCTGATCCAGTTCCCTGTGAAGGGCTGTTGGACAGGCACTCGTGACTAATTTTCACTCACCTCTTCCCAAGTGACCTTCTCCTTCCAAAGAGAATGAGGAAATCGTCTGTCTCAGCAGCACTCTCTGGAAATATCTTTTGCAAACTTTAATTTATCTTCATTGAAACGAATTGTTTTAATTTGAATTTAGCTTCAAACTTGGCTGTGTGACTGGGAAGAGATTCACCGTAGTGCGCAACAAACATTGTATCCTGTGCCTCTTCCATCTTTTAATATCTGCACAATAGCAGGACCTGGAAAGCAGAAACACTGAATCATCTTGGTCCAGGAGTGTCACTTGCTTCTCTAAGAGCAGCCTGCGGCATCACACATATCATGTAAGAAGTGAGCCCATTCTTGAGTGCACAGATCGCACAACATGGCTCATTTAACTTGCAAGCTCAATGCTTCATAAATGATACTTTCCTCCAGGGGCCGTTGCAGGAAGACATCAGAGCAGAGCGCTGTGTTTCAGGCCTCTGTTTTCTAAAGCTTTGTGCTAACCCAGAGAGTCTCCTCTCTTCCCAAGTACAAGCAATAGCTCACTATAAATGTGTTCTTTACGGTTTTGTACCTGTTTAGATTTTATGGGAAATACCTCTGTTTGACACATGATGGGAAATGGTTTGTAGGGAATACTTCTGATTTTGCACAGTGCTCTGGGAGTCATTATCTTTACTCTGGGAAAATGAAGAGCTTACTCTGGGAAGCCAAAAGAACTCAGGTTTATATTAGACATAAGGAAGAAATTCTTCACTGTGAGGGTGGTGAGGCACTGGAACAGGTTGCCCAGAGAAGCTGGGGATGCCCCATCCCTAGAAATATTCAAGGCCGGGTTGGAAGGGGGCTCTGAGCAGCCTGGTCTAGTAGAAGGTGGAGGGGTTGGAAAGAGATGATCTTTAAGGTCTCTTTCAATGCAAACCATTCGATGATTCTGTGATCAGAAAGTTCATTCAACAGCTAGTATTGAAAGCATATTAGATATCCTAAAAATGCCCGAAAAATGCCCTCTAGGTTTAAGAGAGCAAAACATCAACACATTCTGTCTAAACAGAATTATACAAATCATTTAAATTAGCCATATGAGTCATGAATAAGTAAAAAATTAAAACCCCCTCCTCCTGATGCCATCCTGCTGCTCTGTGTTACTGTTCCTTGCTTGCACAGTGCACCTGCATAGCTGAGAGCAGGTAATGTTATCCACTTTGAAGGACAGTCAGTAACTATGTGTAGGAGCAGAACAGGCATGAAGCCCCAGTTCTGTTTGTTTTGTGAAGGCACTGTACATTTTAAGGACAAATTCTGAAGCAGAGAGTGCTGTGTTCTCTCACAGAAGTCACAACATCATGCTTTTGTATGTACTTTCCTGGAAAGTCTAATTGTTATTTGGAGAAAATCCCAGGTACAGGAGGTCCTACAAACTGCCATGCTGGGAGTTGCTTGTGAAACACCACGGTGCTTCTGACCTGTAGTGTCTGTCCCCTTAGGTCCTCCAGCCTACTGCCATCCAAGGGAAGGACTTACACAAAAATGTGGTTTGGAGGAGCATACTTGGAAGTGCAAACTGTGCACATCCCACTTTGACTGCCACCATCCCAAAAGATTCTTGATCCTGATAAATTTGCATTGCTATAACCTGAGTAGTGCACACAGGATGATGTGCTCTGTCTCTAGTATGGAGGATCAGGACAATTCTGCTGTCATCTTGGCCTTAAATTTGGATCCTTCTGGGCTTCTTTAAGTACCTTTTGGGTGTTACTTGATAAATAACTGAACTGGACTTAGCTTTCATGAAAACATTTGAGAAGCTGTATAACCTCTTAAGTGTATCTCTCTCTGATTAAAAATTTCCCAGCTTCATCAAGAGTCTAAGAGTAGAGATAATTTTTTAATAGAGAAGGATTCTGCAGTTCTGATAAAATAGCAGGTAAACATTGCAAAGAGAGAACAACGTGACCTCCCTTCTGTTTTTCCTTGCAGCTTAGAGAGTAACATGTCTCATTCCACTTGCTGCTGAGAACCTCCCTCATGGACTAGCCACTTGATCACACCACATCCCACATGCACAAAATCTTCTCACAGCACTGACGGAGGAGGAGGAGGAGGAGGAGAAACACACCCAACATTTCTTTACCAGCCTATTTCCAATCCCAAATTAATCCTGCCTGGACATCCCAACAACTAATCAGATTTTCTGACTCAGCTTTAACAAAACCTTGAGTGGATGAGTATCCACTCCATTAATCCTCTGCTTGATGTCCCAGTGCACAGCCCTTATAAGCAAGAAGGGGCAGGCACACTTTGAAGGCATTAAGCTACAAGCCGTTTGCAAACAGATTTTCTCTCTTCCCCTAAACAGACAAGTGCTGAGGGCTGCTCAGCATCCCAATTCAGGATAATTATAGTGACCTCCCAGCTGTCACCGACAGAAGTGCGGGAAGGCGGATTATGCACATGAAGTCCTCTGCAGCTAAAGCTACCATATGTGCAGGTTTCACTGGGCATGTTTCACAAAGCCAACTTTCTCCAGGCTGAAAAAAGACTTTGGCCATTTGTCCTGAACTCGTTTGTGGCTGGAACCCCTCCCAGGCGGCTGACATTTGGACTGGATCCATGAAGCACGCTCAAATCCCCTGCATATGCTGGCTTCAGATATGCTGGAATCACCATGTTTGTGCTGCCCATCTGCTGGAGCTGAGCCTGAGGGGCCTTGAAAAGTCAAAGAGAAAGGGAGCTTAAATCTTAGTGATGACAATTTTCATAAAGAGAGGGAAGTGAGAGCTCTCTCCTGCCTGCAGCTCCTGCAAGAGCTCCCAGCATGGGCAGGAGTGATTTGGGGCAAGAGGTAGAGCCTGAGCTCTTTGACAGGAGGCTCTTTCTCCAGACAGGAGCTATGTCCTGCATCACTGCTGCAAGGAGTGCTTCTGGCAAGCTGTGCCTGCACAGCCTCTCTGCACAGCTGCTGCTGTGCTGAATGCCCCATGTGAGGGCCTGGCAGCCACAAAGATCTCGTGAACCGCAGTTTGTTACAGCATCAGCTACGTCTTGACTAGAAAATACCTTCTGCAATACACTGCCTGTAGCTCAGCTACAGATTCAAGAAGGTTTTTGACTGTAACTCTTGGGGTTTAAAAGGCCAACTGTATTCTTTCACTTCCAGAGATTCATAGATGTCCTGCAGACATCTTACCATAAAATGAAATCACCTCCCCCTGTCATGTCTTCATTGAAAGATTCAGGTTGGTGAGTCTCAACAGGTTTAATTCACCAGGAACTTTTTGAATGATGAGCCTGAAGAAATATTTGCTTAAGCTTTTATAAAAAAAAAATAAACCTATGCCAAGGAAACTGAGAAGAAAACAAACAATTAGAACATGCAGAGCTTGACTTTTTCCCTCCAGTGAAACAACACAGACGTTTTAATAATTAAGCACCTTCATAATATTTGTAGAGGGAAACAAAAGTTTATTGCTTTTGCTATTTCTATAAAGGCACAGGGCAAAGTGTAGGGGCTTGCAGAGGAGAAGACTTAGGGAAGGAAAAAAGTGATGATGCTGTAAGGTGAAAGAACAAATCTCTAAATCCCTAGGTAATATTTACAGTACTGCAGTAGGAATTCAGTTAAGAAACATGTGAGTCAGGGTTTGAGGCCTCATTTGGTAAACCAGTATTTTTGCACATGAGGAACTTGAGTGAGTATGTGGTTTAAAGGAGATTGTTTAGGCCTAGCCCAATGAAAATTGGGTTGTGCAATTCTGACTCATATTTCAGGATCACTCATGCTCTAATTTAAACCAATGGGAATTTTTTATTGACTTGAATGAGAACAAGATTAAACTTTTATTCCATTGTGATTCCTTCAGAGAATGTGGGACTAAGGTAAAATTAGCTGATTGTCACTAGAACTATCAAAATCAAGTGATTACATCTTCTCCCTTCCTCAGAAAACATATGAATTGGGAGAAACACATTTATTTAATTTCTTTAGACAGATGTACCCTCGAATTAAACTCCCTCAAAGTTAGGAAGATTATTCTGCTTTTGTATCTATGCAAGAGAAAGGCAGAATTGATTCAAGACATACAAAGCTAAGAAATTTAAACTCTGCCAGATCCTACATAGTGCTGAAATTGATACAGTATGTCTGGAATTGATTTTTCCTTGGACGCTTGCAGACAGATCTCAGAGATGTGTTGGTGCCTGCTCTGTAAATGAAGGAATGGCTGTAAGTTTACAGATACCTGGTTTGTACTTGCAGCATTTGGGAACAAAGAGAGGGAAAGAAATCCAAAGCATAAGCAGCAGATAATATGAAAAGCGGGAAAAACACACAGTAGCAACTGACAATTGTAAAGCAAATGTAAGAGCCTGCTCCTGAAGGGTAGGAAACCACACTGCTCAACATCAAATTGACTGAAATAATACACAGCATGGTTGGGGAAGTTGAAGGAAATAAAACCAGCTAGATCCCAAGACAGACTGGTAATGGTGGAAATTTCAAATTTTTCTAGTTTTGTTTTTCTTATATAATTTCAAGGTTTTGTGTTTTGTTATTTTTTTTTTTTTAATATAGTATGATGGAGCAGCTATTGCTGAAATAATTATTTCATTTCCAGCAAAAGAGATGACAGATCTCAACAAATAACATTTCAGATACAGAACTGCTTTACTTGTGCCCTCATTCCTGCACTGACTTTCTTGTACTTCTGTGAAGGATTTGTCTTGTCTGGGGGCATTGACCACAGAACTCCTGGGGCAGGGTCAGGTGTGGAAGTGCTGATGGACATCTGTCTTGTGACTTGGTGCCACTGAATGCAGTTGTGAATGGGCACAGTAGGAAAAGTTGAGCTGAGTCCTTAGATCCTCTCATATCCCTCTGATTCATTCTGTGCTTGGCAGAGTAAGTTCCTATGTGCACGTTCTGGTCTGGAAATAAATATACTTTATTGTACAGTAGGAAGCATGGGACTAAACCCTAATTTAGTAGCAACAGAAGAGTAAACCCTAATTTAACAGAAGTTTGATCAGCCTTTCTTCCATCCAAAACATACAAAATGACATCAAATTACTTTTTTGTTGTTGTGGTGGTAGTGGTAATTGTTTTTAAAGTCCAGGCTTCACTGTGTGTGCATTAGTATTTTATAGCGTAGTGTAAAAGGAACTCTTACTTGCTTGGCAAGAGTAGTTGAATCTCTGTGACGTGCTGCATTACAGTTTCCCAGAAGCCAATCCACTTAAAAAAAGTTTGAGGGCATAACCACAGGAAAAAGTTAAGTTAGCACACCTGAATGGGGTGAAGCACCTGTAGGTGGGGGCTTGAACTCAGACAAACTTCTTGGACAGGCTTTGCTGCCAGAGCAATCCTGATGGGAAACCATCCCCTCAGTAGCAGAAGAGCCTTGTCACAGGGGCAATGAACTTTCTGCTGTGAAACATGATGCGGTGACAAAGCTGTAGGGAAACACAGATGTGCTTGCCTTGCAGCCTCAGTAAGTGAGATCCTGCTTTGACTGTAGTGCCAGATGTCAAAGCAATGGTGAATTACCAACCCAAGCTAACTAATGTCAGGGGGTGGGGGAGGAAGTGTGGAGTGCTGGCATGTAAGCATTATATAAAATGCACTTGCTCTGTAAAGGATAGGTCCCCAAAGGCCCATAGAAAATGCATGTACCTGCTTGGACAACATGGTCTGTGCAAGGATGCACACGCTTGTTCAGACACTTCATCTTGTAGGAGGGGACCTGCAGTGAAAGAGTGTTTGGAGTATTTCTGTTGTAAGCATTGAAATACCTTTGGGATTGGAGTGAACAGAGGTGGTAAATGAGAGTTGCTCACAATGTTCCTGGTGTTTATGCTTCTCTGGGGTAGGAAAAGGAGGAAAGAGTTGCTACTGCTGACAGGGGAGGAAAGTGGAGGAACAGAAACCCAGATGAACACATTCACTTGTTCATGGTCCCATCAATGATCTGTGGAAATAACAGAGATTATAGCCCACATTAGGAGGATACCTTCTCAACTAAAATGTTAATTGGGGTGGGAAGAAAGCCATGCACAGAGACATCAAAGCCTGAGCGATGAAACCACAGACATGTTGTTCCTGAGGGTTCATGTACAGGCAGAGTTCCAGCATGGACCCTCCTGGATCTAGGAAGGGTCATCTCCATCCCAGCCTTCCCTTCACCTGCCACAGCAAGCTGAGGTCCTTAATAGCATTTGTCTTCTGCCCTTATTTAATCAAATATGTGGGCACTTTATAACATTTCAGATTCTATTTTCATCCCCTATCAGTTGGTTTAAATTTGGGTGATACAGCTGATTGTGATAGGACTGGGAGAAGAAGGATGTGGGTGACAGTGTTGTTGCATAAGACTGTTTTCAAATGGTAACATGGCTGAAAACTGAGCAGTCTGATGTTTTGTATTGTCAGTTATACAAGGCACCATCAAATTTCTGCCAATGAGGAGCACTACAAAGTGTTGAAATTGTCCATGTTTTTATCATAACAAATACCAGTATAATAAAGTAGCCACTCTAAGAGTGACTTTTGGTTGTTTAATTTAGATATCAACATAGTTTTTACATAGGGGAGGATTGAGTTAATTATTAAAGCAGGTTCCCTTGCTGCATGTTCACCTTAGCAGAGAGATTATTGCAAAAATATTGGAGAAAAATTTTGAAGCCTGACCACCACCCTATTTTTTATGCCCTAATTATCTGGTTAAAAATCCTACTTTCCACTGAGTCAGTCTTTGCTGAGATTAGTGGAAATGCTTTTGGTTTACAGTGAGATACGAATTATCCAGAATGTGCCCCAAGGACAAAGAGTGAATGCTATTTAATATCATTAAAAATAAGAAAGAGAAGCTCAAATAGCTTTTGTCAGTGGCATAATACTGTTCCCAAAGAGTTGTGACATCTCTGTATTTCCCAGGGCTACAAAGGCACAGTGTTTTTATATTTTGTCCTTCAACTCCCCTTCCCCACTAACAACCTTTTTTCTGGGTTATAATAGCTCCAGATCCACTTCAAATTAGTTGAGACCTACTGGAAGGCAAAGCACTCGGTAGGGACATGAAGTCTTTAAAGCTCCTCCTTCATCAGCAACCTGGGGATCCTGGCAGTGCAGGGGTTAACCTGAGGCCAGGGAAAGTGCTGGGAAGAGACAAACTGGGGAAGCCTTGAATGCCTGGAAAAGCCACAGCACAGAGAAGAGGAAAGCAGCAGCAGTGTGGGCAGGGTAAGGGTGCCTCACCACGAAGCAGCAGTACCAGCCCTGAGTGAGAGCAGCTCTGACAGAACCCTGACAGAGCCCTGATAGCTCTGACCCCTGGGCATCCAACAGTGTTACCAGCCTTCTGCAAGAAACAGTGAGGAATTCAAGCACAGACACAAGGCTTCCCATTTCAGTGCCAGTTGCTGGGATATGTTACTCCTTTTAACCAAATGGCAAATGAAGAAATAAGAAATATGAATGTCGTGGCTAAAAGAGAAACACCAATTCCTAGAAAAATTCCCAAGATTTTTCTGATTATCATTTGCTTGGATCTGCTCCCCTCATAAATTGGGTAACAACTGAGCAATTGGGGAAGAAAATGGAAACTTAGATTACACAGAAATTTGCCTTGAGGACTCTGATTTGAGATGTACTTTAACCCAACCTTTCCCCTTACTTCATTTGCTTTCCCTGGTTCCTTTAAGCACGTTGCCTTACCAATGCAGCCAGAACAAGGGACTTGCAGTGGGTTGAGAGGCTCCTGTTTTTTCCTTCTTTTGGAAATATCTCACAGCAACCATCTGTCAGTTCCCACCAGCCTGGAGAGCTGTTCTGAGAGCAGATACACACAGCATCTCCCTGCTCAGCACTGGCACTGTGAGAGGAGGGGATGAGGGAAGTGTTGTGCAGGGCTTGGGAGCAGAGCTGAGGGTTGCAGCTGGTGTGAGAGCTTTTTGCTGAAGTGAAAACCCACCAAATGGCTTTTCTCTTCCACATGCACCTGAAATGGCTTGTCTGCTACAGTCAATAAGTAGAGATTTCATTTACAGCTTTCTGTGAAGAAGGGGAGGGTGGTATGGCTGTCTGACAGCCACCTGTGCAGATTTGGTGAGATCCCCAGGGTTCATTGGAACGCCTCTCAAGTGAGCAGCATGCTGTAGGAAAGGAGCTGGTGGAGGCTGCCTCAGTGGTGAACTGACAAGAGATGAGAATCACAGGTTAATGATTTCTTGCATCCTCATGGGTTTTAGGTGAGAGTTTGCCAGAAAAATGGATAAATAACATAACAGCAAAAAGCCAGTACCAAAGCCAATAAGCACCAAAACATGATGAGTTTCTGCCGTGTTTATGAGGCACATGAACAGTGAGTCTGCTGTGCAGGAGCGAATGCCACTGCTGCACATGAAATGTCAGAAAACAAATCCTTTAGCCGTTTATGTAAGTATTTGTTCTAGAGGAGTTGTTGTAGTTATTCACTCAGGAAATGGAAATCTATCTTGCATTTTCTCTCTATCCCATAAAACTGGTTTTGAAGTTTGTAGCAATATGCTAATGGAATACAATACTTCCAAAATTTGGTTACCAATAATTTACCAACAGCTTTACCTAATGCCAACAACAGGTTAGATATAAAAAACCCTCATGTTTTATATTTCAAACATTCCCCCCTAAAGTTTTAGCCAAACTCTACACTCCAAAGATTACACTAAGCCTTTATGCATTTTCCCTCCTGCCTGGAAGGTGATACCCATTTCCCTCCTTGGCTTCACATTCCCTGCTCCAACTGCTGTGTGAACAAACACAGACTACAGCCGCTCATTTAACACAATCCAAGTCCTGCATCCAGACTAACAAAATTATCCTGAATTATCTTTGGCTCTAGGCTGCAAACAGTCAGCTGGCACTGGCTACCACTTGCTGGTGCTTTCGATCTAGGGCTTGCACAGGTAAAGTCAGAGTGGATATTGCTGTGCCCAGGTGCTATAGATGCCACAATTGAAGCCCAGATAGCTTTTTTTCCAGCAGGAGCTGAGAATACACATGCATTTTATGTGGCAACATGGCTACATATGGTCAGAGGCTCTAGGTTAATGCAATTTTTAAATTACTTTCTTTTTAGTGAAACTTTAATGCTGTGGAAATGTGGAGGAAATAGAGTGAAAAGATCATACTAGATACAAGAAAAGCTCACTGATGTTTGATCTGTCTCTCGTAGCCTTTGGAAGCAGATGTATTTATTTGCAGCACAATCTCAGCTCTACTGAAGTCAGCAGGAAGCCTGCCACCATCTTCACAGGCAGCAGGCTGTGCCTCGGAGGGCTGATGGGCTGAGCACGCTCCCCTGCCCGCTGCAGAACGAGCCACTAATGCGTGCCCTGGGCTGCTTGCTGCGCTAAACACATTTATCTGAACCATGGCAGCAGAAGAAGCAGTTTTAGTGATTAACCCCCTTTTACTGCTATAAAACTAATCGAGCTGCTTCTTTTTATTTACTGGTGGAGTCTGTTTTAAGTTCCCAGATGCTCAGTTGAAGTGGGGGAAGGTAAGTTTTGCATGTTTAAAATGGAGTATTGTATTCATTTAGGGAACAGGAGGGGAAGGGAGCCGCAAGTGATCTTTTCCCTGCCTGACGACTGACAGCCTGGCAGCCCCCCAAACAGAAAAGCCTTTGTTTGCTCCTTCATGGCCACAGTGCCCACAGCTGTCAGGTCCAGTGCTCCCATACTGGCCAGCTCCTAATATTAGGAAAACCCACTGTATCCAAACTGTCAGGGACAAGCTGAGCAGATCCATCAAAGCAGAGCACAGAGACAAGCCAACAGGTCAGGCTGTTGAAATCAGGCAGCTGAATTCTTGAGATGGGAGACCCTGAAAATCCAGGAGGGTTAAGATTTTCAACACATCTGTAAGGCTATGGAACAAATCTTCAAGGGAAATAACAATTTAGGAAAGCTCTCAGATGTTATGGAGGAGGATGATTGGAAGGTACTGCTTCTCTTTGAAGTGTGTTAGTAGAATTAAACATGCACTTTAAAAATCCTTTAATATCTGAAACAGTAACAGAACTCACTTCCAACTGTCCTTTGCTGTCTGGGGGACATGAGCAGCTGCTCCCTCCAGCAAACTGTGTGTGGATGGAAGGAGAGGTTGGGAGGTGAGGAAGTCCTAAACCATGTGCTTAATGTTTGTGTGAAAAAGTCCCAAGAGGTGCCAAGCTGAGTTACCCCTGCTGCACTGACAAACAAGAAGCTGAGCTCTTCAAGTTTCAATAATAAGAGGCCCTTAAAACACAACATATCCTACCTATCCTCTGGATTTCTAGCAAGAGCAGTTCAGATGAGCACCCATGGGAACTCACAGCTCCCTTAGGGCCACAGAGCCCACCTTCCCCCTGCTTTGTAGCCCAGAAGAACACTGGTGTTTCCTCTTGGCTGTAGGTGTGGTCTGCTGGAGGGGTTAAAGCTCTTTCCTCAGCTCTGGTTCCAAGCAGAACCTTGAGCCAGCATCTAAACAAAAGAGCTTTGCCTACAGCTCCCCTCAGCCAACTCCAAACTGCAGCTTACACAAACAGTCCCTGGCAGCGACGCGAGCAGCGCCGCTCCCGGGCACGCAACCAGGACCTGCCCTGTGCCTTGCCAGCTGCCAGCTCAGTTAGTTGTGGAGTCCCCCTGCTTGCTCCTCATGTTTTCTAAAACACAGGGCACTTCTCCTGCCTCCCTTACCGCGTAGGAACCACGACAAACATCTATAGAAATACCAGTGAGACTTAACTCGCCAGAGCCGCCCCACTGCACTTGCTGCCCCTCAAGCATTCACCAGAGCATTTGTAGCAGCCCTGCTGCTCCTGTATTCCAGCTGGGGAACCATGTGCAAAACCAGTCTATCAAATACTGTCTTGAAAGCATTAAGGTAATTCCCAAGACTGGGACCTTTCAGAAAGACCCCAGCAAGCAAGCTGAGGGCAAAGATTTGCCTTGCAGGGGGCCAGTTGGCAAGAGCTCAGGCAGTAAGGTAAGCCCTGACCACAACTGCTGGCCTAGAGCGAGCCATTTGGAGTGCTTGCTAATAAAATAAAATGAAATAGAATAAAGTGAAATAAAATAATCAATAACGTGGCACAAAGGGGAAGTTAATAGCCTTCCTGTATTTTAAACTCTGGAAATATAGAAGACAACTGATTTAGACCCTCTGTTGTTCTGTCCCCATTAGCTGCAAGTGTCAGCAAAACTGATGAAGATGGCAGTGGGAAAGCAGCTTTGTGTGTAACAGAAATTGGTTCTGAATTGCTTGACAATTCTGATATCTTTCAGCTGACTTGGACAAAGGGCCAAGTTATGGACACTACAGCAACACTGAAGTGAGATAAGGCAGTATGAAAAGGTGACAAATATATTATCAACCTTCTGAATTAAGAAAGCCCTGCCATCACTTTCACAGCCTTTCTGAGATGTCAAGAAGGTGCCCACAGCAGGGGTGAGGGGTCTGAGAAGCCCTGGTAGCACTCAGGAATTCCTTCCAGGAGCCATGGGCAGGGTTTCAGAAAGAGTTTGCCTAAAATCACCTGGCACATTGCTTGCTTTTGGGCTTTGAGGCCAGGTAGAGGCTAATGAGGTCTATCAATCTTCCACAAGAAGCAAACCCACTGGGAGTTCGTGGTCCATGCTCCTGCACTGTTCCCTGCAATAGTCCATCTCTTTGTTGCTGCTCCCTGGGACATCCAAAAAAGCACACCCTGCTCCTCACACCTCTCTGTGATATTTTCCCCATGTTTTTCTCTCCTTTTTCTCATTTGTTCTTGTCTTTCACTCCATGATACAGCTTCTAAGCCAACTTCCCAGCTGCCTCCTTGCCCTCCATCATGTATTTTTCCTCTTACCATGTCAAAAGGCATTATGGGATTTGGCTGATCTGAAGCTACACAGGGCTAGCTGGCAATCAGCCATCAGCAAGCGGAGGGATGACCCTCAATTTTCCCTCAGTAGAGGCATTAATAATTTTATCTTCTCTCCAGCCATAGATTTCTACATTGAGCTTATGGAAATTTCTCTTGGAAGCCTCAATTTGTCTGTCTAATGTGTTTATATGGACCAGAAATTCAGATTACCACAGGCAGGCAGAGGGACTGCATGGATACAGTTGTCTTAGGAAGCTGTGTTAAAAAGCTAGGATGTTATATTTATGTATGACTGAAAGAAAAAAAAAATTGTAATACAATAAAGCAGTCTTTACTAGCTTCAAAAGAAAGATTTCTGGCAGGTAGAAGAAAGATTGAAAAGAAAGATTGCTGACAGGTAGCAAATAGCTTTATATGCATTGTCTAATATCTGGCAGGTGCCCCTAGAGAACAAAGTCCATATTTCTACGTGCTCTGTTCATTCTTTGGGAGACACTTCTTCCTCAGACTGACATTTTGGTTACATTCATTCCCTGAGGCATTTTACAGGAAAACACAGGAGCATATTTGATTGTTCAGGAGGTATGGAACTTTACATAGATGAAATTTGGAAACACAGAGAGCGCACGCCTGGGAGTTCCAACTGCTCTGAAAGAAGCAACACTGCTGGGCTCAATTATTTAGAAATGTAAATTTGGGATGGCAGTAATACCAAAACAGGAAGAGAAGTCAGCACTACTGGGTTGCACTAACCTTGGCTGCAAAGCATACTGGAATTTCACAGTAAAGTGCTAAAAATGAATGTTAGAGAAGATTTTTGTGGCAAAAGCCCATGTGAGGAAGGCGACCTTTCTTTGGATGTATGAAGCCAAACTCTGAGAGTGCCCTTGGGAAAACATCCTAATGAATGTGAAATGCAAATGTTATAGGAAACCCAGGGCATTTCCAAGGTCCCAGTCCCAACAACGAAAATTAAAGTCATGCATTTTGGATCATGCCTTGGTTTAGCTGGCTGAGCTGGAGCAGAGTTTGAGGGAAGCACAGGCGCAGATACTTTGCCACTTGTTAGTCCCTGCAGAGGCATGAGTGTGAAGGAGAGGGGATCCAAATAACTTTTCACAGGTGAGAAGATGTGCCCAGTCAGCCTCTACCCTGTGCTCAGCATTGTCAAACCACAGAAGAGCAGCAGGCAAATAATATCTTGTGCTGCCAACAGAAAAGACAAGCACACGCCCTGCGAAATGCAGTCACAGGAGAGCTACAGTGGCACAGGGAACTGGGCAAGCCAAAACCCCAAACCTGGGAGCAGCCCCAGAGATGTTTCATATTGTTGGGGTGAGTGGCCCCAGGGGGGGCTCAGTGCTACTGAAGAGAGGCAGCTCTGTGGTCAGAGGAAGGTGGAGGTTCCAGGGCAGATGCACCCTCCAGCCCCCAGAGGAGAAGGATCAGCCGGACAAGCTGGCCAGCTTTGTCCAGAAGATGGGCCATGACCCAGGAAAGGAGCTGGATCATCATCACCCTGCACTTGCTTAAATGATCACTTGGGTTTCACCTGCTTCAGGCAAAGCTGCAGCCTGAAAAAAGGCACAGGCTGCTGGCCAGCATGAAAGGTTTTTTTTGTGTCCAGTTTGTTCCAGTGGCCAGCAAATGCTGACAATTTGGCCCCATCACCTGCATTTACCCTGTCACACCTGGCATGAATGGGAAGGCATAACACAGTACCATGAATTTACAGAAACTGGGAACAGAGGAGGGAGTCTCAAATGTAAAATCAAGCTAGGACACGTCTGCGTAAAATACGCGTTTCTCACTTGCACACGCACGCACACATCCATATGGTCTCTCTCATTGCATCTCCCAATATATTCTTCTCCCCAGTAAAATCTCACCTCCCTTCTCCCCAGCCTGAGTGCAAATGGGTTTGTGAACCTTAGTACATCATTCAGAACTGCTGTAAATCTGGAGCAATGTACACTATCAGATGTGCAGGTTTCATTTATAAAGCAGGATTTATGGTTTCACCCCTTAGATCTGCAGATGGGTTTTATTGTGATTTATGCCTGTGTCATGAAGGACCATATATAAGAATTACCTGATATTATCGAGGGACCTATTCTTTTTGGCCCTTATCTTTCTTCTGAAAGCAGAGACTACTTAATCACTGTTAGCTATATACTGAGTACAGTGTCCTTTGTGAATTATCTATATCCCTGTTCCCAGTATTATTAGCTTGTGATGTTAGGACTAACCCAATGAAATAGTCACAACAGATGCTGAATTGCAACTATATATACAATTTATAAATGGCTCTTTGGTGACTGTGTCGGTAAATTTAATTACAGTCTTTTTAAAAAAGACATTACATCAACATTAACTGAATGCCAGCCTCAAACTGAGGTATGAAAAAGGCTCTTTCAGTCCTCTGAGCAAAATATTTAGGTTTCTACTATTATTGTCAGAGGCTACACTGCAATAGCTTAAATCATGGGGAAAATTTCCCATTTCTGAGAAAGGTGGAGGCCAGATTTCTGAAAGGATTCAGCCATCTAACCACCAGTGATTTTTAAGGGCATTGTAACACTCCAGGGCATCTTGCCTGAAGAAGGAGAGTGACA
The DNA here is from genome assembly GCF_017590135.1 of Pyrgilauda ruficollis. Lineage (NCBI taxonomy): Eukaryota > Metazoa > Chordata > Aves > Passeriformes > Passeridae > Pyrgilauda > Pyrgilauda ruficollis. Next base: position 10,394,872 of record NW_024524377.1, read on the forward strand.
CCTAGTAGAGTTTCACAATATCCCCTTTATTAGGCTCCCATGGTTTTTACCAGGCCTGGAGACCCGAGGGTACCTTGTCCAAATGCCACTTAGGTTTCCCCATGTTGCTTTCAGTGCTAACACACCCCCAGAAATCAGACTGATAACGTGTTTTTCTTTGAAAGCTAGTAAGTCAGAGGAGATATTTTGGTGTCTTACACTCACTAGAATCATCTTTGATGGCCTGGGTCTGACAGCATAAAAAGGATAACCTATGCCCCTTAGGTGGGTTTGAAATATCTGCAGCAATTGCCAGAAGATGCTGCAGTATTTAAACAGATCTGTTTACTCTCAGTTATGCTAACAGCCAAGTGAAGGCCCAAAATATGAAGCTCCAGCATTGTGTCTAATTCTGTAAGTGCTCCTTGGCCATATAGGCCTAATAGTCCTTTTCTCTGCTGTTGATCCAGGAGAGATGGGAAATTTCTCCACTCAAAAATTCCTATAAACCTGGAACAAGGCATTGCCTTGATAAGAGGTCTTTGAATCTCCTTTGGATCCTGCTTCTTGCTGATCCCAACATTAGGAAACTATACAAAATGTGGCATTGCTGCTGCCTTTCTAGCAGCTGTAGCTATGTGTGGTAAGAGAAGGGTCCAGGCGTGTCTGTGACCCCTGCTGCAGAAACAGCTCTTGACAGGGACTGGGCTTGCGCTCTCTGTTGGCCCTGACTGGTGAGAGCAGCAGCTCTTTGCAGTGCTGCCCCATTCCAGGGAAGGCATTAAAGTGATCTCAAGAAGCATTTTCCTCCCTTTGTCCCCCAGGATGTTTGTGAGGGCAGTGAGATAAGGATTGTAGGGAGCACCTTCTTATCCCAGCCTCCCTAAAGCTTTTTGCCTTGCTGGAAAAGAACTTACCAGGCATTCATCCCTGTTCTTGCCTTGCCTGCTACGATGGTAGCTTCTTCTTCAACCATGTAGGAAAAGCCCCAGAATTCTGGAAACAAAAGTTGAGAATTTGGATCAATTTAAGAGATTGTAGAGAGAATGTCAGCATCTGATGGAATGGTTCATTTAAGTGAACTCAGCTTCAGGAAATGACTCTCATGATTTGAGTCCTGAGGGCTTTTTAACATCCACGTGAAAGTATGCGATGTGCCAAGACTTTGATCTCAAGAGCTGGCACAGGACCCACAGATGGTGAAACATCAGGCACTGGGCTTCACTTGCTGTGGTCCATGTGTGGATGCAACCTTTAGGAAGTCTTTGCAGGAGCTCAGGAGTGGTCTAAGCTGCTCCCCTTTGTCTGAGGTATTCTTAGTGCTTGCCTACGAGGCTGAGCCTGTGCAACGAACTGGGGAAAAAATGCTAAATTTCTGGATCCCAAGGAGCTGTAGATTCACATGACATTCCTGAGCAGCTCAGCCTGGATAGGGTGGGAGCACTTTTGAGACCCAGAGATCAAAATGACTGTAAACATCTGGAGAGCTTTAAACAGGGAGGTACCTTTGGTGTTCATACACACTGAAAGTCTGGCAAAGGCTGCATTCAGCATCACGGTATTAGATTTAGGCACCCACATCCCACTTCAGCTTTAAATCCTTAAGTAGCTCTAGTTCACAACACTCAAATTTCCTTCAAGAATTTTCTTATTCTGTGTGCAACTTCACACTGACTGTTCCATTTACTTTCAGGTTGACAGCCTAAAGCACCCCAGTTTAGATACTTAGCTGCTAAGTAATACATATTTTTCATCAAAGCAAGTAGAAAACTTAAATGAGGTATATAGATTCTTACCAAAAATTCAGCTTCCAGCAGTCATTGTTGTATCCATTAAAAAAAAGTGTAGGCAAAAGTTTTTTAGAAGTGCAGAAACTAATTTCTTCTTCAGATTCAAAAAGCAATTTTAGAACTACATGACCCATTTTTTTGTACTTTCTATTACATCTCCCTATTTTTTCTCACACACAAAAATTTAAAAGCTAAAGTCTCAGCCCCAGCGGAGCATCCCACATAGCACAAGCACATGAAAATAAGAGACCTTGATGCTCGGTGTTTTGTAGCTTTCTAAATGGGCCTAGAAACATTTACAGCCTTAGCTAATCACATTACATTTGCTTAATTAATGGGAAGAGCCTATGCTCTCAAGCTGACAGGCTTTGATAGATGAATACAGCTGCCCTGGCTTTCAGCAGCATGTGTGACTGCTTAATGGGAAGAGGGTGGGGGACAGCAGGGGGGGCAAAGCAATGGAATAACTGTTCTGCATGCATACTATTCGTGCTTACTCTGCACCTGAGATGGAGAGGTAGCTCCAGTCCCCATTTGGGTTAGCTGTACCTGAGACACACCTCCCTGCCTGAGGAGGCAGTCCATTCCCTGGCACAGCCCAGACCCATCATCGTGGGTCACCAGTCCCTCAGGGTGCTCCCACCCAATTTGCATTGTTTTAGACAGCTTGGGGCAGCCTTACTGTGAGAAAGAGATTTCTGTAAATGAGAGCTAGAGGGTGGGGGGAACATCAGTGCTTTCCTAAGCAGAGAAAGAGAAATCCTGCTCTAGGTGGCCCAGGAAATCACCTGCCATTTTCAGAACTTCTACTGTACTTAAATCAGAAAACCATCCTTGTCTTCTGAATTATCTACTCCATTCCTGTCCAAGTGACTCCTCGTGTGCTTGCGTTGCAGTACACGAGCCTGAAACACATGATATAAGCAGCTGCCAGGCCAACTGCTCAGATGATAATTGAGCCAGTTGTACACTTTTGTACATCATACCCCATTGCATCCAACTCTTACTCACCCTGTTGCCAACTGCTTCTTGTCTATTTTCTCCAGGAAACAGACTTCCTCAGTGTAATTTGCAGGAAACCCTCCCAATCCCAGCTGGAAAGTCACACCACTCTCTCCCACCTCCCTTCCACCACTTTCTTCAGGGCTCTAAGTTGCTCAGCAAGGCCAATTAGGAATTCAAACCAGGTAGAAAGTAAATATAAAGTAGTGATAAGAGTCAGTGGCATGATTGATGATGCTTATACATATGCTTCTGGCTTGAAAAGCAGTGTCTGGGTTGATTCCAGAGTTGGGTCTAATTTCAAAAGGATTTTCTGACAGAAAAAAAAGGGTTAGTAGCACATGCTACAGAAAGCAACTTCCACAGATTATTCCATCCCTAAAATATCAACCAATTACTAAGAGCAAAGCTTGAGAGAGCTAACAAGAGCTTTTACTCATACTGATCCTCCTGCACATTTACTGAAATAGGGCTGAGACTGTTTTTTCCTGTGGGTTTCCCAACATTCAGAGCTGAAGTGGTCTAAGGTTTTAAACTTGCTTTGTTACATGTGTTAGGAATAAAGGCTTAAAATTTTGAAAACCTGGATAGCTATTAATCACAGTAAAAAAGCAAACACTGAATTTCCCACTGGATTTAAATAAATCTGTGCAATTTTTGGAGACGAGATTTTTGTACATCAGCCTCTGATTTTTACTGACATTTGCTTGCAATGCCTGTGGGTCTGTGTTTGTGCACAGCTTTGACATAGTTAAACCAAAAACCCTCATTCCCTGCCTGTCCTTCCTCATCAGTCAATGGCTCTTCAGTACTGTCCTGGCACATCCCCTTCTGCCAGCCATGGCAGGAAGGGAACAGAAATCCTATGGAAAGATGTTGACCCAGATTTACCCTGGAAGCTGCCAAGCCCAGGAGCAACAGAAAATGAATGCAGGGCGAACGTCGAGGAAGTGTGTGGACCTGCCAGCTCCACAGTGGCACAGGCAGTGAGCTAGTGGATATCTGGATATCTGCCAGGCAGGCTGCTGGGCATCCAGACATCCTGGGAGAGGCAGAGGCACAAGAGGCTTGTGTTCCATGCACAGCAAGCCCAGTGCATTGGGATGCATCAGCCTCCTTCTATATGTGCAGAGGCTATTCAGAGCAATCTAGTTTGGGATGCTTTAAAACATGCTTCTGGGCCCAGAGGGGTGGTTAGGGTTGTACAGGCTGTGGAGGACTGGGAGAGCCCCAGAGGGCCGGTGCACAGCATTGGAAAAGTGGTTAAAAATGGAGCTGGAGGTCTCCACTAGTACCTGGTGCTGTGATGTGAATTTGCACAGCCCAAGCTGAGGCATTTAAATGAGGTGTCTGATTTTGGACTGTGGTCTCCAGAGCTCCTGTACATTCCTTGGAGAGTGGTAGACTTTCCTGCAGCATGACCTGCAGCAGTCTGTGTTACATGGCAGAGGAGCTCATCTCACCCAGCAACTGCAGAGGGAGCCGTGGTAGTTGGACTCTTCCCTTGCACACCTAAGCCAAACACAGAGTTAAATGCTGTGACCAGCATGTCTGTCCAAGAGGGAAAGCTATAGTGTTGATGTGTTTAAGCAGGTATCTGGATGGGACAGGACATCCTTTGTCCTAGATGTAAGACCTGTAACCCTCACTGGACTGTATCCTCGTGCTCCAACAAGAATCACTTCCCTCTGGGTCACACCAGCAGGACTGGTGCTCCTGGCCTTGTTCTAGCTTTTGCCAGCAGGGTAAAACATGGTTTTCATATAGTCAGGTGTCTGAATCATCCTGGGATCTGATTGGCACTCATTACCCTCAGTCTGTGTGTGTTACAGCTGGTCCATGGCTCAGATGTGGGAGTTTCATCCTGCTGAGAAATGTTAACCACAGTAAGATGTCCCACCTCTCTAAAGGTGTTTGCTCCTTTGGTGACCCCTACTTCTTTGCCTTTAAAATGGGACTATGCTCAGCATCAGTAGACCTCTTCAAGTAGGTTTTGAGTTTTCAGGGTGCTGCCTGTTCTTTTATTTTGTAATCACTGAGCCACAGTCAGATGGATAATCACCAGTGCTTCGTTTAAGGCATTGTTGCATGTGGCAATTCATTAAAAAGCCCCAGGGAACAAGAATGAGGTTTTTTTTTATTTTAAAAGCTATTATCTCTGGGGCATGCACAATATTCTCTCGCAACCCAGATTTGTCACAGCTGGCTGCTATGAAGTGCCATTCTCTGCTGTAAGCCATCTTCAATGTATTGTCATTATAATTCACTACAGATTTTTTTCTTCAAGTGACACTCAAGGAGGATTGGAGGATGACAGCACATAGCAGAGTAAATATAGTTAGGGAAACATAGGAAGAGCTGACTTTTCCCAGAGAGGCTGTGGCTGTCAGGCAGGAGTTTCTTTTTTGTGTCTGAAATGGGATTAAGCCAAAAGGCTCATGGGTTTACTGCCATTTGTGCTCTGGTTCTTTGTAAAAACAAGTAAAACTCTATCTATTTTCAATACACTAGATTAAGATCTGAGTTCACATTTTGCAGGGTTTGGGCATCAGAGCAAGACCCTGGCAGGGCCTGGTGTGCACAGAAGGATTTGAGAGGCTGGGGAGATCTGCCCACGCTGCTGCCCTGGGCTTTCTGCTGTGGTTATCAAGGACCACTGGCCCTTTCCAGACTGCTACATTTGTATGAAGGGGAGAGTCTCCAAATTTGGTTTTGGGGTTTAAACAATCACCCTCTGCCACTTATATTTCAGGCAAGAAGCATTAAGTTCTTCTATGTAATTACTGCCTGTCCTTCATGTGAAAGGCCCCTCTAACTCATCCAGCTGACTGAGACCCCTCCTGCCTTCAGAAAAAGCCCCTGCTCTGGTGCCACCTTACAGGCACAGCCCTGAGCAGGACTGCAGTTTAGATACTACATTCAAAAGGCTTCAACAAAGAAAAAACATTAAATGCCAGTAAATATTAAAGAAATGGAGAATCAGTGGCAAAACTACAACAGAGTACTCCAAAGTACTCCAGAAATGTGATGCAATGAATAAAGGCTCTTCTACCCACCATGATGGATAACATGGATAGAAGATGGAAAGGTAACAGCTGGAGGAGTAAAAGCAACAGCTAAGAGAAAGGCTGATTAGGAGAAAGAAAGTATGAAAGGAAAATTATCTGAGTGCTGATTTGTGGAGGCTCTTCTCTGTTTGAAAGTACCCTGCAGCAGCAATGCCAAGCATTTTTTGTGTAATGCATGCATTGGTGAGCACTCTGGATTATGTTGTAATGGCCTGCCCTAAGTCTCTTAAGGGTAACTTAGTGTACATTTAACTGTAAAGATTTTATGAGGGTGGCAGGTCAGGTGGACTACAGCCCCTCTGCAAACCAAGCTTCTTACTGTACTAAGCAGATACTACTTGTCCTGACATTGCTGTGGTCTTAGAGATTAAATACATCTCTGTTGAGTTTTGGATGGCACAAATGCAGAAAGCTCTTTTTATAGGCTACCTCTGCATGTCACTGTCATATGTATGTGGTCTGTATTGCTGACCCAGTGAAGACAAGCTCTGTGAGCGAGCACAACACTATGCAAAGCAAACAAAAAGGTGATTCTTGAAGCACAAGAAATGACAAGATTCAGAGTACAGGCAAATAATAATAGCAAACCCCTCTTCTGTTTAAGAAAACTCACACTCATAAATAGACAGGTGATAAATTTACCTGCGTAAGTGTCTGCCTGGTTTTCAGGAAGATATTGCCAGATGAAGACAGGAATAAATCTTGTAGCAGAATTGAATCTTTTATGGAGAGGTCATTTCTTAATTGAAATTGTCCAGAAAGAAGAATGGCTATGAGTTAAGGTGTAATTGCAGGGCCACATGCCTTTTGTATGAATAAAGAAGCTGGTCGCAGCTTTTCTGTCAAAATGATTACTGACTTGAAAATTATTGGTGAAGTTGGCATTTTTTGTGGAGTGTGTCTCCTTATACATAAGCATTCTCCATTTCTGTTGCTAGAAGCCTAAACCAGTGCAAGGTCTTAGACACTTCTTTCCCTTATGATGTCTAACTGAATCATATCTGATTTATATTTTGTTGAAAACATGCTTGTTGAAAAGTCAATGTTTTTTCTGCATTTCTCTCCATTGATCTTGCCTGCCCACTGCTTATGAAGGGAGAAGCTGAGAAATAAAGGAGCTACAGAATGGAGCCTCCCAGTACCCCTGAATGGACAATGTGCTTTAGCAGTGACTGAGGGCTCCTTTGAAACCAACAATAAAAGCGTCTTTTCTGTCGAGGAGTACAAGGCTCACAGAGGCAAGAGACTTTAATGACACCATTATCTTTCAGGCAATTAGGACTCACTGGCACAATCCAGCACTGGTACAGGCACTGTTTTGATTGCACTGCAATGGCTCGGTGAAATGTAGACCGCTGAGACTTAGCAACACTGTAAATCTCTTTTAATCTCAAGCCACCATGGATCAAAATGCACTAACACAGGCATAATCAGAATTCACAGGCATATTTTCTCTTTTAAAAACATATGCCTGGGAACAGAGGCCTCCCCTGCTCCCATCAGCTCCCCACACACGGGCTGTGTGATGCTGATCCTCGCGCTTCTCTCCCGACGCACTCGCCGCAGAGACGGGTCTGAGCCTGCCAGCTGTGGCCGTGTTTGTTGTCCCTTGTGGATTATATTTTAATGACATACCCTAAGCCTCTTAAACTTGAACAAATGTGCATTTAACTGTCTGTGCATTTGTGCCAGTTTATAAGGTAGAGGGTCAGCCAGCTTACCCCCCCAGCTTCTCTGTGAGGGCACTGTCCAAGAATTTTAATGGAGATTTCAAAAGCCTCCTGTTATGCAAGGTGCCTTAATAGAGAGTCCTCCTGCCTCTGAAAGTTCCCTCTTGTTGCTAGACACAATGCAAGGCAAGCCATAATCTCTGTGGAGAGTGCCCAGATTTTTTCCAGTCGCAGTGTGTAGCTGGGATGCAAAGCACAGCTTGCTCTGCTCCCCTGCCACAACCAGGGGGATTCATTTCATTAGTTTGGAAAGCTATTTTAGAGCAAAGGGAGGTTATGTAGGTCGTCAATTCATCCCTGCTGCCTTGAAAAAAGAATTCATTATGAAATTTCACTTTAATTAATGCAATGCACCAGCTTGTAATAGTATTTCATCAGGACATCTGGTAAAAGCACATTAGCTACAGTTTAATGTTAAGACATAATTGAACAGAACTCCTGTTGGAGCTTGGCTTTTGCAATATGTTTTACTTCTGCTTCTCCTGCAAGCTGCCAAATAAAGAAATTGTGGGACTCCCTCATCAGAGGCTGATGGATCCTGACCCAAAGCCTGTTTGACATAACAGAAAGGCTCCAGCTAACATTTGCAGGCTCTGAAGTGCATCCCTGAGGAACAGATCCAGCATCCATCCTGTATTTACATTCCAGGTACTACAGGTACCTCCACTGATCTATAATCCCACTGATCTGTAATCCCAGCCTTGGTGTTTTGTTCCAGTTCTGTTTGAAAGGCCATGATCAAATGGTCTTTATAAACCATTTTCCATTGGCTTAACTTAGAACCTTTTCCTGTTCTAATTATATGTCTGCATAATTATTTGCTTTAATACTTATTTATCTCAAATTAGTGTCAGTGCAGCAGTTTTCCAAATGCCGCATTAAATATTCACATCCAAATGGGATTTCTTTCTGCCCTTTGTTTTGCAGTGATCTGGACTATAAATGTGAACTCTCAAAAGATTGTAGTTATTTAGTAAGTACTAGGTCATGATTATTTAAATCTAACTAACAGGCTAAAGAGTGTTTGGAAGATTAATATATTTTGAAAAAGTTTGTGAAGTGTTTGAAATCTGTTTGATTTGAGGCTGCTGTCTCCACTTCTCCTTTTCTTTTTTTGGGTAAGTGTTTGAGTAGCCAATAACAGTAATAAAAAACATCCACCACAGCACAAGTGCACATTGTAGTTTCTCTGTTACACTCTCCCCCTTCAGCATTTTAACCATTGTGTCTGTGACAGTTTTACTCCCAGCCCTCACTGAGAAGAGACACAAAGACTAAGATGTTAGGGAAGCTTTGTTTGTCTGCTCTTTAGTTGCTCTTTGGGTTATTTTCTGTACCAATAGGCAAGAGAGGGAGGCAGGACTGATCTGGAAAAGCACAATGTGTCCTAACTAAAGACCCCAGTGCATTCCCAGTGGTGCTGAGCAGTCCTGCTGCCAGCACCTGCACTGCACACACATGAAGGGGTCCTGGGCTGTATTGACTTCCCTGCTCATGACAGATGCCCTCCACCCCATGTGTGTGTTTGCTGCTGAACATTTTTGCAAGGGGCAGGTGACTGACAGAGACTGGGCTGGGGTAAGGCCAGTCCACATGGCAGGTAAGGTCATCTGTCATTGTAGATGCTCTCCTGAGGTTTAATCTATAGATAAACCACTTCTGATACCACCTGAAAACATAGACAAATTGTTCCTGCCCTCAGCTGGTCAATGCAGATAATTAATTTCTTATAAACAGCCAAATTGCCCCAAAGAGATGCTAAGATCCCCTTAATGATAGAGGCATGCAGCAGACACAAGCCCAGGCCCACACAATCAAATTCAAGGCACTTACCTCTCTCCAGGGAGCAGCAGCAGCTCTGTCCCACCTTTACAGAGCCTTTGGTAAAAGGCTGTTGCAGACAAGAGGCAGCTGGGCAGTAACAAAATGTTGTGCTGTGGCTAGACTGACTTTCCAGTGATTTTTCAGTGCTACAAGTCCCATACTAGTCATAGTAAGAGGAAATCCATCTTGGACTGTTGGTACACCTGACTAAGCCTGCAGTTTGGCATTAGTTGGCAATAAAACATAAACAAATAGGCAGCAGCCTGGAGCATTGGTCAGGCTGGTGCTAACTCCTATCTCAGGAAGCAGAGGCAGTTTTTGCCACACAGGCATCAGTACCATTATTTACATGGCCAGATCTGGTGGCCCTCTGGCTGCTGGGAGGAACAGTCCCTGGCATTAGATAGTGCCATTTCTTTGTTGTTGTCTTAGGACAACGTTACCACAGGGCCTGTCATTTTAAAACTAAGCACTAGCCTCCAACCTTTGGAAACCCAAACCAGCAACTTATCTGTGGGCTCACACAGCTTCCACGTGGTGCTCACAGGCTTGGTTTCCTCAGGCAGCCCATCCTTGATCCTGTCACTGGTACTGAGGTCTCCATGGGACCAGCAGGAGTCAAGCTTTTGTTGTCTAAGAAAAACAAAAGCATGTAAAAAAGTCCAAAGGCATTTTACAAAGGGTATTTTTTCCCCCTAAATAAAGCAGAACTTGTGACCTTTTCCAGTTTTAGTTTATGATGTGATAAGATGAATCCTAAATTAGGAAGGAAATAGATTGCTTAGGGGGGAAAAATAATTTGAAAATCCTGAGAAAATGCCACTTATGAAAGCAGCCTATATCTAGTAGGTATTTACAGATTTTATCAGGGGCTGAAGCTCTTGAGATAGCTGGCCTTAGACCTCTTCTTTTTATATTTAATATTTATCTTCAGCTAAGTCTATGTTAATTTTAGTTTTGCAGCTTGAAGCAAACTGGTCACAAGTCCCAGCAGTGTTTGATGTTTGGGCATCTCACTGTCCCCTGTTCTTTGTCTACATTTCAGATGTATGTGCTCTTGTTTCTTCAGCCTATGGAACAGGAACTGCTGCTTCTAAGAGTCCTGACTGTGAAAGGTTGCATTGTTTCTTGAATGCTTTAAGATCCTGAAGTGAAAAATCATTAGTTCTCTACTTCTTTCAATAGTTCTAGTTCTCTATTTTCTATTCTTTTATGGTAGCAGGTGTCACGTGAATTTTCCCAGAACAATTTTTATGTGCTAAAGTAAAACTAACAGGTGAGTTGCTGAGTGCCACCTTTGCCTTTAAGAGTTTTATGCTGATGGTGTGACTGCTTTGCTTTCTCCATCTCCTGCTGAACCTCCTCTTCCCCACAAAGCACCTTCTGCCAAAGGCTGCCCAGACACCCCCAGCACCACTCTAACCGTGCTGCCCAGAGGGTGCTGGGGGGGGACAAAGAGACTTCACCAAGCCAAGCAAAGAAACCATGGGAACGAATCTTTGTGACCAGCTCTGTGGGAAACTCAATGCCAGAAACCAGCACAAGCTTTTATGAAAGTTTGGAGACTGGGATGAGACAAGGCAAGGCAGGAAGCTCCCAGGGGAGGGTGAGTAGCACCCTGTCCCCAGCTCATATCATTGTGCTTTGTTCAACCTCAACAATTGTGTGAGCAAAGCCCGGAGCATCAGCCTTAACTTTGAATTTCCTGCTTGCTGTCGGCTCCATCCCAGGCACTGTTGTTTGAAACACAGCTCTTATTATGGAGCTGGCAGAAAAGAACTGCTTTATGGGGACATGGGCTATTGAGCTGCAAGAAGCATGCCCAGTATCTGCCTGGGTCTGGGCTGGTTGGGCCTGACCACTGTAGTGAGAGGAGCCCCAGGATAACCACCTCTGTGTGTGGCAGCCCCAGTAGCAGCTCGTGACTGGTTCAGCTGGGCTGACTTCTCAGCTGAGATTGTCTTAATCACCAGCTGTACAATAGCTCTTGCCCAGATTTGCAGAGGATTTGGATTTATAGAACAAGGTCCTGATTCACAAAGCTCCTTCTTTTGCCTCTTACTCTTGCTCTCCTATTGACCAAATCCAGGATGTTGCCTGAGTCCCTCTCTTTGGCTCCTGGATCTGACCACATGCCCAGTCTGAGCTCTCAGACAATGTTGTGCATGTCCTGATCTGTATGAGAGAGACCTGGGAGGAGGGATGGAAACCAGAAGAGTAGTAATGCTTGTGACAAGTCAGACTGCTGTGTTTGGCTTGGCATGATGTTGCTGGTCCCCCAGTACTGGGCAAAGGGATCCCTGAATTCAAAAGAATTAAAAAAGCTGTCCCAGAACTGCCAGGATTAGGGGATTTTGTCTGTCTCTCCGCACTCAGCACTGCTGAACATCCCCCTCCTGTCATTAGCAGTAACCCCTGCACTCACCCACCTGCGAGGTCCCACTGCTGGGTGTGAGTCTTCCTTCCCTGTCCCCTCCCTTTGGCACAGCAGAGACACAGTGCCAGCACATTTCTCCTGCCTCAGGAAGTCTTGACCTGCCTGACCTGCTGGCCACTCATGAGTGACTTCTTGGAGCTGGAGAGAAGAACCAGTGATTTACCACAGACCAGAGCCTACCTCTGTGCTGTATCTCCTCGTGCCACCCCATCATGGGATCCAGCACATGCAGGCATCTCTCTCCCCACTCTCTTCTGCTGCAAACAAGTCCTGTGTCATCCCAGAAACCATCTTTGAGATCATCTATGAAATATTTCTTTCCCTTGCATGCAAGAGAAAAGGAAGCAAAAGTCCTGCATAATATCGATGGAATCCCTGATAGCCAAATATTGAATTATTTACAGCCTAATTGTGCAACTGATACTCATGAGATTGCCTGGATTGCCTGATATCCACTGACTTCTCTCAGAGCACTGCTGTGAAATAGAAGGGGGTTCTCAGAGCACCTACTGGCTGCCCCAAGGTACACATGTGGAGCCATTTCAGGTGCTCAGGTGAATCCTTGCCTGGATGGTGGCTGCTGCTCCAGAAGGGCCCAGATTTCCCATAGGTCTTGTGTTACAGCTGAAACTCACAGGTAAATGCCCTGGATACCCCCAGGCACCTTCAGATGGCATTAAATACATAAATGCAAGACACTCAATTTAGCCTATGTGACCACTGGAGACCTCCCAGCACAGGGAGCAGTGAGCAAGAACAGCAACACTTCCCATGCCACAGCATCCTTCCTCTCCTTTTCACTGTGATGTTTGCTGTGCACTGTAATGCAGTCCTTAATAAATGCACTAAAGCTCCTCCTTCCTGCCCAGCCTACAGCAGATAGAATAGGTTGGCCACTGAACCCAGCTCACAGAAAGCAGATTTCCAGACACAGAGTTCTTCTGTCCATTCCAAGGTACATAGGTGATGCGACAGTTGTCACAGGGCCTTGGCTATTTCCCTAATGCCAAACTTCTCTCAAGCCCTCTCTCTCCCTCATTAATAAATATCTGAACTCTGACATCTGGAGTAGACCATAAGTCATGTCTCTTAAAGTATCTTCTGTATTCCCCATTATATTCTACTCTTAGCAGAGCTTTGAGGGGGATCACCTTCTTCCCAAGCACTTCAGCAGCATTTAGGGACCATCCCTTGAAATCACTGGAGCTGAATAAGCCTCTGGGCAGTCCATTTTGGCCTGAGGATGGGTAACAAGCTAAAAGAAAAAAAATCTGACCCAGCATTACAATGCTGTCCTCTCTGTGGCCAATAATGCTCATTTCCTCTCCAGACAAGACACACCATGTATGTCTAAATCCCTCAGCCTGTCCTAATTTGCAAATTCTAGTACAGCTGTAGGTTAAAAGAGCCAGCCAGAATTAATTATTGTAGATTAAGGAACTGAGCAACAAACGGCAATGGCCTCTTGTTAAACTGAAACATCTGATCCAAACCAAGCAATTTCAGCCCCTTGTTAAATGCTTGCTTCTCTTTTTCACCATCTCCAGTGTTTTGCTGCTGAGCACCATCATCTGAACATGGTTTATTTATATGAACCCAGGCTATCACAGGGCAGCTTTGCCAGGGACAGCACTGGCCTTGGCTGAGGCAGCCACAAAGCAGGTTTGTAGGTGGCCACCACCTGCAGGCCTCCTCAGCTGTGGGGTGGTGTTTCTTGGATTTGCTGTTATCAGGCTTTTGTGCCATTTAGAGTTGGCAGGCAGAGAGGGACAATTGAACTCTGCTCATGCCAAAGAAACGTGTATTTAAACCAGGTACTCCTCCTTTTCTTCCTTCCCACCCCCCTTTTGAGAGACATGAGGTCAACAGACAAACAGGTGACTTGGCTTATACAATAAATATCCTGCACCTCAGAAGCTGGTAAGAAAACAAAGCCAGTGGCTGCCTTATAGGCAGGACCAGAGAGAGGAAACAGCAACATGATTTACCTGATGGCAGTGGTACAGATGCTGTGGGATCCCAGGTCAGGGAGGTGATGACACCTTTGCAAAGCCAAAACTTAGGTGGCTTAATACTTTTTGTTTGTTGTTTTACAAATATTATTCAGTGTCTAAAATAGAAAAGGAGGTTATATAGTTATTAAATACCAATAAATCTATAAGGTTTTACCCCTCTTTTTATTTTGTTTGAAACTGTGTGTTGAAAGCAAGGCCAGCTCTAACATCAGGTGATGTTAGGTCGCTTGGACCATCAGCTCTTTGGCAATGAGCCCCATTTGTGCCCTTACAGGATCCTTCTCAGACTACCCCTGACCACAACAAAAATGTCCCTATCCACTGGATGCTCCATAGACAAATATAAGCCACCCACAGCTCAGCTGTTGCTCTCTGCAGTGTGTCACCAACTGGTGTCTCCCTACCAGGTCTGTAGGTGCTGTGCATGGCAGGGAAGCTTCTCTCCATTTCCCAACAGCCCTGAATAAGACAGGGTGTGTTAGGTGGCAGAAGGCTTTGTATACCTTGCTATTTTCAGCACCCTAGAATTGTCAAAGATGCAATCCTTGATGGAAGACACTCCTTGCTATAAACAAGTTGATGAATGTAGAAGAAAACAGCCATGCTTTCCCCACTGGCCACTACTCCATATTCTGTTGTTAATCTGCTCCTTTCCCCTCCTCCTCCTCTCCATTATTCTGCAATAGCTGCTAGTTGCTAAAGGAACTGTAGAAACAATTAAGAAGCTTTAGAAAAAGCAGATAATTTCTCACATGCAGTGCTGAGTACGCAGCAGATGTGACTCAAGAGACACACATGCTGTTTTCAGGCAAGCATTCCCAAGGGTTTAGATAAAAATAATAAGGATGAGGTGTTTCAGCAGAAATCAAGTTATTTTTAAGTGGAAGGGCTCTAGGGGGCATTAAAAGAGCTCCCTGAAAATGCCATAATCTTCTGTGTGGGATCCCATAGCATTAGTAGTGTATAATTAAAACTATTAAGCCAGCAGTCAGGCTAGACAGGGATTCTGGTAGGGAAGTGGTTACAGGGGTGATGGTGAAATGGGGTGGTTGCAAAGATCATCAGACAATTTCTCATTTACTAGAGGTTTTCAAAGCAGAACAAATGAAATGCCTAAAGGGAGATCTTCCAGAAGGCAGAGGCAAGTCTCAAGGACTGGAATTTGAAGTGGATGGCTTCAGTTGCTGCAGGTCTGTATACCCAGCACTGAGAGAAACGCTGCCCTGGTGGGGAGCCACATCTCAGCTGACACAGCACGTTGCTGCTTCACTGAAGTGTATGGTCCACATCCAACCCAAGAGTCCGTGAGAGACACTTCCTTCCAATATCCCTCTGCTTAATCCATCCCCAGCATCTGTCACCACACCAAAGGGGACAGAGGCAGCAGAGCCAGCATTACCCCAAGCAGCTTGCTGAGCCAGCCACAGGCCTTTGCCATCTTCTGGCTGTGATGAAGACTGGACAAATTAAGAACGTGTTTCCATTACCCTTATTCACCTGAAAAATAATCAGCAGCCAACTCACTTCTAAAAAGTGGCCTGGCACAGGGTCAAGAAATGAAATCTGGTGGCATATATACAAGTATGGACAACTAAATTTGTGATGATCCATCATCTTGGATGGATCTGCAATATCCAATACCAGGATTTTCTGTGCTCAGACACATAAATCTCAGGCATTCATACTCTGCCAATATTTTAAGTCATGTCCGCAAAGCATATTTGAATAGGATTCAAGTTGATGAAAAGCAAGTTGCTACTTTAAACAGATTTGGTGACCATGTGAATGGAGCCAATGGATTCAATCCAGCACATGACATACCATTAAAGACAAATTTGCTACTGCAGTTCTTACTGCCAGGAAAGGTGTGAAAGAACACGTGGCTCCTCCAGGATGTGCACAGCCATATTTCTGGTGCTACAGATGGCAGCTTGAATGCTTGCAGGTTTTTTGCCTTGTCTTTTCATAAGGCATATTTAGTCCTTGCTGTTTTCAGGGAGACATTTTAGATACAGTCAGCTTATGAAGAGACCCATCCCACTTGAATCATTTTAAAAACACCTCTTCCTTTCAAGTCACCAACTTGGCAAAGGAGGGAGAAGAAACATTGAGCCAAACTCCATAAACAGATTTTGTTTCCTGTGTGTGTGAGATGAGCCTGGGAAAAGCAAAACAATTAATCTACCCACGAGTGGCTTTGCAGGGAAAGGTTAAGGAACAATAGAGTGATTTAGATCGCACCACTTTACATGCATTTATGAGGGAGAAATTCAACACCCAAATAAATTCAGTTCAGATTTTACTTCCTTTCTCCCTTCCCCTCCACCCCCCTCCCCCAAAAATGACATACCCTTCCATTTGTAAATTACTTTAATTTAAATACTTCCAGGTTAACAAAATGTCTTAAGTTTGACATGTCCGAAGTTACAAAACAGAAACAAAACCTCTTGACAAAGGGTAAGAAAAAAAAATACATAATCCAAGCCCAAACCTCCTTTCCTAAACTGGAGTTTATGGTCTGTGAGCTGGCAACCCTCCAGAGTCTGACACAATGTCTGGAGCACCCAGAGCAGCTGGAATTAATTTTCTTCCTCCAAATCTATGCACTTTCATATGAAGTTGTGTTTTGGCACTGCTGCCCAAGAGAGAGTCCAGTGCAAAAAATCTAAGCCTGGCCGTTGTTTCTTTGCAACCCAACACTTGCTGAGCAAACAACAAAAAGGAAGAACAGGACAAAAAAAATTAGGAGAAAGAAAAACCCTTTCCCTTCCCCCACACATACACAGACAATTGTACCAAACAGGGGGGCTATTCACGGCTGTTCAGAAATGGGTCACAAAGAGAAATGTTTGCAGATAAAACCAACATTTTTTTTAAACTTCTGCCTTGTTTTTTTTTTTTTTGTTTGTTTGTTTTTATAAACATGATGGAGGCCCCTGGAAGGTGCTGGGGATGTTTGAGAGTTGAGGTCCTGCTGATCCCTTCTGCCTCCCATTGACACAGCTCCCAGGCTGGCCCTGATGTGCAGCCCCTCTCCGGGGGTCCGGACCCTTTGGAGCCGCCTGCTCCGAGTCTGAGCCACCGTGGGGAGCCGGGGGCCACGGGGCCGTGTGGGCATCAGCACCGAGCTGCAGCTCCTCGCCCGGGCTGCCAGGGGGTCAGGAGGGCAGCAGGGAGGCATCCAAGGCACTCCCAGGGTGTCCTGTCACAAAATCACACACTGGAGTTTGTGGGAGCCCGTGGCTCTGTCCCCTCGCCATTTGGTCTTTTTCTTCTTCTTCTGGCTTTTCTCTGGGATCTGTTGCCTGTTTTGGGAGACAGAGAAGAAAGCAGGCAGGTGAGACATAAGGCTGGGTTGGATCCAGAGCCCTGGGCAGCCTGTAGAGCAGCATCTTGGTGTGCATGTGCATATTTGCATACGTATCTCCATATACCCTTCCAGCACTGCATGGCTTTTTATGCCACACAGCTGAGCCTGGCCAGCATTCTTCAGGAAGGAGGAAAGAAGCCATTAAAGCTAATGGCAGGGATGTATGTCCTGCCAGGGGACTATGCCTCCAGCTGCCCATGCTGAACTGCTGCCTCCTCCCCTGACAGGGGGCTGCTCTGGGAAACAGGGATGCTCTAAGCGATGCAACATCATCCATTACACTGCTGACACTCAGTAGGGAAGAGGTTGAGAGAGATACAGAGAGCACAGAGAAATACACTCTTCTGCCTTTCAGCTGGCATTGCCCTTAGCCAGCTGCACTGATGCCGACTTGGTGATGGAGGGGAGCTAAAAAATAATAAACAAAAAATTGAGTTTTCTGCCAAAGGGGCTCTGGCTTCCTCTGATGTTGTGAAGAGTGCCGGTGCACAGAGAATGAGCTGACCCCAGCAAGATGTCCTTGGCTGTCTGAAGTCACAGCCACCAGGAATACACAGCTGAGAGCCCTCCTGCAGTGTGCCCTGGAGCTGTGAGCAGCCTCTGAAGCATTCTGTTGAGGGCTTCTCCCTGTCCAGTAAGATGAGGCACTGCCCAAATGCCTGTTGCAGCTGCACCCAACTGCAGCAGCTACTCTGGCAGCCCAGCAGTGCAAATCCAGCGAAGGCTCTGTATCTCAAACACCTGACAGGCAGCCTGTAGATGTAGATTATGGTGTAAGATAAAACATACAGACACTAGCAGCTTCCACAGATTCAAACCTGAGAGTCTGAATAGTTCAAAAGCAGCCTCTTTGTCATGTGATATACCAGGCATTAAACCAAGTGTTCACACCAAGTAATCCAGACCAGGATGAGACATCACTGGGGCATAAATCACTATGGCTTTAGCTGGGGTTTCTCTTACAGCCTCAGCTTCCAAATTCTTGCAACCACCTGAAAAATTCAGCCTTTACTAGTAAGACTTTTTCTCAGTGAATATGAAGGCTGGAGGCATGAAAAACATAAAACTTTAAAGCCCAAAACTACAAAGATGAAATTCAGAAAATACTTTAAATCTGGATAAACACTAAGTGACCACAAGCTGTTCACACTCTTCTGGATCTGTTTTAGAGATCCAAAACCCACACCCTGGGTCTGCTCAAGGATTCTGCTCTGACAGTTCCTGTGTGTGCACTGCTGCAGCATAAAAGGGGCATAAGGACATTTAAAACATCTATTGAGTGGACTCAATCACCCCACTCCTTTATTGATTACTTCCAGACAACAGTTTCTTGCATGAAGCTAAATAAACTAGGAATCAGACAAGTGCAAGGAGCTCAAACAGTGCAACCCTCAACAAGCATCCTCACCCTGAAAGCTCACAAGGGCTCTGAGGAAGCCCTTCATTTGCAAAGCACTCAGTCAATGACAGTTATCAGGGAGCTGAAATTTACATTTTGTTTGAAAAAGCTTATTTGAAAACCAGAAAAACAATACTTGATGGGTGATGCTACCCTTGACTGTGGACAGTTTCTAATGTCCAAAAACCAAGCAAAGCTGCTTTGTGGCCAATGGCCATCCAGATCACTGCATCTCCCTGCTCTCTGACTTAACCCAAGTTCCAGCTCATGTGAATGTTTCTGGTGCCCTTGACATCACAGGCTGGAAGGACTTTCACAGTAGCTACTCAGGAAACTGAGGTGTACCACTTATTTTTGAGGTTACAGAGTGCATTTTCAGGGCTTGAAATTAGTAATGCCTCATTACAATATACGCCTTTCAGCCTGCCTGGAGCTGTGTTACGGGGAGAAAGCAAACAAAGCCTTTCCATCTTATTCTGGCTGTTTTTCTTTCCTGCAGAGCAGAGTAGATGGTGGTAAGAGCTTGTTGTAACACAAAAGTAATATCTAGCCAGCTAATACTGAGAACAGTTGGGAAAGAGCCTGGGACACTTCCAACTCAGTTCTCCAAAGACTTTCTGCCCTCTGCTTTTGAGACATGTGGGAAGAGTGGGCAGTACCATCTGGTTTTGATGGAGGCTGGCTTGAGGCTCTGCTAGGATATTCACAAGTACAGATATGCTGTGAATAAATGCCTTGTGGTTTAATTGCCGGGCGAGGCACTTTGACTGCACGGCAGGGAGGAGCACGATTTCAGCTCAGCGCCCTCCCAAAACATGAAAAATGAGGGCCCAGAAAATCTGTCAGGCAGCTAGTGCCAGAAAAACAAATCTTCTCAGAGAGAACGGAGGTGATCAGCTGGGATGTGTGTGCAGCTCTTTTCCTGCAGGAGAGCCGGGCTTTGGGAAGGCAGTCCCTCCCTGCTGGCAGCCAGAGCAGGGGTTCACCCGGAGAGCGCGCGTTTGCCAAAACGAGCAAAGGCAGCTCATGCCAAAACTGGGAACAAACCTCTGCAGTCTGAGGAAACCTGGGACTTGGCCATTAGGTCATGCAGTTTCTCATACAAAATGGCTTAATTTTTTCCATTTAGTGAGCAGAAAATGTTAGAAGTCACCTACAGCATTAGAATTTTGTAGAATTTTTTGCCAGTCCTTTTTAATTTCTGGCAAGGCAAGACCCTGAGAGGACAAAACTATGAAAACCGAAATTACTGGTCCAGAGCTGATCATTACAGCAGGCTTTGCACTATTCATTGATTAAATTTTTTTTATTATGACCACAGCTACTTCTTAATAGGCCTGGTACTGATGTCCTGCACGAGTAGCTAAGTGCTAGTAACAGAGCTAAGCTGACATAGGACAAGAAAGTTAATAAACATCAGAAATATCCCACCCTCAAGAAAACCTGGCTCCCCAGAATCTGGCTCCTGACTCTCTGGGCCATGACTTCTGCATGTTCCCATCCATGGGCAGTAAGGAAGGGAGGAGTTTGCAGCTTACCTAATTACCCTCACAAGATCATGGAAGGCCTTGTCCACGTTCAGAGGTGGGTCCTTGGCACTCGTTTCTATATAAGGAATCTGGAGGAGAGAAGTGTGTCATGGAAGAGATCAGTGATAATACCAGTTTCAAAATGAAAAGCCTAAAGGCTGGAGAAATGGGCTGCTAATACCACGGAAATACAGGTAAACAAAATGTTGCCATGACACTGCTATCAACGCCCTCAAGCTTGCAGCAAGGTCAGCGACTGCTTACAAAAGGTCTGGAATGGGCACCAGGCTAAACAGCTGCTATGGAGCTCTGGGTTTGGGGGAGAATAATGCCAGACTTCAGGTCGTCAGATGTTCTCTCCCCCTGAGCTGTGCTCACAGACATGAAAATAGCCAAAGGTTGTTGAAAGACCAGCACTTGCCAAAAATTCTTGCTTGCCACATTTTATTAGGACTACTGCATGAATATTTCATGACTACAATTCCCCTTCAATGTAAAATGATCTTCCCCTTCAAAGTCTGACAGCCAGATGGGGCCTCCTAGAGTGCTTGTCCAGCACACTGGCAGATTTATAAAACTGCCTCTGATAAGGTATTTTCATGCATGGCCTTTTCCAAGGCGTGTGTATACAGATGGATACAACATGCTGTGCTGCAGTTTAGGTGTCCTGGCTCTGACAGAAACCAGATTCCTTGGGGAGGCGGGGGGGAGTGAACCTGCCCTGCCAAACTCCCATCGAGGTTTGCTCAGAAACCACCACACAGCTTGTCCTTTAGCTGCCAAGAGGTCTCAGGCTTGCTTGCCTTTAACCTTTCCTTCAGTTCCGCCTCCTAAGGGAGCTGTTGTCTCCCTCTGGGTATTCAGGGCTGCTGGCATTTAGAGGTGATTAGTGGAGCAGCATGTGATCTACACCCATCTAAGACAAATTTCTCAGGCTAAACTAACAGCATGAATAATGCAGAGCTAAGATGGTGGGCCAGATTTAGATAGGTTTAACAACCCTGTTAACTTCATTATCTCTAACAAGCTCAGGCACCTGGATATACCTCCTAATGCCTGACTCTGCCTTTTCACTCCAGGGAGGTGCACTTTCTTTCCTCATCCTGAACACTTCTCACCACTTTCAGACACCTTGTCCATGAGTCTTAGTGATGGCCACAGCTCTGCTACAGCCTGGTGCACAGCAGAGGCTCTGGTTTCAGTGATGAATTGGTCCTACTGAAAGGAAACTGCAGAGCAGCTACTTTGTAGTAGTCAAAAACCTATTTACAAATGTTTCATTGTAAGCTTTAATTCAGCTCCTAATGAGCACAGCTTTCGATTCTGAATGCCTGTAATAGGACTTTCAATAACCCATTAAATAATCCTGTAAACTTACGTTATGTTTTGTTGCCATTTCTCTCCCCTGTTCTCTTGTAATTTTCCGTAAGTGCATTAGATCAACTTTGTTTGCCACCAAAATCATTGGAAAAGACTCCCTGGAAAAAATCAAAACCACCACCCAATTATTACCACACTACAACAAAAATTATGAGCATAAATTTCACTTTTTCATGATGACATCATCTAACATTTTCAGCTACAGACATACCACTTATGTGTAAAGAAATAAAAAGAAAACCCACAGGCTGTGTTATACATATGTTCATATTGTAAAAATTTACTTGACAAGTTGCATGCGTGCACACATTCCTTGTTATTTGTAGGGACTTCAGGAACTTATTGTCACCATTTCTGCAATGCCTGATGATAACTAAACCTGAAGATCCATCTAGGTGAAGAAAGATCTAGAGAATTAGCCAGAAAATCAACTGAGACATAAAGACAGATCTTGGACAGGAGACTGGGACTTTTTTGTAGCAGTTAAGGCATCTCAGTAACTGCATATCTTGGCAAGATACTGAGGGGATGATGGAAGAATTGGAGTAATTTAATTCCTGGTCATCCATTGAGAGCAACTGTAAGGGAAAGAAAGATGGACTCTGGGAGCTGGTGCTTAGAGGGGAATCAAATGGTGGAGTAAATCAGCAGGAGCAAAGAGATGCCCATCAGCTATTACTCCAAGACAAACTGGGCTTGGCAGTGGTAGCTGGAAGGAGGCTGGAAGGAACCAAAGAGATTTGTTAAGCTTCCGATGCTATTACCTACCATCTCCTGTTCCTAATCCCAGAAAAAAAAACACCAAACCCATCTCCCTCTGTAATAATACTCAGTATTTCCTTAACTACCAGGCATGCGACTGCCTTCAGCCACCACCTGAGAAGAGATCCATTTATCCACAGCATGTCCTGTGCAAGGCTCTCCCCCTCTCCCCCTGCAGAAAGCTCCGCTGTTCCAGAGATAAAGAGAACCAAGGTTTGGAGCCATGGGAGGTGCTGGCAGTGCCACTCTGGCTTCATGAAACAGAGCAATCAGCTGCTGCAGGGCCTCTTAGCCACTGCTGGGAGGAAGGAGGTCCCTTCTGATCACTGACAGTTACTGCAGTATTGTTGTCTTATACTTAACTTTAAGCCCTCCTAAATGATCCCAGTGTTCTCTGCTGTAACAGACTGATTTTACTAGGGTAAGGAGCAGCTGGACATACTCATTTCTGTATAAAACACTTCCCTGGTAACTCTGGATTTTTAAACAGCGTTTGTGGATCATTTTTCTTCGAGATGGTAAGAGCTCCATCTTCCCTCTGGCATGTTGCCCCATTGCTCTGGCTGGAAAAATACCGTACTGCACTCTGCATTTTAAATGAGTCTTAGAGTTATTCGTTCTGATAATGTGACTGTGATTTAATGTTAATACCTGAGCATTGGTATATCTTGACTCTGATCCTTCTGGAGCAAAATATTTGCTTGTCTGGATTATTTGATTGCTTTTTGGCTTGCAGCACCTTGATTAGAAATGGATTACTTTTGGATGCTATCTCATTTGCCTTGTTTACATCAGGCATAAAACTCTGTGGGGACTTTGTTCCCTATTGTAAGCAGTACAACTGCTAATTGGACAAAGCTGCTACAGTTGAAATTTTATTATAATGAAAGTTGTGGAAAGAAAATGGGAGGAAGGCTTTGAACAGCCCTGCTAGCTCAGCAGTCTGCAATTATTTTGTATTTTAAGTTCCAAAACTGCCTGCCAGACTGAAAACCAGGGTGATGCTCTGCTCCCAGTTACGTGTGGGTTTAGCAGGAGTGCTTTTTGACTCACGCTGTTCCCACTGCTGTGATTTTCTGCCCGAGCCCAGGTTTTGGATGAAGAATTAATACACTCCTCACGCTCGGAGTGGCGCTGAGCGGGGAAACACAAACAACCTCGCCAGCCTGTTTCACTTCCTGCCTCTCACACACTGCTGCAGCATTTGCACAGCATGTATGGAGGGTAAAAGTTTCAGTCCAGAGCAAACAGTGAACACCACGTCTTATTTTCACCAATTTAAATTAGATAAAATCAGCATCAGATTGGGGCAGGTTACAGGAAATTCTGCCCCGTCTCCTTCAGCTTTTAGAAACACATTTACTTTGCCCCAAGCTAAGCCAGCAGTGCTTAGACTGCTGTGATCTGAGAGGCTGACTGAGGGACTGACATTCTTCTTCATTTAAATGAAATCAGAGGGTGTTTCTTCCTTTACTTTTCACTCTTGTGGGCTACACTTTGGATGCTTTACTGGAAGAGCTGTCAGCTGTGAACCTCACATGATAGGAGTCCACCCTTCCTGTGGGGAAGTTATTCAGAGCTGTGAAAGGAAGCCAGCAACGAGGCCCAAACCCTCTGGTGACTTTTCTTGATGACTTCCATAATTAAAAGTCATTATGAACGGAAGAACTAAGTGTTTCAAAGCTGCAGACATATAAGGGCTTAATTCACACCCCACCCAGTGAGAATGGATCCATTGCCTCTTGAACCAGGATGGGAAGAGGGAGTTATCTTGTATATAAACCAGCAGCTTCCCCTCACTGTGCCAGGACACATTTATTTACCATGATTAAATTCCCAGTGCTACCTTCTCCCCTGCACATGCAAGGAGGAGAGAGGCGACCTCTCTTGCTGTCTCCCCAGGCACAGACAGATGTTTTATTCTGTGTAATTGTTTGTTGCAGAGCACAGTGCATTAACTACATTACATCCCTGGTTAGAAATACAGTTCCTTCCAGCACAAGTTTTTTCCCCTTCAAAACACTTGTTCAAACCCCCAAATAATGCAGGGCCTTTGAAGGTGTGTTTGGCACAAGCTAGGGACAGGAAGATGGCACCAGGACACACAAAATAATTAGGGCTGAAATGCTTGCTGACTCCCTCCTGGTGATCCCAAAGTGCCTGCACTGCACACAGAGCATTCCCTCTCTTCAGAGTTGAGCTGGTTACCTTCAAAGGTGTCTGATCTCTCTTTCTCACATTGCTCTGGCAGAAGTTGCTCCCTTCCAGACGCATTTTCACTCCATTGTAACACCACTGACCCTTTCCACGCTGAAAGCACTTCATGCTTATCGAAGTAAACCACTTCTTATTCACCACACTGAGGCCCACAAATCCCACCTAAGGATTTGTCTCAGGACACCCAGAAGGCAGGAGCTGGGGTCAGATGTGCAGCCATGCCCCCAGGAGGGTCGGGAGCCTGGCGGCTCAGGCAGTGCTGGCACCCACCTGTCCTTGACTCTGAGGATCAGCTGGTGGAACCGGTCCACATGCTCGAAGCTGGCCTTGTCTGTCACCGAGTAGACGATGAGGAAACCATCTCCAGTCCTCATGTACTGCTCCCTCATTGCACTGAACTCCTCTTGGCCTGCAGTATCCAGAACTAGGACAGAAGAGACAAAGGTTTTTAATTACTGTGGGGGACCTGCAGCTGCTGGCACCACTCTATGTCCTGTGGCCTTTCTGCCTCTGCTGGGCTTCCTCAAAGACAGCAAGATGTGATGAAATCAAGTTGGATTGACAAGGGAGTTTCTGTCCCAGACCTCACTCATCCTTGCATGCCTAAGCTGGGAGCAGGGGAAGATGACTATGTGGATTTCATTTTCCTTTTCCAGTACCAAATACAGATCACTAAACTTGGAGAGTTGCTCCTCTGGCAAGATATGGCTCAAAGGATTTCACAACCCTCCCAACTTTTCCCTCTCCCAGAAAAGAAAACCCAAGACTGGAAGATTAGCTAAAAGCAGTTTAAATGTCAGGGATAACCTACAAAATGCATGGTGAAGCGGAGCTGGGACACAACACAAAGTAACAGCTACAAGCATTTTCCTTTTCTCAACACCTGAATATTTTTTCTAGACAATTTTGTCCTTTCAGAGTGAGCCTTGGGGAACTCCCCTTAAATATTTAGTCCCAAATGGTGTGCTGGTACTAAGGAGGTAACTAAAACAGATGGAAAAGCTTTAAGTGCCTTGCACATCCAATACAGTGATCACATTTTGGTGAATAAATCCATGCTCAAATCCCCTAAAACACCTCAGTTGTGACAGCCACTCAGATGCCGTTCCTCACTAGATTAAACTTAATGGAATCATAACCCACTGTCTTGTAGGGGGTCCCATCACTTGTGGAACAAGCTACCCCAGCCTTCTGGGTAAACACCACATACTGATACACAGATCAGGGCTAGTTCCTGAGCCCCAGCTTTGTGCACAGCCAGGATTTTGACTGGCAGTAGGAGGGTGCAAGAGGAGTTCATCAGTTTAGGCTATGCCAGTACCAACATGGGGTGCACTCAAAGTGCATCAGCTGCTCAGAAGTACTAATCCTAATGCATCGTTGTACCCCAGAGGTAAACGTGGGACCTTCATGATGACTGGGAGCATTTTCACATCCCAGTCAACTGGGCTGGGTGGGAAAACTGTTTTACATCTGCTGTATAGCCATAGTGTAAACATCTGCTGCCCACAAGTAATGGGGAAAGCCCAGGGTAGCCATGGATGGAGACAGTGGCAGGAGCATACTGCTGACAGAGCAGCATGCTTGATACAGGTTTGTCTAGTCTGAATGGGCCCACAGACCCAGCAAGGTGTTCCCTGTAGGGGGAAGTGCTCAGGCTGCCCCAGTTTCCAGGTGGGGCCATGATAAAGACCACTTTGCTGCATCAGCACAGGAGGACACACTGCATGTCACAGCACAGCCCACATGCCAGCCACACACCTCCACTGCATGTCTGGAGGAGAGACAGCTACACTGGAAGACCTGGAGACCTTCTTTGGTGCTGGCAGGCCCTTTAAAGCCTTCAGCCTCATTTGTTCTCCTGCCTTGACTGGTGTGGAATGTCTGCTTTCATGAGATCTTAAGGTAAAAAGAGCTTCCAGGCTCTTGCAAAGACCCTGAGATTTAGGCTTATTTGTCAAGATTGTTGGAAAGTCACCTGAATCTCTTCACAGCCTTTTATCCTGCTCCTCCCCTCTAAATCTAGGAAAGAAGGGTCTCAGCTCAAAGGCATTTCAGCTATTAAGGACTGCACAAAAAAAAAAAGAAGAAAAAAAAAAGGAAATAGAAAACCCAAAGAGACTGCATGTGCTGGTAAATTTCTATGCCCTGGGCAGAACTGCTACCATGGAATAAGGCCAGGGCTCTGGAGCTGGGACAGAAGAGGAAATTAATCTCTCCTACCTGCCCAACCTGTATGGAGAGGCTGGGCTGCCCTCATATGACTCCCACAGCAGCTAGACATGGTGTCAGGGCAGGGCTGAGAGCTGACAGCCAGCACACAAACCCAACTTGTGGTGGAGTGGGAGAGCTCCACGCTGAGAGCTGAGCTCTCCTGCCCTCCCTCCCCCTGAGACAGGGCAGGTGCCCCAGCACAGGCTGTGGGCAGGAAGGTAGAGATGGATGTGCTGTATCCTGCATGGTAATTTGCTTAGGGACTTCCCCTTGCTCCGGCACATTTGCAAACTTCTCATGAAACACAAAAGAAGCATCCAGCTCTGCCTTTGCAGCCATCAACCCATCCCCTGCTGCTGCCCCTCCAAAGCTCTGCATCCCCTGGGAGAGGGGGCAAGCCCTGGTGGGGGCTGTGGGGATACCCCGCTGCATGGGGCTCTCCTACCTTGCCTGGATATTGGCCATCACACTAAACACAGGCAGAGCTGCTGTGTCAGCAGCTGCTATTTAAAGGGAATTCACTCGCAGCATTGATAAAAAGGTGAGCAAGTCCAGGCAGCATTTAAAATGGCAATTTGAAAGTGGAAGTAAAAGACACACAGCAGTGAAGGTTAAGGTTAAGCTCATACAAAGTTAAGAATTGTGTATATGGGCAGAGAAAGTCTTAACTTTAAATGTGCTCTTCATCAAGGCAAAACCCCAGCCTAACATTTCTGTGCTTTGTGAATTGTAAACAACAGAGGAGAGGGATCTTGATCTTTTGTAGGCAGGAAAGGACCCCATCCCGAAAAGCATCAACACTGAAAAGGACCAGGTGAAAGTGGCTTTGCTTGTGGTACCTTGTGGTATCTTCAAGATAACTCCTACCTATAGAAATAGGACAGAGCAAGGAGAAACCTTAGGAAGGGGTAGCTCAGAAGGTGACTGGCTTCCCAAAGGGATGAGAAGATTTAGCATGTTAGCCAGCATTCACCTTCTTTTAAAATTCCTGTTTCTATAGACAGGATGCCAGAAGACAGAAAGAACCATGAGTAGAGAACTGTACACTTTAAACCACCAGCTGCCCCACTGGCAGCACCTAACTGCCAGCATGGAAACAAGGACCAAAGCACAGTGGGTTTCTCCTACCTCATTCTTCCAAGAACTGAAATCAGACTCTCAGGCTGCACATAGTCAGGGACTTCCAACAGAAAACTTCGTGAATTTCTCACTAATTTGACCAAAGAAGCAAGGAGGAGCAATTATGAAAGCATTTGGGTAAGCTGAAGGAGAGAGAAGCCAAGGATGATGTATGATGTAGGAACAGACATCCAAAGAGGGCAAAGCCATTTAGAGCTATCATGAGACCAGCTGGAGACTAAACTAAGAGGAATTAGGCTGTGAGAGCCCAGCAGGGAGGTCTCCTGCTTTGCAGGTAAGAGGTTGCTGAGTGAAGAGATGGCCTTTTCGACTTTCCAGTGGATGTGACCCCCAGCTGCTGTGATGAACTCCCTGCTAATTGAATCCTGCCCCTTTAGAGCTCTCCACACCATTTTTCTGTGAATCCTGATGGGTTACGCAAGAGTGCAGCTGCCTAGAGAGCACTTCTGAGCAGGCACAGGAGCCCAGGAATACAAGGGAATCTGTGGTCCAAAATAGAAGCCCTTGGTGCTTCAAGGTGTACCGTGTGGCAATGTCTGCAACTGACAGTGCTCCAAGTGCCCATCCAGAGACAAAGGCACTTGGTGAATCTAATCCAAGGGCAGAGACACACTGTGAACTCTAAGTCAGCAATAGCATTGCTTTTTCTGGAGCCTAGGCTGGATTCAGTTCAAACACACCATTCCCAGCCTTCGAGGACCTCAGATCTGGTTGTGCAGGTGAGCTCTTCTCTTTTCAAATCTAGGCAAAATTTCCTCCTACATCTTCAGCTACCCAGGCAGCTGGGTGTATAGGTCACCTCAAGAGAGTTTTTCCACTGTCCATGGCATCTAGAGGGGATAAAGATGAACTGACAGGCACGTCAACCCATTTTCTGTCCTTCAGCCTTTGGGTTTCACTGCCCTGCAGCTTGACACCTAAGCTCATGGGAAAACTGAACTTGAATTGCCAAGTCAAACTAACAAGCCTCAGGCTGAGGAACGCCACCTCCACAGTCTCTGTCTTCCATCAGCAGCACCGTGGGAGAGGGCACTCCTATCAGCCAGTGGCTTCAGCTGAGGAATTGGTATTTTGGGCACTGCACAGATGGGGTACTGGGGTCACAGCTGCTATTCAGTATCCCCACAGCCCAAGTCACCTTGAAGAGGTATGAGGTGCCCTTGCCATGTGCAAAGCAAGGCAGATATTTCACTTGGTCACTCTGATGCTTCTGCTCCTTCTCAGACACAGCCATGCTGCCTCTGGCCTGACAGCTTTCCTCAGCAAAAAACACATGATAGGAAAACACTGGGGCTTTTATGAGCCCTTCTTCTGTGCCCTATCTAAATACACAGATATTATAATATGGAAAACTCAAGTATTTGAATTCTTGCCCTTCCTTTAAGCAGAAAGAAGACTGGCTTCCACATCAATAAACAGACTAAAGATGCAAGCCCTTAAAGGAGCCCTTTCTCTAACAAAGGGCAAGTATTCAAAGCCTTGTGTTTTCCATGTTGCAACAGCAAAATTTTCCTGGCAGGAAAAAAATCCAACTCAAGACAACTCAAGACAAAATCCCCTCTTTCACTGTTGCAAAATTAAGGGAGAGGAAATACTGTACACACAAATAAAATAATGCAAGTACAAATTTAACTTGAATTTAAATGCTCTCAGTGATGCTACTCTAAATTAACAAAAACAAGAAGAAAGCAAGCCACAAACAAACCCTTCTGCCTGCAAATCTGAAGTGACCTTTGATCTCCCTCTGGCCTCATGGCTGAGTTGATCTCAAGTTTCCCCAGAAGAAAAGCAGACAGTGTGCCCAGGGATGACTAGAAGCAAAAACCCTCAACAAAAAAGAATGCAAGGGGTAGACAGGTGGGAAGGGCAGATAGAGTGTGGGGGAAGGAATAGAGCTTGGTGTGAGTGCACAGGGGTGCACACCAGGCTGTGCAGGTCCAGCCCAGCACAAGGACGCCCCAGGATTAGGAGGAGGTCTTGGGAAGAGAACTAGAAGGGAAACTGAAACTCAAGAGCAGAGAGACAATTTCTAGGCTGTGAGAGTTTCATCAAAATCATACCAGGGAAAGAAAAGGGAAGAGAAGGGAGAGCACAGCTTCCTTTCATCCCACACAATTCCTTGTTTGGCTCATACCAATTGGCACAGCCCTACTGACAGCTGAGTTCAGCCCAATTCCCCAACAAGACCAAGCCATGTACTTGTGGTCATCTCTTCATCTCCCTTTGCTTGCCACCTTTTTATCTGTGTGATGTATGAGCCATAAGGAATTCTGAACCATAAGGAACTTTTTGCCATATTAAGGTATTCCATTTTTGGCTTCATGCCCAGGTTAATAATTCCAGACTGGCATTTTGCAGCCACACCAAAAGAAATCCTCTGCTACTTGCTAAGTTAGCCTGCACACAGAAAGGAGCGTGCAAAATTAATCACAGCAATGCAATTGAAGCAAGAGCTAATCAAAGCAGATTAACCCTGGCCCTCACTTAATTCTGACCTCATGTCTGTACAGCACCTATGTGCATTTCACCAAGCACAGCACTGTGCTGATTTCAGCACAACCAGCAGGGAATAAACTGAGATAACATATGCAGAGAAAATTGGAAGCTGGTCCTAAAGTCTCATTAGAGTGGCAGCAGCCAAAAAATGGGCGACCCACAAATTGCCTGTGTATCTTTCATTCAGGTTAAGTCCCTCTTCCACTCTACAACACTTGTCTTCCGAACACTGCGTTGATGGTCTTCCAAAGCTGGCATAAGGTCAACAATAAAGTGGTTTTGTGTAGTGTGGAAAAAGAACACAACAAACACAGGTCCCACAGTCTTCTGGGAGGCAGGGAACTATCACAGACAACTCTTGGTGAGAAAAATAGAGATGTGCCCAAGCCAAAGAACAAACAAGTAAAAGAAGATTTTGAATGTAGCTTTTCCTCCAAGATCTAAAATAAACCCCTATTCCATTTCAGTCTACTTTCATTGAGAGATTTCAGCAAAAGAAAAAATGCAAGTCAAACATTTCATCATGCAGGCAGTTAGTGCTCTTGAATAAATGTAGGTGAAGGTCTTCATGGAGGGAAGCCAAATGCTTTATGCAAGCTGGCTAGCAGAAGGGTTTTTTTTACAACATAATGCTGGTGCAGTTACAAAATGCTTGAGATGCTTGGTACAGAACTGCTCAGGCAACAGCCTGGAAAAGGGTGAGCTGTTTCCTTTTTTTAAAAGTTGTTGGATGTCTATGTATTCGTTTTTTTTTAAATAATAACTGTTTCTGAAAATTTCAAAATTTATAGAGCCCCTCATGCTATATCCTTATTTGGTTGTTCATGTTCCAAAACTAGTTCCTATTTTGGGGATGGGCAGCTGCTTCTGCCCACCAAGCACTGCATGAAACCTCAGCTTGTAAAGGCTTTGGTCATAAAGAACAACTGGAAAGTCTAGGATTTATCATGATGCATCTTGACCCTACCTATCATGTTTGTCCCTAATTTTATACCAGAAGTGATTCATGTAGCCACAGCAAGAGCAGCTGTCCCAGGATACGGTGACCTCTGAGAATGGCCTAGATCCAAACCCTGTGACAGAGAGCTGAGGCAAATGACACAGGTGTTAGTCAGTCCTGGTGCCCTGTTTCTTCTGGGCAGATGGAGAAGGGTCACATCCTTTTTCAGGCAAGAATATGGCCTTTCTTCCAAAACTGTGATTGTTCAAAATCTCAAGTGGTAGGAAAGAGAAACAGCTGCAGTTTCACTTCTCTGGCTGTGAAGCATCTGTGGGCACACAAGCCCTGGAAGTCAGGGATTCCCAACATGCCATTCAAGGCCACAGCTGAACTCTGTTCAGCCCAAGTACAGCCACTAAGCTCCATCTGAGCAAAAGAAAGCCTTTTTCATTAAAACAAAGGGTTAAGTTTCTGCTCATTGGAAAAAAAAATTCTTTCACCACTCCCACTTAGATCAGGTTAGGTTGGGTTTTTTGTTGAAGTTTTGTTTGTTTGTTTTGTCTGAACAAAAATTCCAAATATTCAGTAGAAGATGCCTTTTCTACTTTTCAATAATTTGCAAAGCCAATGCTGTTTCAGCCAACACCCACAGGTACAGCAGCTGGTGTGTGTATATATATATATATATATATCAGAACATGGGGCATACCAGTGAAGATAAAGGTCACTCATTTTAGAGGTCTGGATTCTGGACTCAAGATAATAAATTTAATTTACAGCAGGACTGGATTTTTCTTTTATACAGGATTGGTATTTAAAAAATAAAGGTACATGTATACATTATGAGATGAGCAGATATCTCTAATGCAGATGACAAGAAGAGACATTTCAGCACCAATTTCACAAATACTCTCTCATATCAACCGTTAACATATTCAAATGAGCAAATGTTGGCAAGATTAACTTGTTTTGTTGTTTGTTGGTTTTGTTTTTTTTTAATACTGAATAAAAGCTGTTCTTTTAAGGACTTTGTGGCCATTTGTACTGACTAAATTGTATCTGATAAATCCTTAAGATTTATCAACTAAGATCTCAAGTTTCCAGACCAAGCTAACAGTCTTCACAGCAAACCCTAGCAGCACCCATATTCCACTACTCATGACAATCCCCCAGCTTTCTGTCCCCACACACCAGTGACACTTATGCAGAGACACCAAAGATCTTGTGCACCTTTCTGACAAGAGGGTGGAGGCAGAACTTGGCCCAAGTGAAGCTAAATTTAGTTCAGTTATGTTAGTGGCCACATACATGAACTTGGGTAATTAAGACACAAAATACTTGCTTGCTTTTAAGTACAACCTAATTATTCTATAAAGCAAAACAAAACTTAGAATATTTAAGAGCCAGATTCCCTTTGTAGCTGTGGTTAGTCCGCCTCATGCAGCACAACTGAACAAGCTGCAACTTTAGGTAATACAGGGCTTTCTCCTCACCTGCTAATCATGGTGGTTGTTTTTTTTTTTGTTGTTGTGTTTTGTTTGGGGTTTTTTTGTTTGTTTGTTTTTGTCTGTGTTTCATTAAAAAAAACGTTTTTCTTCAAAGAACTGAAAACTCTCGGTTACATCAGAACTCCAGTTTCCTACACATATTTAAATGAAACAGGTAATTAAACATGAAAACATCACCCTGAATGACTGGATTTAAGAGCTATAATGATTCTCCACTGTCAGTGGACAACAGTTTTGATTAAATATTCTTTCTGGTTATAACCCTCACTCAGTTCCCCACTCACTGTTATTTCCCAGGGGATAAGTTCAGACTCAATGAAGTATCATTAGCAATAGCCACCTGGCAGGGCTGTAATTCACTGGCAGCAGAAGCCTGCTCCAAATGTAAGTGAGGATCTGTAGGTTTTCACAGGCCTGCAAGAAACATTTCTGTGCAGAACTGGAACCAATGCAACTGGAAGCAGAAGCTTTGCTGGAGACCAGCTGCAGACCATGCACTGCAGCTCCAGATCCTGCCAGCCCACAGCAGAGCAGGAGGGACAGAGACACAACATGCTGTGGGAGACACTGAGGTATACTTGCATTGTGCTCAGCTAGAAGGGAAAGGGGATCATGAGAGTAGCTTGCTTACCATCAAGAATTGCCCACTGCCCATCTATTTCCGTGTGCTTCAGGTAGGAGTCTTCAATAGTTGGGTCATAGTCTGGCACAAAAATCTTCTGGAAGAACTGAATAGTGAGAGCACTCTTGCCCACACCACCATCTCCAACAACCACCAGCTTGTACGTGGGGAGGTTTTCGCTGGGAACAGCGCTTGTAGCCATGCTTCCAGTGTGCTGAACCTGCTGGAGGAAGAGATCATCTCCAGTCACTCAGCAGCAACGACAAGAGGGCAATATGCACTAGGCAGCTTTCCCCTGCTGCCTAAGAAGTGAGAATGAAGGCAGCTGTGACATCCAAAATCCTTTTGGAAAGGAGCAGCAGCACCAACCCTGCCCAACAGCTCTACTCCAAACTCAGACCCGGCACATACAAGTGCAGACATCTCCACCACTGTGCCTTGTTTGTCTGCAAGCACTGCTAATTGTCACCAAATGCTCATGCAACACCTATGCCATTGAATACCTTTCCTACAGGGGCTGGGTCCACACAGCTATGACAAAAATCACCCTAGCTCAGTGCACCTATCAAGATCCCAACAGTTTCCTGTTGCCAGGAAATCCCATTGATAAGTCAGAGTTGTGCTATTCCTCACTGCTTAACTCAAGGTATAGCAAACATTTAATGGTATGTTACATCCTAGGGCCAGATCTGCAGGCAGAGCTGCTAGTGATGGCTAAAACTGGAGGTAAAGGTCCAATCCTGGCTCTGCCAGCAGACAAAAATGCAGTTAGCTGCTTTCTTCTCTCTCACTTTCAATTTTGAGAAATAAAAACAAGAAGGCAGCATGCCAGGAACAACAGGTGGTTTTTGTTTTGGCTTTTTTTTTTTTTTTTTAACCCCTCAACCCTGCTGTGGCAGGAAGGCTGGTTCCCAGCAGCCTAGTCACACTGCTCCCCTCACCTCAGAGCTGCCTCCTAAAAGAAAGATGAAAAAAATCCCCTGGCTGAAACTTGGCAATAGCACAGGTATGTGGAAAAGGGAGAAGAGGCAGCCATTGCTGACTGGCCCATTTCAACACTCAGCAGCGGAAACTGCTCATTTAAGGAGAAGGCAGACCGGAGGTTCTGTGCATGTAAGTGCCCTCCACCCACCCTTGGGCAGCAGTGATACTGACTCAGATCTCAGAGGAAACAGGTGGCCATCTCCCAGATCTGAATGACCGTTGCATTTTCTGGGAGGTCTTTCACACACTTAAAGAGAAAATTTAAAAAATTCATCATAACGATAAGGCTGAAAACAAGGCAGTTGATTTTCTTGGTATTGGTTTTCTTGAAAATACTGTTCAGTGCAGCAGCAGTGGTGACACTTTCTGCAGGCACCTGCTACCAGACATTCTGGTTTTGCTGGTGCCCTTTGGGCTGCAGGCACTGGCTGGAGTCAGCACTGAGGTGGGACCAGGACTGCTCTGAGGGAACCTCCATAAACTGTTGGCTCCCAACCTGTATCCCCACCAACCCACACAAGCTTTTGGAGGCTTTCCCTATAACCCTAAGGATTTCTTTTTCATTAAAAAGACAACTTTAACTTTTTGATTCTCAGAAACCACCAAGTAAGTCTGATGTGCTTTGTGCACAGAAGCTGATTGTGCTCTTGTCAAAACACAAGAACATAATCTCCTACTCCATGTTAGTTTCTGATTTCTCTAGTCCCTTTCTCCATAATCATTACTTCAGTTCAATCCAAAATATTGAATCATAAAAGCACTTTTTACCTGGCAAACCTGGGGGTCTCATGTTCTTTCAGTACACTGGAGACCCCACACCACCTCTAAAAAGAAAAGCCCATAAGGCAACAGAGGATGAGATTGCTGAGTTTAAGAACAGCAAAGGCCTCTTGTCCAAGTTGAGACCAGCCAACATTTTCAGAGCAAGAAGCATGATCAAGTCTGCTTGTTTCTAAACCACCTTTGGAGGAAATTCTTGAGAATAGCAAGAATTTCCACTGCAAGCAACACCTGCTGGATGGGGAGAAGACCAAACCAGCTGAGGTTTCAAACAGTCTCACTGCATTTCCTCACAACAACCCCAAGGAAAAGTTTCTATTTTTGAGTAAGCCACTTTCTCATATTTATGAGACCACATATCAATACACAGCAGGCTGGGCTACTGAAAATCCAATGAATTTCAACTAAATGCCTTATTTTTGCTTGAAAGACCAAGTTTTATTTCTGTGTAGTCCTTCTTAGGTCAGAGGATCCTCACAGGCTTTTTGAGACACAGACCCTGTCTAAAGCTCTGCCCCTCCTTCCAACACATTTAATGACAATTTTTTGCTTTGCCCATGGCCAAGATTTCACCCCATCCTTCTTTACACACAGAGCAGCTCCAGCCAGGCAGAATGAAAGACTGATTGTTACTGACATGGTGGGGGACAGTCTGTGGATGTGAAAAACATACTCCGTTTGTGCACGATTTTTGACCTCCTCACAAAACCACAAGCTGCTGCTTGGCAACAAGCATTACATTTTTACTGACATTTTGTGCCAGCCCTTTAACCCACTCCTAAGAAGCCTCAAGCTTATCTTGCATGAAATGCTCCCCAAAGTGCTAGGATAATGTTTAGCCCGTTGTACAAACTGTGTCTCTGCCCAGCATGCTTATCGGCTGAATCGAGGCATTTGCTTCCCGTTGTTTCCAGAAGTTTGGTCATGCTGTGTGTCTGAACCACCAGACTGAGTGCTACGTAGCCTGGGGAAAACAGCAAGAACTGAACTGAAAAAAAACACTTGAAAAAGAAGTCAAGAACTGTAGGCTGGCTTGTTGAGCACAATTCCCTGTATTGTAGGTGATGCTAGCACAACAGATGAAAACTTCAGAGTGTCAAAAGGCAGCAAGTTTAGATGTTTCTGCAGGATTGTTTCTGCTGCTCATGGAAACACTCCTCTTTCTACTGAGCTGTCAGGTCCCATGTTCCAGCCATGCATGTACATAACGAAAACCTTCTGAAAGTCAAGCGCTTCCATCCCTCTGCCCCTCCATCTGCCCTAATAACCAAAGCATGAAGACAACTCATGCCTTGACAAGATTATGAACTTAACCAGCTCATGATTCAAACCTTTAAAACAACATATATCATTTCCTGGAAAAGACTAAACACTCCCCCAGTGTGCACAGAGCTACAGGCAAGTGCAAAAGACTTGGGCTAATTTTCATGTGTTTTTGGCAAGAGTACTGACACAGTCCTCCTCAGATGGGAGCAAGAATAAGCGTGTTTGCTGTAGATCTGACTGAGAACAGTGAAGCACAAATGTTTTTATCTATTGTCTGAATACAAAGCAGCATGTGGTAATACACTAATAAGGTCTGATGATAATCATCTTACAATTTATATAGTTGTTTATTTTGAAGGAGCCAAGAGAAGGATCCATACCCTACGCTGGCAAATGATGTCAGGGCTCTGGTTTAGTCACTGGAAGGAGGCTGATTTAAACAGTCATTTATATAACCATCTTCATACACACTGGCAAGACTGGCAGCCTGACAGCACAAGCCAGTAATGCTGAGACAGTCAGAACTGTGGCTACTTCTGAGGTAGGTGGATGGGAAGAAAAAAGAAACATTGGTCCAAGGGTGTCACTGAAGCTGAGCCTCCTCAGCAAAAATTATTTTCTTTTAGGAGGCTGTATAAAACCCCATTTACCTGTCTGGACATGGAGGTGGAGTGGAAGGGCTGAGCTATCCCCTTGGAGCAGCCAAGCTACATAAAAACACCAAATTCATCTTAGTTTGTATGACAGGCCCACAAAATGTAGGTAGTGTATCTAATCCCCACCCTCATTACAAAACTTGCCCTGAATGCAAGTGGGTCCAAGCACAGCTTCTGAGCAGAATTGTGGCCACATAAGACAATAATAAAAAATAAAATGGACCCCAGATAGTTGGTATTTGATGTGCTGGCATGCCTTTTCCTGGTTTCTGCTCTGCTGTCCTGGAGGCTGAGCTCCCAGGGTGAGGCCTTTACAGAAGGTCAGCAGGCTCAGAACCCAGCCCTGGATTTGTAGGGGAGGTTAAAGACACCAGCTCCCTGACTGAGAAGTCTCCATGGCAACATGCAACACAAATTGCTTAATTCTGTTATGAAACCTCCAAGAAAAGCTACAGCAGGGCCTGTGTGGGAACTACCAAGCTCCCTCCTCCTCTGCAGCAGCTCTCCAAAGCAGAAAACTTTAGGGAGCTGATGTCCAACGTGCCACGATTTAGCACATACTAATGTATAGGCACTGATGCTGATGATTCCATCAACTCATGGCCAAGGCAATTTTCCTATCATCAGCTTGTTTTGGTCCATGGCTCCTCACCCATGCCTGACAGAGCTCTGCATACCTGAGGACACCAATCTCACCTGAGGAAGACTATCAGCCACCGAGGCTGCGAGGCTGCCAACTACTCCTACGGTTGCAATTAAGAACTCTTCTTCTGCCCACAGCTCACTCGATTACAGCCTTTTACCCAGCCACTTTGTAAGCATTAGCAGCTCCACGCAGTGCCTGCAGGGCTGAAACTCTACAAAATCTGAACACTTCCCTCTCTGTTCCTCTTGCAGACTGCTTGCTGCAGCCACACAACCACCATGACACACCCAGAGACGCTAGCCAGGTACCAAAATAGTTCAGCCCGATGTGTTGTAGGCAATCCCTTGGGCTGGGAACTACCAAGAATCCTTGAAAGACAGGACATGCCCTTTTACGAGGCTGCTACTTCCCTTGAGTCATGCTGATCAGGACTGAATGAACTTCAGGAATTTCTCCCACAAGTAGGCATGACCATGTCCCAAGCCATCAAGAGCCAAAGGACTCGTAGGTGTATGAAAAAAAACTGCCAATTATTATTAAATAAAGATAAGTAACTTTTAGCCAAGTTTTCTCCAGTCTGTCAGATTTCCTTCCCAGTCAATGCCTCTGAAAGGACACACTGAACAAAAGCTGGACTGTGTTCCAGTCTTCAGTGGGAAGTCAGCATGGAACAGATCTGTCATGTGGGAAGCCAGAGTCTGATGCCCTTTGTAGCTCTGGCATTAGGTTTTTCAAAACACAAGTGAAATTTCAAGTCTCTGAGGTTTTCTGAGAAGGCAGATTCTAACAGGTGCTCCCAGCTCCCATCAGCTTCTGGATCTGATGGAGCCCAGCACCTGGTAAGACCTGCACAGGAAATTACAGGCATTTCCTTTTGGAGTAGTGATCAAAACACTATCAGATTGCTACTAAAATGGAGAAAAAAAAAAAAAAAGAAAGCCTTAAACCAACTGTTGTTTAAAAATAAATTCCTCTACACCAAGCAATAAAGAGCTGCAATTGGCTGGGCTTTGAATGTGGGGGGATGTAACTGTGGGTCCTGGAAGTGGCCTCACCAATTCTCCTCCTGCGCAAAAAGATGCTGTACCCCAAGTGTTGTGTTCCCTGAACTGCTCACTGGCTTCCTGTGCCAGCCAGACCTTTTCTCCCTCTCAACCCAAAATTGCATCACCTCCCCCACCACACAGATGCTGCTCAGATTTACTGTAGGAGAACGAAAACGCACCGGGGGAGTAATGAAGCACTTGAGATTCACACAAAAGGCAGCTAAAGGCAGGAGCTGCCTGATGAATACTTGGTAGTTATTTCAGGAAACACAGAATTATAGCCTGAACAAATAATAATAATAAAAAGCAACGTCACTGGAAGTGGCTTAGGTAGTAGGCGGCCCCCCACCTTCCCCCTCTGCAAATCCCTAAGTGATGTAAGGAGGAGCCCTTGCTGTAGAACTGAGCAACAGCTTTCCCTGGCCAGGCTGGATGCAGGGACTCACTTGTTTTTACTGGGAAGCACGTGCTTGTGCTTCCAGTGTCCCAGTCTGTATGTAAGAGCAGCACAGCATGAGTCAATCACACTGACAAATGTCATCCAAAACCAACTCTGCTTCCCTCTCCCAACTCCTCCTCCACCTCCCACAACTGCTCCATTAATCTTCAGCCTGTTTCCCTTGGTGACGTAGTGCCCTTTTCAAAATACGTAAGAGTTCTGACACTGACAAACCAGCAGTCAGGTGCAGATGCCAGATTTTTTTTCTGTTATTATTAAAAGCAATACTTCAGTCAGATTTGGGTCATTTGTACAGTTACAGCTCTGCCACTACCAGTTCTGTAGAAGAATCCAGTTATGCAACCAGAAAGCAGCTACACAGGATCCATTCCTTTATGTCTAAGATCTCAAATAAAACTGTATTGTTGCCAGTTTAGAGGTGTCCACTGGAGGCTGATCCAAGCCTTTTGCCAAGGTATGAAATGAGAGCATCCTACTCAGTAACTGGGGTCTGGCTCAGCTACTCTGACTTCCATTACTTCTTGTGTGTTTAAACCCACCATCCCTTTCCTTACTCATTTGTTTCTTAAACCCTCAGGAGACATCAGGGGATGACAGATTCCTGTATTACTATTGCAAATTCTTTGCTAGTGAGGCCAGGAAGGCCTCTCCTATGTTATCATGGAGTCAGTGAAGCTGACCTAAACATACTGTAGCAAAAAAGCAGATTGCCAAGATGTTCCCCTGCCCAGCCCAGGCAGAGATAACACAGCAAGAACAAATTTAGTGGAGGAAGCTGCTTCGAATTCCAATAGCTGCCCTTCCTGCTCGCACAATCCCTGGAAATGGGCAGCTTCCCTCCTAAACATCCCAGCCTGCTGACACACCAATAGAAAAGACCCCAAATTCACTGCCCTGGGTGGTTTTGCTGCTCTTAATACTGCTCAGTGAGGTTTCTGAAGCAATAGCCCAGTGCTTCAGCAACATCCCGTTTGCAGCCCAGATGTTCTTCTGCCTGCATGTGGCCCTGATGCTGAAAATGCAGACAGATGTGCATAGCACAGCCAGATGTGCACGGCACAGCCCTCCCAGCTCAACCAGCAGCCCCTTGGGCAGGTGGAAGTGATCCAGGCAACAAATTCCTGTGCTGCATCATGGAGCTGTGAGGGGATCCTGAGCAGCACCAAGGACTGCCCAGCATGGACCTCCTCACTGCTCCACTCTGCCTTTCCCACATCAGTCCCAAAGCCCCTGCCAAAACAAGGGGTGCATCCACCTCTCTGCCCAGCTCCTGGAAGGGTCATTGCCCTGCAGCCTCATGGGCACCATGCTGTCACACATGGCTGCTCCAAGGCACAGACTTCATGGCACCTATGCATGCTTTGGAGATGATTAATGGGTAGAAAGGGTACAGGGCCACTTCATTCCAGTCACCGTCCTGCAAATCAATCAATGCATTTGGCTCCACATTTGTCTTCAAGTCAGGCTCAATTCAGTATTTAATGCTTTTTACATCTCCAGTGTTGCTACCGGATGTCTTTCAGGATTTAAATGGCTTTTTAAAGACTCCCTTCCCTCCTGGCAAACACACTTTGCATCTCTTAGACAGCTGCAAAGAGCTGAAGGCTGTGAAGTTCCCTGGTAATAGCATTTCCACCAGGGGATGGGTGAATCCTACCAAGTCCGAGGGACAGATAAAGGAAGGAGAGGAGAGTAGGGATCTCCAGGCAATTCACAAATTCTGTCCTCTACCTGCAAATCTTTTCCAAAATTGACTCATGTCTATGTCCTTCCTAGGCAAAAAGACTATTGTCGTATATATCCTATGGAAAAAAAGACACATTGCCTGTTCACTTTGCATCACATGGTTCCCAGAAATTATCTGTGAGCTATGGGGCAGCACTGATGTTTCTGCATCGTTCTATACCCCAAGGCACAGGGCAGGCTTGAAGGGCTCTCTATAAAATTTCCCAGGGTCTTGGATCAAGGACAGCCCTCCCAGTTCCCCACAACACATCTAATACTCACTTACAGGTACAGAAGAAGAGAGTATACTGATCTGTAATGTTGGAGATTTAGCAGAGCTTCACCAGCATGGACTTCAGAAGAGGAAGGAACAGCTATCTCCCAAATTTACCCAAATAGGCACATGGCCTATTTTACTTAGAATCTAATGACGCTAAATCCCAGAACTGTGTGGAAGGCTATTCCAGGCATTTCCCAGGTCCATGTCATTACTCTGTCACTTGGAAGACTCCAAGATCTCATCACTGGGCCAGGACCCACAACAGTAATTTTTTCCAGGCTCGTTACAGTGTCTGCCAAGAGCATAAGCCTCTTATTTACGAACAGCATGCTGGGGAGGTGACTCCATACTTGGCAAATCCAACTGCTTGCCTCAAAGAGGAGGGTGGGCAGAACTTGGGGCTGGGTACAGGGATGAGGGGTGGATGCATGGGCCCCTCCTCTGCCTCACACATGGTGATGCAGGGTTTTGCAAAGCCACAGCATTCCACTGAACCTGCCCGAGGACAGGGTACATGCACACTGCCAGCATCCCAGCCATGTGCCAGGCCAGCCCTGCTGCCTCTTTCTAGCCCCTCTCTTTGGCAAACCTCTTGCCTGTCCCTGACTAGCTCTTTCCCTGCTATTCTCCTTCAGTTCTGTGCCAGCCCGGACACAAACACACACCTTGACACACAAACCAGTGGGCAACTGGCCAAACCACCTGTGAGGAACAGAGTTTACCCTTGCATGACTCAAGTCTACTCTCCTATCAAGTGCCTTCAGCATGCCAGCACTGGAGAGAAGCATGCCATGAGAATACCCCTCAGAAGAGAGGTACCAGGGCCTCAGCTGGTGCTGCTCAGTACCTGCACTTTGTTGTTGAATGCCCAAGGTGAATCTCAGGTGTTGTGACTGGATGAATCCACAGAGCAGCAGCCGAAAATCAACACATCTTTGAAAGCATGTAAGTCAGCTGACCCAATCCTGTGGCCACCCCTCACCTCCCAGTTTCAGCAGAGATCTGCATCAGGATACCCTAATTCTGGTTCCTTCTACACTCAGCCTAAATGCTCTGCCTTGACTCTTAAGTCATTCAACTTGCAGCCGTGTGGGAGGGTATATATGTACATTCATTAACACTTCCATTATGCCCCGTGGTTTGGCAGGTGGTGCTGCATTATGGATTTAAACAGTGCCAGCAAGTGAATCTACAGCACTTCACTGGATTAGCATGTGATGGGAAATCATACCTCAAAAGTGTTCTGCACTCTCGTGAAGCAGCTCCGATGAACAAGGCAACAGCAGGGCTCCAACCACCACTACACTGTGCAATCACATCAGAAATTCACCCACAACTTCAGGGAAAGATAAACCCCCTCAAAACTCAATTACCACTGTAGCGCAAAAAAAAAAAAAAAAAAAAGGAGAAAAAGAAAAGAAGAAAGCAACAGCAGATTCTCTTGCCAGTTAAAGGAAAAGAGAGGCACACCCTCTCACAG
Source organism: Pyrgilauda ruficollis (assembly GCF_017590135.1). Taxonomy (NCBI): domain Eukaryota; kingdom Metazoa; phylum Chordata; class Aves; order Passeriformes; family Passeridae; genus Pyrgilauda; species Pyrgilauda ruficollis. Next base: position 10,437,617 of record NW_024524377.1, read on the forward strand.
ATGCCACAAAGCATCTTTCACACACACACCAAACAAGAACAGCTGCTTTTGCCCTATAAACTGTTTTCACATGGGAGAAACACACTACACATGGTAATACTCATTTCAGAAGTCAGCTTTCAAGGTAGTCAGTGCTCCACGCTCAGTGTGATGCCTCCTTCAGTCTTATCAGGCTGACACTGACAGATGTGCAGAAATTGCACAGTCAGATTCCCTGAGGGGATGCTGTCCCAGAGGAATGAGAAGATGTACTGGGCTACAGAGCAATACAGGCAGTGAACACACCACTGAGTCTTGGCAACGGGGCAGGTAAGGACCTTGGATGGGATAAGAGGATAAAGCATCAGTTCAACACTGGTATCACCACACTGCTTGTCATTTTCTGGGGCTGGAGCACACTCACCTTTCCTTAACTGTGAGTGGTACTACAGTGCCACTGGACACTGCAGCTGTAGCTGAGTGGTACAGAGCTCCTACCAGTGTACAGAACTTGTGCTTTACCTGAGCAGTAGGAAGGTCACTTCACAGGTAAGGCCATGCATGGACCAAATAAAGTAAAGTAACCGGACAAAGTTTCTGTGTCTAGACTATTGAGGTAAATCAAGAGCTACCTTCAGAGAAGAATCCCTGGTCCTTCATTAGCTCTTCCAAATCATTGCTTTGGTTCAATTATTCTGCTCTCCTTCTCCTGTTTGAAACTCAGAAGAATCTGAGCAAGGAAACATGTTCAATTTCCTAAAGACCTCGGCTGAAAAATTCCAAAGAAATGTTTAGGTTTTGCTATAAGACCCATTTTTAATTTTCATCCACCACACAGCTCTGAAGTACAGCTACCCTGCTGCAAAGAAGGGACACCAAGGTCTCTTCTCAAAACCAGTGGGATGCAGGATTATGTTGCTCTAGCCTTAGGGCAGATCTCATATGCCATTCCTATGCATGTACAGTCGCATTATTTTTAAACACCAAGCAAAGAGATTATGGATTTAGCCTTAGTCTTGGCAATCCATGTAAATCTCTGATTTGCATCATATTTTACATACCAGACTCACAGAAACAGCAAAAAATTTGGATTTGACCCTTCTTTGTACTGCAAAGTTCTCTGCAAGGGACACAGACCCTTACACAGAGTTATCTTCTTTTGCTTCAGCACCTTCAATGACAATTTGGACTTCAAATTTTAAATAAAACACAACTGTAGATATTGGTTTTTTTTATTTCGACCTAGTGAGTGATAATATAACATGGGGTGACTTACTCTAAAGGCATCTTGACACATGTCTGCATACAAAAATATCTCTATTAAAATCATAGATAGAGACAGCATGGATGGCAGCCACTTGAAAAAAATAAAATAAATAAAGCCCCAAAGCATTAAGGCCTTGTAAGGGACAAGATTACTTTCATCCTGCCACAGCATGTTTCAATTTAACCACTGCATCTCTCAGCACTTTTGGTTCATATTCTTTTACCACACAGAGACACAAGTTTGGTATACGCCCAGCCTTAGGAAGGGGAAATGGTATTTTGGGTCACCAGTTCCACCCACTCTTCCACTCAACAAGGCTTTTGAAGTGCACCAGTCCCAAACAGGAGCCAGAATACATTAGCCTGGGGTCAGGAGGGCTTGGAGGGCCTGGGGTTGGGAAATATTTAAGGAGTTTTTTGGGTCCAAGTGGCTTTGTCGCCAAGTCCCTCACCTCCTGCTGCCCACCAGGACACCCTGCCCAAGGCTGCTGGCATGTCTGGCCCAACCATGGACACTAGCAGGCATTTCCTCAGCCCTTTTGTCATTGCCTTGAAGGTGGCAGACCTCCAATCACTGACAGAGTTCAGCAGTTCTTCACTGCTCTGGCTGAGACAACTCCTCTTTGTCCCTTCTCACCTCTCAGCTATGCCAGTTCCTCTCCGCCAGTCTTGCCAAGCCCACATGAACTGCAGCTCCTGTTACTTTGCTCTATTCTCTTTTACCCCAAATCAGAGAACTGCTCCCGGAGTTTTGTGCAGTAGAAGGATTTATTCTTATAAATCACAAAACCAAACAGATGCTTCGACACAGGATATGCCTGAAAACACAATTTTTCTGCTTTGCTTCGACAGCCTAGCATCTATTTCCATATTCTTGTGAGGCTGGTATGTAAACAACGGAGAGTAACTTGCTGTGCTCAGGAGACCTTAAAATAAGAGTCCTATTTCTCTGTCCTCCTGGATCCAGTAAGTCATCCTCCTGAGGTTCAAAGAGTTTCTGGAACTCATAATTCAAAAATCCATGCAATAAAACCAGGGTTGCTGGAGATCTTTACCAACAGAAAAGTAGGTTGAAACTGTTCTGTTATTTAATAATTCAAATCCCAGTTGCCTAATTAAACAGGCTTGCTACATTGCAAAAAGAATAAGGAATTATATATTCTCTTAGCTAACTTTGCTGATTAACATGAAAGCCTTTTCATGCTCCACAGGCGTTTGGTCCAAGTAAAACTTTTGAAAACAGACTTAATACTCCACAAGTAAATTTCATGTAACAAAACCCTTGCTGTTCACAGGACTAGGGTGATGCAGCAGCTTGTCAGCATCCTTGTGCTTCCTGGAGCTATTTTGCAGGATGCACAGAAGAAGTGATGCCCAGCAGAGCATCTTAAGGGAGCATTCAGTGTCTCTTTGGACCTGCCCAAAGCTCAAGAAAAGCAAATGGTCTGCACAGCTCCTCATGCCTGACATATTCCCTGTTTGCAGATTAGATGTGAAAGCATCCACAGCATGTGGAGAAAACAGAAGTCTCTCAAAGCACTCTGCCCTTGAGCTACAGACTATTTTCTTAGGGAAGTGCTGCAAGTACTTATTCAAGTCCACCTTGTCCTACAGCTGATCACAACCTCTGGATGCTTGAATTCCAAGCTATGATCCTTCACCAGCTACCACCAAGGTCTCTTCAGGTGAAGTGCACACAGTGGGCTCAGGCAATACCTGCCTTGTTCTCCAAGTGCAGCTGTGTCAGATTCAGCAGGTACCTTAACAGCGAGATCATGCACTATTCTGAGAGCTACAACAGCAGTGTTTGACCTTGCACTGTTGCACAAAAACAATTCACAACAGCTGAGGGTTTTTCCAGAGCACTGGGGCATGTCTCCTCCTGTTCCAAGGTTAGTTAGGGATTCTTGTCCCTACGAAACACCAGCAGCCACCAAACCAGCCTCAGTCTGCAACTGGAGCCAGCAGCAAGCACTACTGAGCCAAAGGGATTCCTTCAATGATCTCCCCCCTCCCAGTTCATCACCCTGCAGCACAAGCTCTGTGGATGCCCTTATGGCTCTTTCTGGGATTGAATACTTGGGTATTGAATAACTTCCTCCAAAGAGTCCTGCTTTACAGACATATGTTCCCCACCCAGCAAGTGTTGCACTTAGGCTGGTGACACCAATACTTCCATAGCAAGTATTACACAAGACATCAGTTACATATTTTCTGAAGATCACAATCTCTACTAAACTGCCAGCTGTCTATGCAGACCACTCAAGAGCTATCTGGGTATGCTAAGTACAGATGACAGACCCGATAATAGTGTCTGAATGTGTCCAAGAGATTAAACTCCATCTGCATCCTGTTACTTTTGTCATTTGGTACCCCTTCAGAGTGAGTGTTTCAACAGCCAACTGGTAAAGAGCTTGTATCACAAGATCACAAGTTTACAGGAAAAAAAATCCTTTAAATGCTCTCTTGGAATCACCAGGTACCTGAAGACATGCTACAGTGGTGTTTTAGTAGTTCTTTAAGTGGGAAGGCCAGTTCAAGAAAAAAGTGGCTGTGATTCCCTCTACACTGATGTCCATTAATATCCTTTTAACATCTTATATTTGCAAGATGAACAAGTATTTGTTTCCATAAACCAGAGCATGCATTGCACTGGAAAACAGAAAAGGCTGCAATAGTGTACCACTCAAAACTATATCCAAGGAAGATTAAACACATTCATTTTTATACTGATATGACCAATTCTTAAATAAAAACCAAACAGAAAAAAAAAAAACACAAGAAAACAAAATAAAGTCCAATAAAACTGAAGATTTCACTTTAATGATTATTTTTTGCTCACTTCAAAACCTCCTCCTTCCAATAAGTGGATTATACAGAGGATCTGCGGAGCCTCTGGCTGTTGCCAAATCTGCATTTTTTGGACACATGGCGCTGTCAGGGTTTGTTCACAGAGTCCCTCTCCATACTCCATTGTTGGCTCATCCACCACTGAAATCCTGATCCCAGTCCTTCCTATAGCTGTGACAGGAGCTGAGGCATGCTGGCAAGCAGACGCTTGGACAGCTGAATTCATTGGTGCTCTCAATCAGATCGCAATTTCATTAAAGAACTTTTAAATAAAACAAACTCCAACATTTGCACTGCATAATTAAGTGGAAGCCAACTGAATTAGTGTAAAGACATGACATAAGTGAAAGCATCCGAACCCTGGCACCCCTGTGACCCTAGCCAGCTCTGAAAGGAAAGCTCCAGCAGCCTGTACCACAGCAGACCCTGACACTACATCTCCTTGGGAGTGCAGGAGAAGCCGAGACACGCCAGGCTCTGCCTGCTCCCACTCAGGGCGCAGGTACCTGCTCCTGTGGCGCTGCAGGCATGGCCTGGGAGGCACAGCAACATGCCTGCCCTGGCAGTGAGCCAGGAGTGACTTTCCAGTGGCAGAGTAATAATCACTGGGAGCAAGTCAAGCTCCTGCCCGAGCCCAGGGAATCTGACAGCACTGAGCGCTCCCGGGTTTCCCAAGAGGAATATTTCACTGTAACCCACACACAGTACATGACATGGGCCCTGAGCAAGGCACTGCATGACTTACAGCTGACTTCAGCAGGCTTTAGTTTGATCCATAAATCCTCTAGACACTTCACAAGAATGTTGCTCAACTCCCACTGCCTTCAGCCTCACAAGAGGTAGACATAAATACTTAGCATTAGCATAGCTCCCCATGACTCATTTTTTCTCCTTTTTAAATATAGCATCCTATAAATGTGGATACATTCTGAGCAATAAAACTCACATTGTTACTGTTCATCATGCAACCATAGCAAAAAAATTCCTCCTGCCAGCTTTGGACAACTTCCTTCATCAAACTCCAAACACTGCTGACCCTCACATGGCTGAGATGCAGCAGTGGAATCTCTGCTCCGTCAGGGAAGCCAGGCAGCACAGGGACTCAGCACTGTGGCAGCAGGTGTGGAGCTGGGCAGGAAGCTCCATCATCAACACAGCCACTCATATCAACTTTATAAAGAGGAGTAGAGCTGGCTGTGGGCACAGGAAGAGCAGGGATTTGCCAGAGAGGAACATTGTTTCAGTAGCTGAGAAGCAGCCTGTGCCAGCCTTGGGGAAGGCACTCACTGAAGAAGTGGTGGTGGAGGCATCTCTAGCTGGGGGATGTTCCCCACTCTTCATCTTTCCCAGACACAGATCACCTCCCTCCCTCCATCACCAGGCTTGAGCTTTCTTCCTTAGAAAAGTCAAACCCACATTGCCTAACCAAGCAAATGCCACAAGCTGCTTCAGAAGCCCCAAGGAAGAAACAGATGGGAAAAGCATGGATCAGAGCTTGTTAATTTTCTCGGGAATTAAGACCCAGTTTCAGCACCCTCCTGTCTGTCCTGCTGCAGACTTTCTTGTGTGATCAATCCCTCATGCTGTGTTTAGCTTTACTGAAAACTTCAGTTCCCTAGCTGTACAAATGAGATAAATAGCAGGTCCCTATCTCATAGGTATGTTGCAAAATAAATAGTTTTCGCATTACAAGTGTTACAGGAATGCTTTAAAACTTGCACAAGTATCAAGAGTAATCCATCACTGCTCATAAAGAACCCTAGGACTGATAGCAAATTAAAATCTTACCTACACAAACATTAGAGTATGCAAGACTGTTTTCTTAGTTTATCTGTTTCTGCTGATAACCATGTTTGCCCCAGTGACTTGAACTGTTCTAGTCACAAGCTGTTTAAGTGCACCAAATCCTGTCTAAAGAAATACATGCTGTGCTCTGTCTGCAACAACAGCTGAGACATCAGTCATCCTCTCAGCTGTCCTAAAGACACAGCTGAAAATGCATGCCCATAACAATCCTGCTGCCAGGTGACTGAAAAGTACACTTTTACCTCTTGGACCTCTCTAGTAAGATTACCTATGAGAATTTATTTATCACAGTATTTTCCTAATTGTTTCTCCAGCATTCTTATTTAATATCTGAAATAAGTGGAGTGGCAGAGCCGGCACTCTCATCCTAGAAACTGGCATTTTAAAGACAAGATAAACAGAAGCCTTTGCTTAAAATTTCCAGGAGTGTGTGTAGCTTAAAAAGCTAATTCCTTTTTAAAATAATGACTAAGACTCTGCGGAATCTAACTCCCAAAGTCACACAGGTAGTTTTGAATATGTTACCCTTTCAGAGTAATTATGCCATCAAAGTTCCAGTCAAAAGCTGATGAGCGTTACTAATATATGCTGATGAGAGAGCCTGAACGTGAAAGACCTTCTTGGTTTATTTACACTTCAGTAAATCAGAAAGCACACCAAGACTTATTTTCACATAGAAGAGTAACAGAGCTGACCACAAGGGACATTTAAGGAGGTTAACCCACAGCCCAGGGAGTAGGTTTACTGTAAACTGGCTGCAAGCTGATGCTGTTGTACTTGTGTTCACTGGAGATGATAGAAACTTGGAGCAGCTGTTTGGACTTCGGTGGACTAGCAGAAGTCACTACATAAAACAGTGGTCTGGCCCATCACCTGAATCATTACAAGTCACCATTCAGATGCTAAATAGTCCCCAGGCAGTCCTCAGTGACATTTATCTCTAGACCAAGAACTAGGCAGATGCAGTCAAGAGCAGGGATGAAGAAAGAATAAACCATTTTTACCACCTTGCATAAAGTTATATATTTGGTGCAACATTCTTTGCAGAAGCAGACCTTCTCAAAGAGAAGGCAAAGCAGGCATTGTGTTATTTAAAGGGAGAAGGTGAAAGAGTGCCAGGAACTTAAGCTGCTCTATAGTAGAAGAAAGTACAAGAAAGTAGCTAAAGATTTTACTCTTGAGCCTATCAATGTCAAACAAATTCCAAGGCTAACAAAATTTAGCCAAAAATTAATATGTAAATTGTACAAGCACTGAACATTTCTGCTGGCCAGTTCTAGCCAGAAGAGAAGTATAAGAAAGGGGAATCCCATCCAAGACTGTCTCAGATATTTAGATGCCTTCTGAAGTATCTCAGCTATATTTATGCACCCAGCACACCCCACAAAGAAATAACTTCTACTACTTCATTTTAGAAAGAAGAAAAGTGGATTCAGTGAGAGGCAGGTTCATTGGTACCTGTAGGAGTCGCTGACCTTAGCCTACCTACCTTTGGCCAGGTTGTGACAAAGAAAGTACCTGGGGGCAGTTTCCCATCCCTTCACCTAGCTCCAGCAACTGGGCTGGTGTCTCAGATGGAATCTATCTGCCTGTGCAACACAAAGCACCACTCATGGAAAAGCAGTGTCTGAAGCAGTAAAATTGCAGGAGAGTCAGTAATGAGTACTATAAGTAGAGCAAACTACTGAAAAATATTGTTAGCCTCCCCCAACCCTGTCCCTACCCATTCGCTCAACTGTTATTTCAGGAGATACATTTTTGTACAATTATTTCATTATCTAATGGCAAACTGGCTGCCTATTCTATCTCTATGCAAGATTTCCATATATATTACTCCTCCACTGACATCTTCTCACACATACACAGATCAGCAATTGCTCCACTACATTCTCAAACAGAGAATAAAAGAGTCATAAATCTCAAAAAAACACGAGTATGCAAAAAAATTCAGCATCCGAAGTTACAGCTGTTCATTTATCCTCTCTGCTCAGAAAGAGCCAGTCTTGGCTTATTGCAGATATTTTTGAAGTAGACAGTGTTGCTCTAGATTTACTTTGGATACAGGCAGTCAGGATGTGACCCACTGGAGCACTGGAACTTTGTTTCCCCACAGAGAAAAATAGAGCCAATGACACTCAAGTAGAACACAAAGGCTATTCTTCCCTCCCCAGTAAGTATCTTCTCTCAAGCATCGCTGTAAGCAACAACAGGAGAAAGAAGCAACAACTCCACCAAGGAGTGGGCTAATGTTCCTCCCATCTGTCAGTCCCACGCTCATTCTGTTTTCACTTGGACCAAGTCCTCCCAAGCCTTCTGCTTTATACCTCGTTAAATTGGGTGCTTCATACAACAAAAATAACGTCATCCATCTTTGCAAGGTTACTTTCAAAGCACATTTCCATATCTTTTAACAGCACTTCTCTTCCTCAGCCCTGCCTTGGAAGCCTGAAAATGAACTCCCTATTTTTCACATTGAATCTGTCCCCTGAATCCCAATCTACTTATTTATGAAAGTAAAAGCCTATGCAAACACCTCCACGATGCAAAAACACTTCCCTCTTCATTCCTGTGGATTCATGTTGTTACTGTCCACCTCCAGAGTCTGAAGTACTCCCTGTATTGAGAGCTGCACATTCTCATGCTGAGGGGCAATCCCCCTTAACTTCCCCTGTGCAGGTACAAGGTAAAAGGATGAATAATCATGGAAAAGTTACAATGCTGAGGCAAAAGCTGCTCCACAAAGTGCAGGGACACTGACTGAAGACCCTGTATGGCTCCAAAGGCTGAGCAAGTCTGAAGTGAGGAGCCACCAGAAACGGCAGCTTAGCTGAAGCAGTGACAAACAAATAAACCAGACAAACCAAATTATTAAGAATGGTCAAGCTGATGTCTGGAGCCTAAAACTTTTACAGGGCACACTGATTCATCCTAATGAACTGACTCACCTGGAGCCAGTAGGGATGCCAGGCTTGGCAGCTGTGGGTAGAGGTTCTTGGCTTGAATCCAGCTACAAAAAGGACTTCACACCCAAGGAAGGAAGATAAAAATGAAAGGGCAGAAATGAATAAAGCTGAACAGTTTTGCTCAAGTAGCCTTCTAGAATTAAGAGAAGGGAGTAGAGTTCCTGCTCAAACGTTGTCAGCCCTGAAACACCACTAGGAGCACACGGTGCAGCTAATGGGCCAGGGAGGACTTGAGTACAGGACACTGCAGTTAAAGAAGAGCCTAAGAAACCCCAGCACAATGACAACAATAATGAATCATCACATCTATTTTCCCTATATCCACCTGCCTTACATTGCCTTGGCTAATGACAACACCAGCTCACATGCAGGACTCATCCTCCTCCTTCCAGTCCCCATGCCATTTCTCCACCAGTGCCAAAAAAATGGGTGGGGAGAAGGAAGAAAGTCCTTTCTAACCACCTTCTGATACAATGTTATTCCTCCCTGGTGTTAACCTCAGTCCCAGGATTAACCAGGTTAATCCAAGGCAACACATACCAAAAGTTCCCCCCGAAAGAAGGCAAGTTTAATTTCTGCAATTCTTAGCATTCTCTGCAAAAAATTTTGACCTTGTGAAAATACCCACCAAAAACTTTAATAAACAGAACTTCCTCTCAGATAACTTCTGAGAAGAGGTGCTGGGCCAGTTCTGACCCTAGTGCAGCTGTTCTGGTTCAGGAGTGATGCTGGTGGGGTGTTTGGCCCTCTGCAGTCTGGATATACACTCTATCACACCAGATATCTCCTGGAATGGAGGAGCAAAATCAAAGAAAGACAAACAAATTGATGCAGAACTACAATACGAAGCTATTCATACCTATTTTCTACATACACTATTATTTTTAAGGAGATGCTGTCAGCTTGGTATTTTCAGACTTAAATACATAGAAAGAAATCCTACCTCTCTTAGGCAGTCTAAAGCTCTGCTACAGAGAGTTCTTCTTTAAAGCTGTTACTTTGTAATTTCCTTGCCACACCCCTTGTTCTTTCGCTTATCTTTCTCCTAGCCTTACTTAAGTTAATAGACCCTGTCTTTGCAAATCTGTTTTAACAGATTCAGAGCAAGAGACATGTACCTTTCATAAAGAAGAGTAACAGTTTAAGGCATTTGAAATGAATCTGTCTTATGCAAAAAGAGCCTGGAGCTAACGAGGTAATTTCAGAGTGAAAACTCAGAAAACACATTTACAGCTGATACAACTATAAAGTTGATTCACTCTTCTTAATATCAACTCTTGTATGAACAACAGTTCATTCCAGGTAAGACATACATAAACATTTCCAGTCAATAGCATCTCTTTAAGCCTGCCGACAAAATCCGAATTTAGATGATTTAAGCTACCTCAGGAGCTGGTAGCTTAGATTTTCATATTTCTGTGGCATTACTGGAGATCAGTGCCAGCTGACAGCGCTGAAGGGCTGCAGCTCCCTGTGCTGGGAAAAAGCCCCACGCCAGGGTCAAGGCTCCCCTGTGCGCTTTGCTCTTCTAAGAAAAGCCCTGTCTCTACTCCGACCTGCCGGTGTGAGGTCCCAATTTGTTGCACGACGTGACCAGCTCGACAAGGGGAGTCACTGGAGCAGAGCAGTGCAGGATGCTTGAGAGCGAGCCACTCGAGGTCTAACACTTAACTTGCTCCTCAGCTTGAAGCCAGCGTGGCTTTATCTTAGCTTCTCTGTCTAGGAAGCAGGGCTTTATACGTTGTTTCTAGGGCTCTTGAGCTATTGATTAAAGTAAATAAACAAACAAAAAACCTACAAGTTTTCTTTCTAATCCCCAGCAATCCAAATCACAAGGTCTGAAAAATCCTTGTCCTATCTGTGGTTCAGTTTGTTTTCTTAAAGCAGAGAGTAAACAAGCAAAGTAAAAGTAAAGTAAAACCAGAAAAAAACCAAACCAAAACAACCAAACCCAAACCCATACCTTCTCCTCTCCTTGTTTCTCTGTAATTGAAGATAGCATCTCTAGCCTTCTAAAAGTTATGGAAGCTCATACAAAGTACTCAGTGATCCAAGAGCAATTTTAATGTAAGACAAGAATCCTCGCCATGCCCAGATCACATCCAAACACACCCGGAGTAGGAAAGTAAAATAATACCGTGGCTCTGAATCTGTGGCGGGGGGAATAACCCCTGACACAAGCAAAACCCAACAAACCCTCAACTTACAAAGATCTTCCATTACACCGCGTAACTCAGCGCACACCCCGGAGAAGACACGGACCACACGGCGTTCCGACCATGGCGCCATACATTCCCTTTTCCCGGCGGGGCAGGGACCCCGAGCCCCCCGCAGCCCACCCGCCGCACCAATCCCCCGTACCGTCCGTCCCTTGCCCGGCGTCCGGCGCTGCCGCGAGCGGCGGCTCCACGGCGACAGTCGGCGACAGCGCTTTCTTCCCGACACCGAGCTGCGGCCAGGGAAAGCGGCGGTGCCCGGGGCGCGCTGCTCCCGCCGGGGGGGCTCATGCCAGCGTGGGGCGCCGCATTTCAGCAGGAATCGCTGTGGGGAGAGGAAAGAAGAAGGGGGAAGCCCCGCCGCGGTTACCGCCGGGTGTCACGGCGGTCCCGCCCCTCCCGCGGGCTTGTCACGCGTGGAGCGCCGAAAGTGCGCCGCGCTGTCCCGCGCCCCGCGGGGGACGGGCAGAACGCGCCCGGGTTATTGTTTGTTTGGCCGCGTCCCCCGGCCCCGCTCACAGAACGGAGCGGCACCGCTCCGAGCCCGCTCCCCGCCCGCTCACCCGGGCTGCGGGGCCGCGCCCTCAGCGCCCGCCCTGAGGCGCCCGCGGCCCCCGCGCGCTCTGGCCCCGGCGGCCACGGCAGCGCAGCCCGCGCCCGCCATCCCTTATATCGCCGGGCGGCTGCTATAAATAGCCCGGCCCCGCCGCCGGGGGCCGGGCCGGGCGCCGCCGGGGGGGATTCGCGGCGGTGCGGGGACCCGCCGTCACCTGCGGCTCGGCCGCGTTCGCCGCCTGGGCCGCGCGGGGGTGCCGC